>NC_133026.1:41486250-41802812 GCF_048771995.1 Taeniopygia guttata
AAAGGACACAGATTGATCTTAAATCAAGATCATAAATATAGAAATGAGGTTAAAGTAATTTTTGTAATTACAATTTTATAAGGTACTCTTAATAGGCTTTTCAGAGGTAGGTGATCTATTCCTTTATTCATAACACAAGCCATTTCACAATAAACCAACACCTAGATCATACAAACAAAAAATAAACAAAATGGGTTGCCCAAGTGCAGTAAACGAAAAGGAAGATATTTCAAAGTTGGTGTGTCAGTCTCAAAAGTTGAAAACATTTCTTTTTTGTCCACAAATAAACCCATCTTTACCAACAGCACACATCCTAAATTTCATTTCCCCCTGGAAATCTTCTATGCTATTACACAGAACAATTATTTAACTCTTGACCAAGATGGAACATAGAGCAACCTCCTGGCTCACATGAAGGTCAGCCTACTACAACCCTCAACAGCCTAGAGCAAAGATCACATAAATGCAGGTTACCCCCCTCAGCTGCTTCTGAAAAACCACCCCTAACAATCTAGTTAATCCCACTAACATGAGCATTTGTAATACACACTATTTGTGACTGTTACTCTAAGATAAGATTACCACAGGTTATATGAATTTGTGGACAATATTCCAGAAACTGTGATTATTCAGACTTCTGTGGCTTTGTATATCCCAAATTTGCTCAAGTTACCACATTTTGTCTTAGGTCTTTCACAATATCCCCATATGCAGAACATCTCTAAGTAACCTTTCCCATCACAGAACATTTCCAGGATTATCTTCACAGCTTGCAGTTATTGGTGGTGGTCTGCTCCTCTCTTTATTCACGCTAAATAAACCTGGACATGAAGCAAGCAGTTATTGTCTAAGATTTACAGACAATTTTCAGACATTTTGCTTGGGACCCTTTGCTGCAGTTATGTTTAACTCTCTACTGCCACTGCCTTCACACTTGAGTAAAGATCAAATTCGCTTTCAATTGTTACAGATTAACAATTCTGTCCCAAAGAATTTTAAACTAGTGCACCACCACATCCTGATTCCATCTCCTGCAACCACTGCTTCATCCTTTTCTTCAAGAAACAAATGGAAACCTTCCCTTTTGTAATCACATAGCAGCACATCACTTCACCTTCCCTCTGCAGGTTATCAACTCGAAGAAGGACTAGAGGAATGGCAAGCTGAATGACAACCACATTTTCAATAGCAGTGCTAAAAATAAGGATGCTCCAAAAGGAAACTGCCAAAATTTCAGATTACCTTACTGACTTGCATTGTACCAGTTCATAACCTTACTGTTGGGTTTGACTTTTAAATGATTTTACAATACTACTCTTCCAATTTAAAAGCATTTTTTTCTCTCCAGGTTGCTTAGTAGGAGAAAACAGCAGATTTGGAAAACTTTTTTTTTAAAGTCAGACTTGCATATTTCATAGTAAATTTTAATTTTGCTCATTCTCATTTTTCCAGATATTTTGGGAACATCTGTTACATACTCAAGAGAAAAAGCAGAGCACTAGACAGAAGCAATGCCACACCCCTGAGAAAATTACACAGTAGCTTGACCCTAGAGCTAATGCTTCTCCCCATCATCCCTGAGCTCAGCAAACAAGTCTAGACTTTATTTGCAGTGATGTTGATTCCGAGCCTGTGCCATCCTCATTATAATTTCATTGTCCTTTTATTGTTCAGGTACAAATAATTTATTTCAGCTTTTGTTATCTGGCCATTTTTTAATTGATTACTACCTTGGAAATCACCACTGTGGTTACTAAAATACAGCTCTACAATTAACAAGAGGAGGAACAACAGCTAGAGGAGAAAAAAAAAAAGGAAAGAGAGAGGCAAGAAAGTCTCTTATTCTCCAAATAAGACCAAAGGATTTTGAGAAAAAAAGTTCCTCTGAGTCTATTAGAGCAGAATCTATTAAGTTACATAAACACTACGAGCACTTCAGCTCAGAAACTTCTGCATGCTAGACCAGCAAAGTACTCCCAGAATGACTGTAAGCTCCACAAAAATGGGCTTTGCATTGGTTTAAAGCTACCCCAGGGAAGGAAACCAGCCATTTGAGTACAGAATATACCTTTACCAGCATAATGACATCAGACAGCAGCAACTTCTGCAAATTCCCAAATGCAGAGATGGCATCCTTCCACATCCTTGTTATCACTGCTACAGCAGTAGTGTTAACTGGAATTCTAACCAACCACAACCTATTTTATGTATAATCTCAGAAAAACAGATCATCACTGGCCTTGTACCTTAGGTTTTTTGTGATGATGCCTTAGAAGCCTGTAAAAGCAAACAATTTAGAAATCAAGCAGTAATTTTAAGAAAGAAAAAGGAAACCAGTTCTCACAAGCCCTCATATCACCCTCAATATCCTGCCTTCTTTCTTGTCCCAAAAGAACCAGGAACTTTTCACAAGCATTTTGGCCTTGACACTGTTCACATCACACAGAATCAAGCATTTCCTTTCCAAAGATTATGGTCTGATGTGCAACTCCCCTCTTCACCTTTCACACAGTGGTATCATAGAAAAAGGCAAGAATAAACTGCACAGACAACTATAGCTTCACAAAAGAAGCAGGGAGATAACACACTTTGAAAACTGCTAAAAGAATAGAAAAAGCCAAGAGAAGGAATAAGGAATTAAATGTCAAATCAAGCAGTGCAAGGCTTCATACAAAGGAGGTGGAGGAGTGAGGAACACAAAGAGATAGCAAAAACAGGAGCAGCTTTCAAAAATATTTTCTCGCATCACAGACCAAATGATGACCCAATTCAGACCATCACAAAAACACAGAAGAAATAAAGACCAGAGTCTTTCATTAACTGAGGATGGAAAAGCATTACACATATAAAGCAGAACAGAAGAGAAGGGTACGTGTCCCATTTTAGAAGCACTGAATGTGTGGCTGAATCAAAAGGACAGAGATCTCTTTTAACTTCTAAAAGTCATTTGTTCTGCCTACCAGGGAAATAACAGCACTAACCTCTCTACAACTGATTCATCTTGTCACCTCATCCTTATTTCTCTACTGGCTTTGCTCACATTTACCCAAGACATCATATTTCTGTAATTAAATCTCAGATACCAGTGATGAAGACAAGCATATTCTTTAGAGAACAGTCAGGCAGAAGGTGGCAGAGCCCAGTTACATCATACTTCTCACACAAAAAATTTGTGCTACAGAGAAATTGTGAAACAACTGTTACTGAAAGACACTTTCAAAAGATAGCTGAATTTTTCTATTATTCCAAAACCATAATAATTTTTTCTTTAATTAATAGTCTTTAAAAGAGTCCATCTAGAGGTAAGGTAGAAAATAACCACTTAAGCATATTTTAAGCAGTTTTAATGGCTAAAGCCCAGTTCAAAATAGACATGCAAAATTACAGGCAAGAAAATGCAGGCTACTTCACAAATGAAAACCCAATGGATTTCTCACTTCACATTCAAATCCATTCAGAAATTAAAAGCTTCCTGATCCTCTGGCCCAGCTTTCCCTAAGCTCCTGAGATCCATCAGGATATCCCCCCTATGCCATTCCAACCGAATACAGAGCCATTACCAACTGACATGAATTACAAGAGAAAGCATCCACCACACTCTGAAAAGCTGAATTCTGACACTACCAGAATTGTTACATTTAACAATTATTGTTATATTATTCGTGACTTATTTATTATATTGTGACTTATTGTTAAGTCACCCAGGAGTTTGTCAGTATGGCCTGATGAGAGTTTCCTTCTCTTTTGCTTCCCATATTTCAAAATTAATGCCCTCTCTGCATAAATCCTAAGTTTTATAAATTCTACAACTGTCTTAATTAAATACTTGTGTTTCACCATGCCCTTCATCCATTCACTCATTCACAGCCATTTAAAAAAAATTTCAAAATGCCAAGCAGAACATGTATTATATGCTAAGAAGTGTAACATGTTGCCTTCTGAATTCTTAGAAGGGAAGGGTCAAACACTGTACTAATAAAATATTTCCAACTGGGTTTGCTTCCACTAATAAGAGTATTTATTAGAGTAATAATTATAACATGTTCATATAATTATATAGTATTACAATAATTTATTATTAGCTCCCTATTCAAGAAGACTTTAAGAAAAAGCAGTGACTATGCTCTAAAGAGTGACAAAATGCTGGTAGTATAGCAGGACATGAAAGTGCTCTACTGCTAGAGCTTGTCAACAAAGAACAGCAACTTAACAGGTCTTCCATGAGAAAAACTGACATCCCACCAGCTTTGAGGCAATAAAGAATTTTTTTTTTATCATTTTAAAAGCCATACATAATTATCAGAAGCACATGATAAAAACATTTCCCACATAATGTACTCACCCCACTGGATTAAAGAATTTTAATTCTCCTATTTCAAGACAAATTAATAATTTCCATATTCTCCAGTGGAAATGAATACTTTAGGAAGTAAATAATAGAAAACAAATCACATTTCTATATATTTCATCATTCAATTACACATCATAACATGCTGCACTGCTCCTTGAAGCTGTCACTTGGATGCAAACCCACAACGCACCCAAAATTATGCTCCCAACAGAAAAAAACACCTCAAAACAAGTTTCCCCTTTTCCTCCCTTATTCTGAACATATCTCACAAACCAACCATCCAAACTCATCTTTTCACTGCTTTGTAATCCAAATAAATTTTCAGTGTAGGATTGCTAAATCTTTTCATTGTGTATTGCATTCCTAGCAATTTGAATACTCTTCACACCCTTCCTTCCCTCTTAAATCAGTTTTCTGGACCAGATTTTGTACAGCTTCCAGTTTGAATCCATAATGTGACAGAGTTTTTTTTATACAGACATTTACAGCTGGACAACTACAGTCCCAGTCAAATCTTCAACTTCTGACTCAATCTTCTGGAATAACCTCAACTCTTTTGGAAAGAAGTTTTATATGAATCATGTCCTTGGGTTCATAAAGGCAGCCTATGCTGAAGTCCATGCTTAATAGCTGGACTCTGTCTAATCCCAGGCTTTATGTTTAAAATTGGTATGGATGTGCAAACACTGCACACCAGCACAGACAAATCCTTCTGACTGATGACAAAAATCTTCCAATTTTCCATAACGTCCAAAACAACATTGTTTTCATTATATTATGACCTAACACAGCAAGTACTTCTGGATGGAGAGGGATGCTGGGTTGTTTCTACAGCAGGCTAGCTTTGTTTCACCTTTTTGGAGATTGTTTTTCCCCAGTTACTTAGCTCACTGATGCACAGAGGAACTTTTCTTTCTAAAACACCACTTTAGGTCTTCTGCAGACATCTTTTCTCCTAAAGCAATCTCACAATACATACTTTAAATCTGCTTTTTATTTTGCTTTAGCCATAAAAATGCAATTTTTTAAAATAAAATACATTTATTTGAAACAGGGCAGTATTCACTCAGACTTAAAAAAACCCTGACAGGCAGCATCACCTTCCCTACCACACTGGAATATCAACAATTATTGCATTTTCCCTTCTCAGACTGCTGAATTCATCATTCTAGACAATGTGACAAATACTATGCTCTACTCCATACTTCAGCACCAAATTAACTCAAGAACAGAAGCAGTTCAAAACATAAGAATTTCACTACCTTCTTCTTCAACTGCTGTTCTCAACATTTTTGAGTTTCCAAACATGTTTTCCTTTCACTCCATTCCAATCTCCTCCCAGTCACTGCCAGCATATATTCTTCACTGATTTCATAACCCTCTAAAGGAAGAGTTTCAAGAATAAGGAATCTAACTATTCTGTAATTTTCTTCCTTTTTTAGAAGTAGTTTTAAAAAATATAAGAACTGTAGGATAGAAAGTAAATTACTGTGTCAAATAAAAGCAAAATTTATGGCTCCAATAACTGAATAAGATGTCACACAGAAATGTTTCATTTTTAAGAAACTCTATCTTATTAGGACATCCTGAACACCATATTCATACAATTGGGGGTTTTTTTCCTTTTTACCTCGATCCATAAAATTAATGGAATTATTCAAGCCAATAAAGATAAAGCATAGCATGCACACATTCGATAGCCAAGGACTTTATTATTAAAAATTATCTCCAAAGTTGTCATTTAAAGACTGATGATCAGGAGAACATGCTTACATTTCAGTAATTCTACCAGCCTTTCTGCACTGAGGCTCCTCAATTTATCATTTTTTAACATAAGAAAGTGTAAGGATCAAAATATTCGTTAAAAACTTTACTGACTTGGAGCATCTCTGTATGAAAACTGAATTTTTAGAACAGTAATTTTTCAGCATTACTGCAATTCAGTCAAGATGAACTACAATTTGCTGGATTCTTTTAGAGGTGCTCCACATCTAAAATGCAGTTAAGAAGTAGAGGAAGTATCACCCACAGCAAAAACAGCTTGTTTTTGATGATCAGCTCCTTCATGATTTAACATCTGCAGAATTCTCACACAAATAAAATATTCAGAGAAATCTCCTCTCCTGTCTTGTCAAGTCCCAGCAAGCCCTCTCTATGGACCAGGATGTCACTTCTCTCTCAGTGAAGAAACAATTGCTACTGACCAGCTCATCAGGTCATCAACCTCTGCTTACAATACCAATTATTTTCAACTGTCTGAACTTCTCTGTAGTGAAAAATGGATATTTTGCCCAGATTTTACAGAAAAGAAGACTACAGTAAAGATAAACATTAAAAATTGCTTAGGGGTTGCTTTTTAGGAAAGATGGAGGAAGAATAGGCCTAAAAATAATGCATCCATTTGTACCCATCAGGCTTTGAATTCATAGAAAATTGTAGAGAAGTACATTCATCATACTAATCATTGCTTCAGTAAAACATAGCCAAGCTGACGGGTAGCAATTTAGGGGCAAACATAGACAAAAGTACACAGTTGAGTTAGATACCATTAACAGCACCTACTGCTCACAGTCCATCACACTGACTGGACACCCAATGCTAATTTGTGTCATTTAGGAATCCTTTCCACCTGCCTTTTCCTTGTTCCAAATTCACTACTACTTAACAATTAAGCGGACTGAAATTTTTGTATTGCAGGTCAAGAGAAAATGGACATAACCGGGGGAATAAATGGGCTGCTGTAATTTTAATTCTGGAAATGTTATTACCCAGCTTGATTCAGGTCACAGATTACAAACAGAGCTTCCAGGCGGGAAAATATACTTTCCTTCATAAGAAAAATAATGAACACCTAAAACAAAACAAGAACTGAGTACTTACATGTTACTTCTAATGATCTGCATGTAATGAAACGATGTTAACCTTTAGAAAGACACAACTCTATGAGATTCTAAAACTAGATCAAGGAAACATACACTAGAAAATTAGCTGTACACACCAACTTCATTCCCCATCTGAGAGGAAGGCAGTGCTCTGCATGACACAAAGCTCAGTAGCTAAATTGGTTCTCACTGAAGCCAAGCCCACAGGAGTTGTTCGCAATCATCTGGACACCAAGAGGGAGGAAGCTGTCTGGTTCATCTTCTCCCAGTCCCACCTTTCCACTTTATCCAGGAACAAGGCTTTGCTCCTTTGAGAAAGTAAAATTACAGACACCTACGTTGCAGCCTGTACGGACAACTGCTTCTCTGCTCCAAAACTATATGCAGTATTGTTCTGTCCCAGCCAGCAATAAAAATCCCACCAATAAACAAGGCAGCTATCAAAAATCAAGGGCTCTCTTTCTTCTGTTATCCCTAAATCTAGCTAAATCGGGCTTTACATTCAGATGTTTAGCCTTCACCTAGTCATCCTCAAGAAGATGCAAAGAAGTAGAATGCATGTAGTAAGTCAAGGAATATCCTAGCTGCAAAGTACCTTAAGAAAACCCAGAAAAATAACTGTTAGAAGACCATATTACCAAACTTGGTGAGAGTCAGTAAGTAAATGACAAAAAGTAATTTGCTTTCATTTTTGTAAGAAATCACCTACCAAGAAAATCCAAAAGCAAAAACACACAAAACGCCCCCCAAACCTAAATATTGGGGGGAGGGGGACACACACATTAAAAATCAGAAAAAAATAATCTAAGTTTCTTCTTCAAAATAAAGAGAAAAAAAATATATATGTAATGAGACAATCAATTATACCTAGCTTGTGAAAGAAGCTTTTACATAGTAATATTTGTAAATCCCTCTAGTCACATTAGCAGTTATCAAAACTGCCTCTGAGCAAACAGCTGCATTACCACACAGCTTTAAACACCTCCCAAAATTACACCAGCTATGTCAGGAATCTTATTGCCTATTATTTTCTGTAACACAAAACCCCACCAAAATTTGCAAGTGATACAGAAATATTCAACCTTCTGAAAAAACATGTCACTTTTTTGCTTGACTCTTTGTGTTATAATGTTACAAAAGATCTGACAGGTTTGGCAAGTACAGTTCACATCAAAAATCACCTGGTGCCTAGCATCCATTCATCTTTCATTAAATACTTATTAAAAAATACAGAATTAAATAAACAGCTTAGAAGTTGGCCTAACATACCAAAAAATACAATTCTCCAATAAACTAAATACCAAATCTGAAGGAAAGTAATCAAAAAGAAGGCAGCACTGAAAGCAGCCACTGGGAAGGCAGCTGCTCAGAGCACTGAGTTCAACAGTGACTGACACTACTATGTATTATTCTTTCAACTTTCTCTCCTTTAAGCAGGGATATGCACACACACAGAGAACACGTTTCCAAGATAGTAATATATAAAGACAAATCAATAATGAAGTGATATTTGACCAAGGGCAGTCTTTTATGGAGATTTCTGTCTGCTACCTGTCACATCCTACAGGAGACTTCACGGATTGACTAGAGAAGATATGACCTTTGCTTGATCTTTCTGCTACTTGCTATTACAACAGCCACAAATTAATCAAACACATTCATTTGACAGCCTGGTTCTCATGAAATATAATGAGAGACTTGCAGCAAATTCAGTCACCTAACATAATACCCTCACAACACACAGTCTCAGAGCCTGGAATTTCTGGTTTTGTATCAGCATTACCATGCAACAGAGTTTAAAGAAAACCACATCCCACTAAATTGGTGTGAGTCAGCCAGGTCTAAATCACAGCTCTATCTCAAAATACTATCATCCGTAATCCAAATTCTCTATAATTTGCAGCTACTGAATTTTAGCAATCCCAAACACAAGCACCCCTGAAAAAGCCTATTGAACAAAAAACTTATATTCAGTTGAAGTATCTCCACAACCCTCTCCTTCACCTCAGCAACTAGAGCTTGCCCTCTGAACTACTTTACTAGAAGGTCATAAAATGTATGAAGGAAGTAGTAAAGCCTCATAGAGTCACACACCCTGTGTCTAATACAAAGTATCTTCCAGCGGCCACATCCTAAACCTTATTATAACTTCCCTCTTATGGCGCACCAGTGACGAATTGAACCCTTATTTGCAGAGGTGAAGTTGGTTTATGCTTCCCTGACTTGTACCTCCCAACTCTTCCCCTCTCTTCTCCAACAACTACTGTTATTGAATATTACGTCCCATCTAGGAGAAGCACCTTCATACATCTATAGATTCTTGGAGTTCTCTTTTGCTGCCAAGAATTACAGACCATATACAGAAAAGCACTCAGCTATGAGAAAACCAGTATGACCCCGAGTTTCTAGGCCAGACCCGATGTTAGTTAGGATTTCACCTGGAGATAAACTTTCAGGGACTGAAATATTAATGAAACAAAAAACAAAGGCACAGGGAGTGACCCTGGACAACAGCACAAATGCTGACGCTGAGGAGACAAGAACTGGATGACAAACCAGGAGACAGCCTAACACCTCCAGGCATGAATATCAGGCAAATTATTCAAGTAATCAGGCCACAAAACAGACAGCAAAGACTGCAAATAGAAGTAGCTCAAATTACAAGACTACTCTAGCTTCAATTAGAGTAGCTGTAGAGTCGTTCAGCTACTTTCAAGTACTGCTTTTTGCTCAATTTAACAATGAGAGTACAGAAATTAGGAGTATCATTCAAATCGTATCTTAAGCCAATTACAGAGACAGAAGGAGTCTGTTATCTCAGCCCAAACTATTTGGCCTCAGCGTCTCCACGTTAAAAGCCAGGGAAATTATCTATGTAGGTAAACTCTAATGCTGCTCACAGATGAATATAGTCCCATATTCAACAATAACAGCATGTAGTGCTAAGTCAGGAATCTTCAGGGAGTTGCCTTGCACATAAATAAAAAGGAGTAAATGTCAATGCAAGCAAAATGGCCATTGGAGTTCTTTCAAATTCATTTTTACTGCTTATTGGAAACCAAGGTTGCTTTAAGACACAATATAAAAATCTCAGAGGAAAGACATGTAACTCTACTAAAAAATCTACACTAACAACTGCACTATTTCATATATAGTAATTATTGAACTAAATAGATAAATCACTGAACTATCTTCACTATTACTTCTCTCTTCCCTCATTTTATTTTTGAACATGAAATATAAAGGTTTAGATAGGATTCATAAACCATCTTGATAAAAAGATATCACCAACCTAAAAGTTTTCAACAGAAATATGTTGCTGAAAATTAATTAGAACAGTCACATGTCATGATTTATTGAGACAGAACATCAGTTTTACTACAACTGCTCTGCTGCCAACAAGCAAGAAACAATCTAGAGAGGAAATGAAGTGGAGGGATGGAGGAGCAGACATGCGGAACAGCTTGGCAACGGCATGTGCCAAAAGGTTTTCATTATGTCTACCTAAAACTAAATAAACAGAAGTCTGAATAATCATTTGACACTGCAGTCTAAAAAAAGCACTTTAATAACTAGATTTCCAACCACCATTCAGAGCAAAACACTCTTCTGCACCGGATTATATGTACATTAGAGTAATTATTAGGTTAGTGAAAATTGAGGGGTTTTGCTACTTCCCACCAATTTCAGAGATATTTAATTCTATTCAAGTTACTGATATGAAATTCTAAAGAATGTGACACTCCCCTGGAAACTAAAACCCTTTCAAAAACTATATTTAATCTTATTTACATTTTATGTAATCTCCATGGACAGACTTAGGAAATCAGCACAGACATCCTCTTATCATTGCTTCCATTCTATGTAAAGAATTCCATTCCAAAACTACTTTACTGAAGAAAATACATGAAGTAGATTTGGTATTTCTCAACATATGACCAGTTAACTAAAATGAAGGGGCGGGGGGGAAAGAAGGTTGAATTTAAGATATGAGTCCAACTTATATCTCCAAACTCCAATTACTTAATTTAGGCTAAAACATGTTTATGCCACAGTCCACAGCACTGGTGCAAAATAAACAGCAACTGCTCCCCCAAAATCTCAATGAAGTGTTACATCACATAGTTGAGCAAAGTGAAAAAAGAAGCCCTTAAAAAGCACAAGTGAAATCAGTTGTAAATTCTCTCTCTCCCTCCTCAGGGAAAAATTACTGGCTTGCTCTTTAAAAACCTAGTTCCGCTGAACTAGCCTCCCTTATTTGATGTCATGCAGACCTCCTGCTCTGTCCCCATCACTGTCCAGTAGCAGCACACAACCCAGCAACACATCCCAGTGCAGCACCCATCCAGGAATGAGAGCTGGATTCAGACTAACACAGCCCTGTCAGTCTTTGGGTAGAAGGGGAATTTCAGAGTCATGCATGAAGCAGGGGGAAATAAAAAAAACCACACAACAAAAACAATTCCACTGCTACTGCAAGCATCACATTGAAACCACTGGATTGTCAGTATTTTCAGCTGTAGGTCTGTGTGGAAACCTGACCCTAGGCCACAACTTGGTACAGGCTGACTAAGAAGCCGCAGGTCTCATGCCCTATGGTGAACCTGCGAGCTGTAAAGCTCCTGGCTCAGCTATAAGTGAGTGAAGGTGCCTCAGGAAAAATATTTCTAAAGGTGGTTTCAAAACCCAAAAATGCAAGGAACCAAAGTACATAACAAGATAACAGCTAAAATTAAGACACCCATCTGGTTTACACTATTGCCAAGCAGCCAACTACTTCACTGTATAAATATTTCTATCAGTTGGATGGATCCAACTGAGCTCTCCCTGAGTTGCAGCTGAACTGCCTTGAGCTGAACTCCCTGCTGAACCCCTTGAGCAAGGATTCCTCTGAAGGTTTAAGACTCCTTACTTGACCAAGAGATCCTTCCTTACGCAAAGCAGAAAGATCCCTTAAGTGTGACAGATTCTTGGAGAAAGAATGATAGCATGCTGAGTAAACTCTAATAAAACATTGCCAATCCAATATTGCTTAATATTATTATAGATATTGTACAGATCATTCCATTACAGATCAATTTTTGTCCAAGTCTGAGATTAAGATTGGATCCAGCTCCACATATTCTCCATAAGAAGTTAAGAAAGCAAGGGGGTTCTCTCTGAATGTTGTGACACAACATGAGGGTCCTCCTTTCTCTTTGTATCTCTGGTCTACATGTGAATCATTCTAACTTGATTCTATTTCAGCTTTCCTGTGTATATTTCTTCCATTCAGTAATTAATAAGGTGAACCTTGCCATCAAGCTTATTGAACCTTGTCAAACCATGACTAAACCTTTTTTAATTCCATCAAATTCATTTAGCTCTGTCAATTTTTTATTTTGCCTCAGGAAAACATAATGCTGGTTCTCCCTTTTGAATGAGGTGCATGTTCTACTCATCCACAACAAGGTCACATGCATTTGTGATTGTACATAGCAGTCCTGACTTGACAGCACAGAGAAGCTTGCTTATTGCCCCACTACCAACATTCAACTACCCTCAACTCCTGGCAAGAAAGCTTTTACTCAATTATGTGCAACTACTTTCTCCCAGGCTGAAAACACAGCCTGCCCCACAATAACAACTACTTCACTAATAAGAATCTTAGATAGTCAAGAAAACCTGATAGTAAGAACAATTTGCACCACTCAGCACCAGCAGTCCTGCCAAATTAATTTCCGCTGTGCTCACATTTTAAAATTAGAAAACTCCTTTTTTTAGGAGCCTCCTACATTACACTACATATGTTTCTGTCAAATCTCTTGTTGCATCTTACTGAATGACTGAGAAGAGTCATAGTGTCTGATCAGCTGGAAGGTAAGTACTTTCAAATAAAATTTGATGCCATTCTTAATACAAAAGCGATTAGTCTGTTCTGCAAAGGTCAAACTCACTAGTAACTTTTTTAAAGCTTAATGATTTTCTGCTGTCATTCCTATAGTAACAATCATGCTACTACTAAAAACAATTTGAATTTCTGATCTAATCCACCTTCCCACACAAAAATAACTCCTTTGTCGTAACTGAAACTAAGAACTTTTGAGCTATGAACAGCTGTGAACCAACAGCTTCAAAAGGAAAGCTTAAGCTCTTCCCTTTTGAAATAAACTAGTACAGGGGAATTAAAGAAATTAGGCCAATAATGGCAATATTATAGCAAAATCAAATATTTTAAACATGCTGACAATGTCTCTGCTTATCAATGGCATAAAGCAGAATGAACTGGAAAAGATAAAACAATGGAACAATGAAGTAACTTAATGAGACAAAATATCTCAGTCTGCTTCTAAGTCAGTGTCAGATTTTTATAGTCTTTCAGGTCGGACTTGTGCTCTCTCCTTTAGGTAAAGGTAAAAACCAGCATTAAATATAGCAAAACATCAGGCTTTTTTCCTGCTGTTACAGGAAATAACATCAAGTTGCGAGATATCTATTAGACTTGAAGTTTAATAGTTCTAGTAACAGCTGAAACCCCAAATCTTACTTTTAGTGCCTGAACATTTAGGCTACATTTTAAACTTTTTCATGAAACTCCACAATCATAATAATGAAATGCTACAGGGAGATTTGGGAGAAGGAATGTTGTTATAGCATAACCATTTCCTCAACTAGCAGATATAAGCCGTATGTTTTCCTTCAGTTACCAGAAGTCCACAGCTTTAAAATACAGAAGCAAGTAAAATTACTCAACCACACTAAGTTCTCTTCAGTAATGACCTAGAATTTATTTCAATGTCTTTCCTGCAAGTGTAGTTTAAAGACTTCTTCTATCTAGCTCTTTTCCTTGTCCCTAATTATGATTAAAAAATCAATGGTGTGTTAAGTACTTCCCTACTTCTCCACTTGTCTCTAGCCTTATTTTAGTTTATCAAATGTTATCAACTGTTTGCAAACAGTCTTAATAGATGTTGCTCCTTAGCTGATAGTTTCTCTTACCTGACACCACAAAGAGACAACATATGATTTATTTCCACTTCTTCCTTCCTTCCAAAAAAAAAAAAACTCCTCTTGCTCACTGTATCAGAGACATCCAGATTACAATCAGAATTGCTCAAGCCAAAAAAGGGCAGGGTAAAGAGGGTAGGGTAAAAAAAAATAGGGTAGGGAAATGTCCAAAAACAAACATCCCAACTGAAAATTTGAACTACAGAGAGATACATTCTTTTTAACAGCCATTTCAAAAAACTTACTATTTCCCAAAATAAAACATTGTAACTTTATGGAGCACAAACTGTTAAGTCTCTTTCCTAACAGAGATTTGACATTTGAAGGTCACTCCTGCTCTGCAGTGCTCTTTGGTACCTTACTACCTGCCCTCACTACTCTCCTTAATACTCACACTGGTCCTGCACTCCAGCATTTGACAAGGTAACCTTCCCTGCTTTTCATTTCATTTTGAGCACTGAGAAGCAGACAGCATGATAAAAGAACAGCAAAAAAAAACCTGAAAAAAACCACAAAAAAACACAAACAAACAAACACCAAAAAACTCGCAAATTACTTGGAGAAAAAACTTCTTAATAACGCACTAAAACACCAGCAATAATTTAAGACATATTCTTAAACTCCTCTAAGAGTAAAACCTCATGCTTGCTGTTAGAACTGCAGCAGCCAGCTTGCCTACTATGCAGTCTCTGAAAGAATGAAAAAGGAGACAACAATGCACAAAAAAGAATTTCAGGAAAAAATTCAAAAGCAGGGATTTCAAGAAGCTGATCATTTTCCTCTGAAGGAAAAGACAAAAAGTAGTTTCATTTTTTCCTTCAGCAGTATAAACATGATAATTCAAGTGAAACTTTGAACTCACTGTTGGCACATGTCTACAGAAATGAGGTGCAAGGTGCATTAACCAACTCACAAGTGTAAAGCACTCCTTCAAACAGAAGAGATCCACCCAAGAATCCAAGTACCTAACAGAAGAAAACACTACCAAAAAAACCAAAAATGTAAGCACAAAACAAAAGGAGGCAATAAATACATAAAAAGCCAGTGCAGAAATAGTTTTCACATTTCCAAGTTAGTTTCATAATTCTATTCATTTTCTGTTAAAAAGCAGGCAATTCAGCATTCTAATAATTAAATCCAGTTGACAGAATTATTCAATGAAAGTTAAAACTCAACATGAGAGCTCAGAGTAGGTATTTTCAGTCTCTCAGATATCTGTTCCTGATATCCAGACACCATCTCAAGTAAAAAATATCTGTGAGAAACTGCACTATATTTTTGCCTATACCAGATGCTTTCTCTATTACTAGTGACAGTTCCACTAAGCTTTCCAGCTCCCTCAGTTGAGACACCTATTTCCACCTCTTGTGCTCAATCTGTTCAAGTGCCACTTTTGAAAAAAAAAATTTAAGCTCAAGGGGAATAAAACCTACAAAAAGCATCATGCCTCTTTTCTGGAACTTGAGGTCACAGCTCACCTACCTCTAATTTTTAGCACCTGGAATATTTTCATATCTGATCTCCTTACTTTCAAATGTTTTCTCTTCTCAGTCCATCTCCTATTAGCACTACTCCCTCCTACACTTGCTTTCATGGTATCAAAAAGCAAGATCAAATAAATGGGAGAGAGATCCTTAGAACATGGAAAGAAGGACAGGCAGACTTGTATCATTTATCTGATCCTGCAGAAAAGCTTAATATTGCACTGCCGACTTGTTTGTTCAGCTCAAGGAACAAGACTATAGCTGGCAGCTGATCAGTTCTTCTCAATTTAAAAACTAGCATAGAGAAAAGAACCTAAGTGATGAGGAGCTGTAAGCTGCTCCAGTCTGCTTAGACATTCCAGCTATTTTCTGCAGCTCATCCAGTTTCTAGCAGGGACTCTCCCTAGAAACCCTGTGCCCAAGAAGCAGCCACCTAAGCCTCCCACCAGCTTTCACAGTCATCTGGCTTCTCTACAAAAGGTCAAAGCACAGGGAGACACTTCCAATACTTCTCCCTCACAGACAGGAGCACAGTGTGCTACAGGAAACCCTGAGATACATTTGAATGTATCTGCCAGCCTTTTGGTTCACAGCACAGCAAAATTACATTATCTGTCACAGGACTTCCTTTGGCCAACAGCATCTAAAGCACTGAATGAAGCAAGCCATGCCATGCTTCAAACCACCACGGCAAAACGCTCCCAAGCATTGGGGAATGTGGGATTCACCTGCCCACACCCCCTAAGCAGCATGGGGCATGCCAGGACATAAAGGCTGGGAAGGCACTGGATTACCAGAAAGCTGCACAAGCTAACTAGTACTTTGAGCCCCCAGCAAGGACAGAGCAGGTGAACATGGCTGTCACAACCCACAGGTTATCAACTGCTCACTGCAACCCATTCCCACATTTGTGAGCTCTGCTTTAAGATACTGGATGTTCTCACAGCTTCTTATGACTATCAAGTCATTAGTATCTTAATTAGAAAAGAAGGATAAGAGTTCCAGCACTTTTCCCAGCATAATTACATTTTCACTAGGGTTTTTACTATCAACATGTAACAACTAGGGGGAAAACTAGCAGTCCTGTTAGCAAGATATTTAATGACAGAAGAAAAACAAGGAATTAGAAGTTTCTGGTGTTCCAGTCTCTGGCTGTGTTTTTCTCATCCAGGAGCAAAGAGACACAGCTAGACAGAACTACTCCCAGATCAGATTCCCCAGCTTTCACTTCGGGAGAAAATTATCAATTTTCCCCTAACAAGTGCAATTTGGGAGGAGAAGAGATAATTCTGAAATAACCCTCAATAGCATGTTTGGATTAAAGGGGCCTCCCAGAGAGAAACAGAGAGAAAAGAAGGAATAGAAAATAAAAATATGAGCTGCACATTTTATCAGCAGCCTTCAGATCCCTTGTACTATCTCCCTGATGATGACTTCACTAGGCATAGTACACTGCATTCCATACTAGGTGTGGAGCAATTGCAGACATACTGTATGATGCCTGGTAAGTATTAAATGTATACACAGATGTAAGTGGACAGGACTTGCATCAGCATCAATTATAACTGTAGTTTTTACAAACACAATATGGAATCACAGAAATGCCTTACGATGCTCAAAATAGCTTGAAAAAACAAAAGAGAACAGAGGTACTGGCAACAAAAGGGTAGACAGGGAAGTACAACATGATTAGACAATTAATTTTTTAAAAACTGAATTTTACATAGTGATCTACAAAAGGAAGTAACTGTATGAATAAAGATGGCCATAGTATGTAAGATTATTTTTCATTTTTTTTTCTCAGTACATGTTATGTTAAGGACTGGTAAGCATTTCATTTATGCTTTTAAAATGACAGAAAGATTTCAAATATATTCAAGACTACCCCTAGTTTGTTTTTGGATCCATTAGATTTCAAGTTCACATTTTTCAATATTCAGAAGCTCTTCTGTTGAAGTCAGTTTTTTAAGAACAAGAACCCGTCAAAGAAAGATACTGACTGTACTGTCTTACAATAATGCAATCCAATGAGGTTCAGAGCATAACCACATCCTATCGATGGATATTATTGCATAAATTTTAATTAGCTGCCTTGAGTCAGCAGAGTTCTACTGAGGTTGTATCACAGTTCACCGACTTCTTTGCCAGACCTTCAGAGTTCATCCTTGTTTTGCAATGCCCTGTCCTCAGCAAGAATCATTGCCAGGAGATAGAAACTCTTCACTGTTACTTTCTAGTCTGTAGCTAAAAACATCAAGGAATAAAAGACTTCAATAAAAAATAATCTTCCTGTAAACTGAAAAATTAATGTTTAGATTTGAAAACCATCTTGTATTAAATCAATGAGAATCATTTTTAGACCTCGCCATTACACCAAGAAAAGAAAAACAATATATATTTATAATCTAGTAATCATTTAATGAGGAAATTTGTGGTCAGTTAGAGATCCAGCCTCTCTTACTCTAACCTCAGGAATGTTAAGCATCACATCTGATGCTTCAAATTTTGTGAAGTACCTTTGGTGTTTTCAGATGAAAGATAAAAACTTTTAGAAACTTTGGGGTTTTAAGAAGACACTATCACACCGAAATACGGTGTTAAAAGTTTAAGCAATAAAACAATTGTGCTACAAACCAGTTTTAGTATTTTATTTTTATTGAGTAATGCACTGCAATACTGAAAAAAATGTAAGCTCGTGGGTGCAATTTTTTTCTTTTTCCTTTACCATTTCTAACAAAAAAGAGAAATAGTTTGAAACACATTTTATCAGAAGTGTGCTTATCTTCATCAATCTAGGTCACCAGTTAAAATGCCTATACAAATCTTCTATATTCAAGAATCTGGCTTTCTGATACCTGCCTCACATTCATTTAGCTATTTTTGGCTTGCAGGCACACCTACATTACTCATGTAATTTATGTGGAAGATACTCATAGTAATAAGATCTGATTACCACTAGCGAAAGGAAAACAAAAATATTGAAGGTCATTTCCAGGAGAAAAAGATACATACATGATGCCAGGAGACAGCAGTCCTTAAGCCAATTCTCTATTCCTCTATTCCACTCTGTACTTACATTTAATTGAGGGTATATTCTTTATAGCTATTCTAGATACAAAGTATTATGATATATTCTAAGTGAATAGATGAAATACTAGATATTTTCTAGCAGGCAAACTCCTTCTGAACACATCTATTTCAACAATAATTTTCGTGCAAGTTGATGGAATAAAACATCTAGTTTTAAATTTGTTACTGCAATGGTTATAGTAGCTGTTATTTTCACTTTCAAAATGCAGATAATTTATTACCTAGATTCTCAAACTTGAACCACATGAATGTTGGCATTTCTCCCAACTGCAAGTTTCATTTAAAATATTATTTCACTGGCAAAACCTGCTGGACAAGAAATATTCATTTCATTGCCATATAGAAGGGGCTGAGAACTCACCTATGTTACACTAATTCCATTTTTGTGAACTGCATATACTTCTTATATATAGGGAGATAAACACACAAAAGAGAAAAAAAAAAAAAAAGAAGAAGCAAAAGGCAAGTTAAGGTCTTACTCTGGCAATTTCTGAAGTTCTCAATTTTATTTCTTCCCTTCTGTTCATTCTTCCTAGTATTTGAAATTTTTCTTTTTATCCACAGTCTAAAAAGTTCCCAGTGGGGAAGAATGAACATATCCAATGAAGTATTTTCTTTACACATCATATGGGAGAAAATAGGATATACAAAGAATCTTGACAAGATCAGCATGCTAATTTCGATCCAGCTCTTCTGCACCCAGTTTGTTCAAACAAAGTTTTGCAAAAACCAGACCTTTCTTACATAATCTCAGAATAGCTGGAACTTTTCAATACTTCACAATCCAATATTTTTTTCCCTTGCCTTTACTCTTATGACTAATATTTCATTGATTGAAATGAAAAGTTTAAGTTGCTATGTTTGGTCTTTATCCTGTCAGCTGATATGCAGCAATGTTTAACAGTATCTTGTCAACACTGTCTCTTTGAAACACATGTATAGAGGCCACAGAACCCATAAGAGGGTGGTTTCAACAACATGTTGCAAGATATGCAGAGCATTAGCCTTGATCCTTCTGAAGAAAGAGTATTTAGATTGGAGAGTAAACATAACTTCTGAAGATCTTTATACATCAGGCTGCTGCTTTGTACACATATATATTACTTTTTCTAGAAATACTGTTCTACAAAAATCCAGATCATTAGTGTTCCGATTGAAAATGAAAAAAACAATACTTACAACCTTAAGCAAGAAAACAGTTCAATCATCACAGATGCTTGAATTCCCATATAAAGAATACTGTGTTTAAAAGGGCAAAGGTAAGTCTGGCACGTTAATATATATCCAGGTGGATACTGTCAGTAGCTTCCTCTGACTGCTATTCACATCAGTCTTCTACTTACCTGAAATTAGCTCTGCTACAGAAGATGGCAAAGGGAAGAAAGCAAAACCAGAAAAATCCTCACTACACTTTCTGCAATTTAAAAAACACTACTTTACTCACTACTTCTTGTGTGCCATTCTTAATGGCAGTATTAAATGCATAAATAAGAGCAAATTCTCTCACTTGGGTTTTCAAGACTTCATTCTGAATTCATGCTTTACAACTTCCAGGCTTTCTTTCTAAAGAAGTAAAGGTCTAGCCTTTTGCTGTCCTCAGCTGAGCATCTACTTCTGTCTCACCCCTGTTTCTTCCCCTACACAGAATGGTTTTGGTTTGAAGGGACCTTAACGATCACCCAGTTCCAACCCCCTGCCATCAGCAGGGACACCTTTCACTAGAGCAGGTTGTTCAAAGCCCCATCCAACTTGGCCTTGAACACTTCCAGGAATGGAGCATCCACAGCTTCTCTGGGTAACCTGTGCCAGTGCCTTGTCAGTCTCACAGCAAAGAATTTCTTCCCAACATCTCGTCTAAACCTACTCTATTTCACTGTGAAACTATTCCCTCTCATCCTGTCACTACAGTGTGCTTTGCTGTCATCAGTCCATCCTCCAGACACTTTAACTCCTTTTCTAAAACTCTCCAGCCATTCTACTCTTTTCTTTCCTCCCTTTCTATTGCCAAGTTATCCCTTCCTTCTACTTGCATAATAAAAATAGGATGAATTTTGATACACTCACACAATGAAAAACAAAGCTCACTAAGCTGGTAAGATAAAACAGGAGAAAAGCAGAGAAGCAAAGAAAGTAGAGCCAAAACCCACACTATACTTCATGATGTGAAAGGCAAACCTTTCAGCTAAAAAACAACCAAAAAAACCACACCAAAACCAAAGGAACCACCCAACCAAAAATGCCAAATGCTTGATGCTTGCAGCAGTGAATAAGCTGTTTTGTTCCTCCATTGTGCTGGTTTGGGCCGGGATAAAGTTAATTTGTCTACACCCTGGTACCTTCTTCATGATTAAGTTCATTATTTTCCTCATATCACCATGATAAAAGCACTACACAGAAACTTGACACAACTCCAAATAATGGCAGCAGACAAGAAATCGGCCTTTTCCTATCTTCTTCCCTCCTCTCTTTTTCCATTTCATAAATTCAAGCACACAAATAGCAGAATGCCTGGTGTTGCCTGCATTTGCTTAAACAAGTCTCCTTTTACTAGGACGATTTTCTCCATATTCCAAAGCTGGAAAAACACACACATCTTTCTTCAGCTGAGGTTAAACATACTACTCTGACTGTAGTGTACAGACTTTCTCACAGTGTGTGTGCCCTACCTCAATGAAAGATGTAGTAACCAACATAGCTGTAAGTGGAGTCTGGGTCACAATTCTGTATGTTAGGTAAACGCTGAAGCTTTATAAGCTTACAGCCCCGCCTTACATTTATGTACTTCCTGTCTCACTGCTATTTTTGATGTGCCCCAAGTCCATTCTCAAGCAAATCAAATAAACATCAGTTTATTTTATAAAAAATCTTGCAAACCTGACTAAAGGCACACTATATAAGGCACAGGTCTTAACCCTGGAACAGATAACCCCTGAATGGCTGTGCAGTTGAAAAAAGCCATTTTCTCAGTCACTGAGAAATATGTACTTGATACATCAACTTGTATTAGTAACTCGCTCAGAAGTACAATAAAAATAGTAATTTAGGGATTTCAACTTAGAACCAGTCAACTGACCGCCTAAGATCTTTTCAGTCAAGTATGTCTTCAGGCACCTACAAATCCTGATACCCAGCAGCAACCCATTTAGCCTGCAGGAAGGTCCTAAACAAGCACCAAGCATTTAGCAATTAGTACTACACATCAGTGTATCCCTGTCTTTTATTTTGAAGACTCATACTCCAAATTTCACTGCAATTTTAACAAAAAAACACCACCAACAAAATTGTTAGGTTACACCACGCATATAGTGAATGACAAAAAAAAGGTTAAGGTTCATCAATACTTGGTGCGTACAGCTACTTTTCACCAAAAACAATGGGCAAGCACCCAAACCACAGAAAATTACACTTTAAATGCACCAAAAAACAGTTAAAAGATTGAGCTAGCCTCAAAATATAACTAAATGAGGTTATTTGAGTGAATATATTTCTAATAGGGTATTCTGGAAATCAGTACTTGGCTTTGGAGTGCTTAGCAATGACCTACATGGGAGGAAAAATTTCCATAAAGATTGCTGATGATATGAAAATAGGCTATCATCAGCCAACATCATGCTTTCCAATACTGTCAAAATAAAATTATATCTCTAGTGACAAAAAAGTCATAGTTACAAGATACAGGATTCACTTGGAAAATAAATTACTCATAAAAAAAATCAGGGTAAGGAAAACCTACTGATTATTTTGGTCAAATAGTTCTTCCAACTACTAATAACTTTCCTCAACTATATTTTTAAATTATTCTCTTCCTAAAAAAATAATTAACGGCTATCTTCCCCCCCTCAAAAACCAGGGCCTACATGCACCATGAGAAAGCCCAAGAAAGATCACTGGGGATATGAAAAAACATGCTAACTGTGGAGTGAGCAATCTGCAGGTTGACAGCTACTACAGCAATCCTTCCCAACACCTTCCCAGACAAAAAATAAAAAAAGGTAATGAAGTGCTACCCTTCATTTTGACACTTCTGGCACTCACTTGGATAATACTATACCATATGTTCCTGGATCAAGTAGTATACAGGAGAAAATGGCAAAACAAGCACCAGGATGTAGTAGCTTAAGTAAATAGAAAATGACAAGAGTGTGGGCATGAAGATGCCTATCTGGAGAACCCAAGCAGCACCAAAAAACATGAGGTCCCGGTGTTGCCTGCAATCAGACTAACAATTAAACTGAGCAGGCAAAACTAATAACCTAATTTGTAAAAAATAACCCAAAAAGACCTAAAAAGCTAATAGTCTTTGAACTTCTTAAGCAGGGAATATATATTGAGTTGGAGCAAACAGAATGCATTATCCTTGTATTTGATCCTATGTGCAACTACACATGAATATGTACACAGTTCTAGTGTCCCATGTAAATAAAAACTTTGAAATGCTGAAGAACCATCAGGACTACCATAAATTACTAAGTTGCTGGGAGAGCTGGCTTGCAGCAAGAAAACTCCATTGGTCTAGATACTCCAAACATAGATAAAACATAAGCACTTAGCCTGCCCAAAAATAATAAACATAGAGGCCAAATGTGGTACGAGCTATCTTCAGTCCAGCATCATGAGATTCACTAAAGAGTTAAAGGCTGATATACACTAAGTACAACAGGCAGTTTTTTAAGTAGTGATTAACTCTGGGCAAATTGTTCCCATGGCTATGATGAAGAATCCTCTATCACCAGAAGATAAATCCTCAGATCAATATCCAAAGAGAAACACAAGTCTAAACACAACAGAAACTGTGGCAAATACTATGGCTTGTGCTATACAACTGAGTAGTTAAGCATCTCCACCCTTCAGCTTTAAATTACCTACAAAATAAATTCCGTCTTGGAAAGTGAAGTGCAGCAGCATTTAGACAGTATTTACAGCAACATTTTTATATGCAACAGTTAAGTACTAAGCAAAATTTGTCTCTCTGGATTACGTTCCAAAAAGTAATCAAACATCTCAAGAAAAGATCCACAAAAGCCTTCAAGATTTAAAGCACAATGCTGGGATACTTGCAAATACAGTTGTATTCGTTTATTACATAGAAACAAACTGCATTTTTCCATGAACCGAATTAATTACTTTTTTCCATCACTCATTATAATACATATTTTAAAAATATAGCTGTACATTAAATAGCCACCGTTATGGCAATTTTTAGCAACCTTTTCACTTAGAAAGTTCAGTCTTAATATATCATAAAGAACAAAGAGTATTAGGTGAAGCTGAAGACCAAATAGATTCTTACTGAACAATTGGTTTTAAATATGAAATGACTGGGAAAAACTTTTGAAAACTTACATACTTATAAAATTATTCCAGGCACATTACTTAGTTTAACAACCTAGTGTCACTTCTCCTTCGTTAACAAAATCCATATTCATAAATTGGTGGGGCTTTTTAAATGGGCCAGCAAGTGCATGTGTGCTCCCTCTAACCACACTTACCACTGCCTTGCTAAGCACAGAAATCCCCATTGAAAAAGCTAGCAGCAAAATGAGGCAGTAATAACAAAACCCAGAGAAGGGCAAGTGCCTGTTTCAGTGCTAATGCCAACTGCCACTTCTCTGCACTGCCTGAGAGCTAAGTGTGACATCTGGGTGAAAGGAAGACCACACTCTATTTTGACTGTCACTTCATTCCCTCTGGTACAAGACTGCTGCTCAGCTCTGAAGAGCACTCGCAAATCCCAAATATGCTGCCTGAGTGAAAATGCCCAAGTCTCATCTGTTTAAAACAGATTTTTCCTACATTATCATCAAGCATCTTCTGCATTAGGTTATTATCCATTATATGAATTTATCCTCTGCATAGGCATAAGCAGTCCCAACAGCACGTGACACAATCAGCTGAGGAACAAAGAGCTTGGGTTACCTGCCTGGGGACAAGAGAATTGTCCATGGCATTTCTCCAACCAGAATCCACACCCCCACAATGCAAACCAATTCCTTAACCATAAGACCTTCCTTTTCAATTTTAGCCTGAGGTTCAAAGTTGTCTTCTTCCAAATGTTCCCTGCAAGCACTACTGAAGGGCAGAGAATGATGGATTTCTCAGCCTCTCTCTAACTTCGTTAAAATTCTTACTCTGACTTTGCTGTTTGAAACATCTTCTCCACTCTCCCAACAGAGATGGTTTAGAGGCAACAGCAAAAGCTATACAAACTAATCAACCAGCCAGTCATTAAACCAGTTAGGTTTAATCAGCCACTAACTAAACAAAGAGAAGGTACACCTTAACTTAAATTTTCCTACAAAGAAACTAGGGATGTACATCTAAAAAGATTGATTTATTTCTTTTTACTTTCATTTGTTTTTTAAGTGAGCATTAATTATACTTAAAGGGGAAAAGTTTCAACAGCAAAAAGTGAAGGAAGGAGAAGAAGAAAAAAGAAAGCTTACATTTCAATGTGATTATTTTTGCTACATGGATTTTAGGATTAAGAAAACAGATTAGTGCCTTAATCCAAAACAGAACTTACTAATAACTGACTTTTTGCCATTTCAAATTCCAAGTTTATTTAAGATTAATTACATACATCTTGATTTAAATAATGTAAAATATGCAGCTACTGAGTGTTTAGCACAAGAAACATCATTTGCTCCAGAGAACTAAAATTTGGTTTAAGTAGATTTCTTCCTTTTCACATTGCCTCCCTACTACAAATAGAGCCTACAAGTGAAGGGACAACACAGTTTCCAGCAAAATCTATTTTGCAAGTAAAATCTTTAATAGAATGTTAGCACTATAGTTTAAAAACACCTTGAAATTTTAAGGTTTACATAATTCCTAACCAATTATAAGCAAGGCTCCAAAATTCAAGCAGGAGATGCAGAACAACAGAAGAAACAAAATATATTGTATATCTCCAGCTCCTTAAAAGGGAGTCTCCCTGTTCACAGACTCTGCAAATAAATCCTGGAGGGTGTTACAACACTACACAAAGCCCTGGACAGACATGCCACAGAATCACACTAAGATGAAAAAATACACAGTGGAGGAGTTGGTGTTAATCTAATTCCAGTGAGAACACAAAAAAAAAAAAAAAAAAAAAAAAAAAAAAATTTCAGCAAACTTTGCAAACATTAAATTAAGTGTGTAGCTATTTTCTCCATCTCAGATACTGTCTTACTGTTAGGCTATTTAATATGGCTAATATGGGTTATTAGGAGTGTGGCTTATTTTTATACTAAAAAAACACAATTTATTTCTCTAGGACAGATTTCCCCCTCAGCAGTTATACAGGTATACCATAGTCATATAGTTTGTTCAGTAACCATATGCAATTTTTTTTATACTGGAAAAATGCCCCAATTCATTGCTCAAACAACTTGACTTGTACCATTGAAGAATACTATATCTAGTATTATATACAGTATTTACTATACTGAAGAATACTAAGAATACTAGCAAGTAGAGATGCTAACTACCCCAAAACACTACAAGCAGATGTGTCAATCACAAAATTCTGTGAAAGACTACTTAGCTGATTCACAAAGAGGGAGAGGGAGGTTATTACTGTGTTTGAAGATACCTTTGTCAATTCTTCTAGGAGGTCACAATCTGTTTCTCCAGAATATACATAAAAATTAAAAAAAAAAAAAAAGAATACATTGTTGACAGATTTTATCAGCATAAATAGAAAACTCTCCTGTAACAGCTGCAGTCAGAGCAGCACAAGCTCTGGGAGCCAGTGAAATCAGCTGCTAAAGTAACACTAAAATCTGATGGCTACCTGCTGCTTGGGATACTGATAATAAGAAAGGGTCTTTCTGTTGTGGCAGGAGTCAGACTGCAACTGCTCTATGCAACTACACAAGAAAAGAGATTACATCACAGCATTGGAGAGCCTGATAAAGATCCTGAGTGCAAAAAATCCCCAGACTGCCCCAAAGTACACTTCTTGTTGACCTACAGGGAATGCAGCTAATCCTCAAAAGTCTGGTGGTGCCCAAGCACAAGAAGTGAGGCATGATTCATGCAGGCTGGTAACACAATACATTTCCCAACTGAGAGAGGAAACAGGAGTAGGCCAAAATAATGTTTAAAAAAACATTTGGCCTACAGAACAACTTACACAGAGCAGTACAGCTCAGAAAACGGACAATATCCATCAGCTATGGCTCCATTTATTGTTGTTACAAACCCAGATTTAAGTCCCAGCTCAAATGCAGATGATCCAGGACTTTATACATGCTTGCAGTATAAAACCCTACAAGTATAAGTACTAAGTATTTTCAGGGAAAAAGCAGAGAAGGGGATGCAGACACCGTGAGTTTCCCATTACCTTGAGCAAATGGGGGGTTTAAGATTTTTTTACATTTTGCCAGTCTACTCAAAAGACAGGATAGTAACATCACAGGCAATAAGTATTTCAATAATTTTGAATTAATTAATGAAAAATAGGTCTTGCATGACATGACACTGCAGAGACATATCTGTTCATCAAATCCACAAAATTCCTGCTTAAAATACAAGCTCTACCCTCCCATACACATGTAACAAGTAAATCCCAATAGAAATTATTTGTAACAGTACTTCAATTGAGAATACAATTACTTGTAATTTCATAGTAAAGACAGCCAGATGCCCTACTGACTCAGACCAGACACAAGTGATCTTGTGTCAAAGAGTCTGTTTCAGATTAAGCTCCACTCTCTGTATCCATACCTGAATAAACCACAGAAAGTTAGACTCAAGTGGAGACACTGCAAATGCCCAGGCCCCTTGACACCTTTCTCACACAACAAACTGCCTCAAAACAATAAACCACCCTTTCCTTCTGCTCGTCATAAAGGTGAGGAATCGCCTCACTCATTTCCAGATCAGGTTGTTCCTGACCTGCTAGAGCAGAACAAATTGATTTCTTTAGTAACAAACACAAGCACGTGAAAATTCTCAAAATAAGAAGTAATGCAGCTATCCAGATTGACTGATTTTGAGGCCTTCAATTACTTCAGTTAATGCTTATAAATGAAGTGTTATGCTTCAGTAATCATATTCAGTTCCCTCATCCAAAATCAGACTATCTTGCATATGCCTGCTAAAGGAACATTTATTTCGAAGTGACACTACTTTATTATAATTCAAATTACAGTAATTGCTTCAGACTTGTAAAGGCTACTCTGCACACTAAGTGTTGGATAACCTACACTTAGGAAAGGAAAGCCTTTCAACTTCAATACCACACAGCAAGAGCTAACATTAACTACATTTAAATTATTTAGGCTAATGGATAAGGAGCTTTAAAGAAGAACATTCCAAATCCACAATAAGTGAACTCTATCAGTTTTCGCTTTATTTTTCCATTTTATTTATATTCATGCCATCTGGGTGTATTGATCATGCAGTTGAACAATCTTGTGTTTTTTCAAATGAAGTAAATGCAAAACTAATGTGTCTGCTAACAAATATGCTGCAAGTGCCAGCTACGAAATCACTTACAGACTGTTACGGAATGAGCTCCAATTCACAGTAAACACATTCCATAACAAATATCCAGAAGGCCAAATGGACAACCATGCTCAAACCTGTGGATCACTACTCATTTATTAAACATTATATTGTAAGGTCAACATCTGTGAGCCTCAAGTTTCAACTGATCTGTTTAGAACTTGTATCAGATTCCACATCCCAAACCACAGCTACATGCATCAAAAGAACAGAGTAAGTGAGCAAACTAAAAAAGTTACTTATCCTAAAAGCTACCTCATGATAAACCACTTGCTCAAAAAGCCAGACATACAGAACATAAAACTGGCAAGCACAATAAAGCATTATTAAAAAAGACCGCTGAAATTAAACCAACGTTAATTTCCAAGTGCTGTGGTAGAACTGTTTAAGTGACATTCGTCTTTTTTCCATCACGTTTTCAGGTAAAATTTCTTGGACATGCACAGATCATGCACATTATTTCCAGCTGTTAGCCTTATCAAAGATTAAATTTTTTCCAAATACAAAAAACAGGCAGCTTTGGACCCAAAGATTTATAAGCAATTACCTCTCTTTTGCAATTTCAGATTACAACCCCTAAAATCACACACAGTAAAAGAAGCTACTGTCTCTATAAAAAGAGATGGAGGTGTAAGGGGAAAAAAAACGGGGTAATGGGGCTTTTAATTTTTAGTAATGGATTTCAGTCCTACATTTTAGGTATCAAAATGTGTCTGTTTCTTAAACAAAATTACAGGAGGACTACATAAACCAACAAGTAGATGAAAGTCTAACGTGCATTTAGAACAGAACTACAGTAAGCAAATGACAGCAAAAGGGCCTTCTCCATGTCTCTGCTGAAGCAGTCAAGCTTAATGGAGATGTGTGTCTCCAGTTCATTCTAAACTTGTAATTTATAGCTGGTACGCCTATGCATGGCCTCCAGTGTATGGAATTAGACCAGCTCCTGAAATTCTCCAGGAAGTACTGCTACAGTAGTCCTAGCACTGATTTATCCACACACGATTCAGCACCAGAGCATCCCCGGCATTTATGCAACTCTGTCACCTATAAATGCTTTAAATTTACTGTCAGAACATCAAGATCCCAGCCATTCCCATGTTCTTATTGCTTGTGATCACCTAGTATAAGTAACAGCAGGTTTTAGTCTTTTTGTTTGTTTTCTTAAAGGTCCGTAAAGAGCTTTATAACGGGTTCTGTACTTGTTCTCTCTATAGCATCTTCTGCTCTTTAAACAGTGTTGCTTTATATTGAGAAGTTGTGTTTTGGACACACAGCTTTGTCCATCCATTAAGACAACGAAGTTGGGTAACAAAAAGTAAAACATAACAGGAAATCTCTTTTGCTTTCAACAGATCCCAACACAGCACTATCAATTCCACAGTCTGGTTCCAACTCCGTAAAAATTTTGCACTACAACTAGACCCAAACCAGACCTTCCCCGGGACTTCCACAAATGCAAGTCAGCCTGTCCACACCCAACAAATTGCAGGACCTGGGCCTGTCACCATATCAGCATAAATTAGGGCTTGTCAAACAGGTAGGACATTGCAACAGAAGTTATTTTATTGAACACAAAGGCAACTGTTTCCGCTGTCCCACCTCATAGCGAAAAAAAAAAATAATAGTAATAATCACGAGCATGACATTTTTCCCCATTTATTTTGGGAGGCTCTCAGTTTTTCATTCTTTAGTTATCCAAGCTAACTTCACAGGAGACGAAGACTAACGTGATAGAAAAAGAAGCTTAAAAGCGGAGCCCTGTCATGCAGAGACAGCAGCATGTGCAGCCTCAGCCGTCCCCTGCCCCCGCCCGCACCTGCGCCGGCCGCGCCGGGGGACACCGCTCCGACCCTGCGCCGGGCCACCTCCCCGCCCGCCCTTATGCTAAACTCGGCTGGGAAAATAAACAAGTCAAACAAAAGGAAGGAGAGCGGGCACAGAGGGGAACGGAGCCCGGCCTCGGGACGCGGCGGCCGGGGAGGGTTGGGGTCGGGTCGGGCGGCAGCGCCGGTTGCCCGGGCACCATCTTGGGGGCTGCCGGGGGCGAGGACGCGGCCCCGCAGCGCCGCCGGGGGCCGGGCCGGCGCTTTACCTGCTCTGCCAGCCCTGCAGGAGGTTGGTGTATTTGCTGAGCGTCCCTTCCAGCACCGGCTCCCGCCGCCTGCCGCCGCCGGGCGCCTGCGCGCCCCCCGGGCTGGCTGCCGCCGAGCCGGGGCTGCTGCCGCCGCCCCCGCCTCCATCCAGCCTGCCCGCGGCCGCCGCCCGGCCCGGGAGCCCGCGGCTGGCGGAGGAGGACGAGGGGGACGAGCCCGCCGACGTGGGGCGGCTGCTGCTGCGGCTGCTGCTGTTGCTGCCGCCGCCTTCGCCCGCCGCTTTCTCCATGGAGCCCCGCGGCGGAGGCTGCCCGTCCGATCCGGCCCCGGCTGCCGCCCGTGCCCGGCAAAGCCCTGACTCACAGGCGGCGCGGAGAGGGGCGGCGCCCGGGGGAGAAGGGGCTGGGCCGCGGCGGGCGAGTGAACCGCCGCGCCGCCTCCTCCTCGCCGGGCGTTGCGGGGAGCTGGGCGGCGGTCGGTGCCCCGCGCCCCCGCGGGGTCCCGCCCGCCGCCCCCCCGGGCGCTCCGCCCGCCCGAGCCAGGGGCAGGGCGCCGCCGCGGCGGGGGCCGCGCAGGGGCGGGGGCCGCACGCACACACGCGGAGGCACAGGGCGAACGGGGAGAGGCACAGCACGCACGCCGACTGCATGGTGCCCGCGGCCGGCACACACGGGCACACGCCGTGCGACACGGGGAGTGACCCCGAAGGACACGGTGCCCGGGTGTGGGGCAGGCGTGCAGACCCACGCGTGTGGCGGGGGCAGAGCGCACACTGAGACCGCCTCCGGCCCCGGCGGCCGTACCGCGCCCCCGTGACGCGCCCGCCACATGACAGGCACTCACCCGAGCAGCGGCGGGCGTGCGCTGGGACAGCGGCGGACAGCGCGCTGCCCGAGCCACAAAGCGTGTGGCTGACGCTTGCACAAGCTGTGCCCCGTCCCCACCGAGGAGGTGGCTGTCCGTGGTACACTACACCGGCAGCACAGTTGTGCCCGCACTCGTGAGCTGGGGGCTGTGCCCAGCACTCAGGAACACAGTATTCTTGCTCAAGCCACAGCAGGTAGTGTGTATCAACATACCGCGTCAGTCATGTCATTCATCCAGACTTGACAAAAAAATACTGTAAATCCACACCTCCTGAAAGGAGAGGATGTAACCTCAAGATCACCATAACAAGCTAAGCAGATGCTGTACAGTCGGCCCAGACCCACGAGTCACTTCAGTGGCCATCCTTGATGTCTTAAACAAGTGCCTCAGTTATGTTACAATGTGTATCTTCCCAGAGTACCAGAGATGTAACTATTCTTATTGTTATTTTAAAACTGTAGACCTGAAATGTAGAGGAGACTCTAGAGTTTTTGAAAAGTATAAACTGAGCCTTAGCTTTTGTGCTTTAACCCTGTGGAAAGTTTTAACAATCCCTTGTACTAGAGATATTTTGATCATAGAGTATCACGTGTGCCTTCTGCTCTGCACCTTAGGAGATACTCAAACTATCCAAATCCACACATAGATGGATTCCCCATATAAATCAGCACAGAGAGGAGGGATCCTAACTTAGATTCTCACAGTTTTCTCTCTGGAAAATCCTACCGTATGTGTTGTGGTTGGGTAGCTGAAATATTGGACAACCTGATCCTGAATTTTGGGTGGTTAAACTTCTCATGTTGTAGTTAAATACCAAGGTTCTGCAGTCTGGAAGCTTAAATTTTAATATTTCATGGGTGGGACATATAATGCTCAACTCTTGAGGTACAGACAAATATTAAGAACTTAAATATTTTTAAAATAATATATTTTAGAGTAACTATTTTTCTGCATCTGTTACTTGAGATGTTTGCATAAAATTCCCAAATCATTGTTTACTATGGAAAGAAACTCCATTACTACAATATGAAAATCCTCCTTCTCAGGCTCAACTCTACTTTTGATGACCACAGTGTTCAGGAAACATTTGAATGAAGGAGGAATGCTCCTTTGGGAAGATCAGATCCTGCTTGGTGGAGATAAGGATGAGACCCCTTCACTTGTCTTCATAATGCTACAATGACAGGCCAAAATTGTGGAACAATATGTTTTAATAAACTGTGTCACCACATCAGCAACTTCAACACATTACATGTGTATGTTCTACATTATAGGTAATGAATGCAATATTTTCTGCCTTCCACAGAATTCATTGGAAGATATTTCTTGGAATTTGTCAGGAAAAGAAAGTGACGTTACACAAGAATAGAGAAGCCTCTCCGTACATTTCTGTACAATAAAACCCAAGTAGCAATGGTGCACTTATCATGAAGTTTCTGAAATAAATGGAGTAACAGGCTGTAAGTATATTATGCCCCTGGAGAGTTTTGCCAAATCATAAAACATGCTTCACTGCTCCTAGAAGGATTGCTGTGATGTTGTAACATAAGTCCTCTTGTAGGTTATAAACTAGTTACTAGATGGGAAATGAAGCACAGAAATAAATGGGCAATTCTCAAACAGAGGGAAACCACCATGGGTTGGCTTCTGTGTTGTTCAGTATCTTCTTAAATCAGAATCTCTTCATTTGCTTATAGTTAAAACTAGAATCAAATGGGGAAAAATAGCAGAAGGATATCACAGCAGTGACTAAATCACCGATAAAATGGCATCTGAAATTTGATCTTGCTAGAAGCCAAAGTAAAGCACATGGTGAGAAAAAAAGCTTTTACTATGCAGGCATGATGATCTATAAATTAGCTATAGCCTCTCAGGCAAGAGATCTTGGAGACATTTTAAATAGTCCTCTGAAAACTCCATCTCAGTCAATGTTCAAGGGTAATCAAACAAACAGCTGTGATAAGCTCATTAGGAAAAACAGAAATAACAGCTTGCTGCTATATAAATCCATAGTACAGCCACTATCTATGCAACTCTGCATTTATAATATTCCTTCAAAAAGGACAGAGTAAAAAGAGAAAATGTAGATCCCAGCTTTTATATGAAGAGAGCTCACTGAGCAGGGTTTTTAGTTGAAAAAGAAGCAACCAATATATAAAATTATATTCAGGTTAATAGAAGTTATTCTTCACTGTTTCTCATGAAACAAAACTATGGGCCAACTGGTTTTAAAAAAGCACAAGAAACTACTTTCTCACATGTTTACACTCATAAAACTCCTTCTTATGGAGGTGTTTTTGGATGCTAAATACCTAGAAGGATTTAAGAAGCAATTGTGCCTGAAAAACCATTAAACAAGGTTCACCAAAGTATTTTGAGTGTATTTGAAGTTCATAAAGGCTCTAAACCCCTGACTCCTCAAAGACTGTTTTTACTTTATTGATTAAGTAATCCCTTCCCTGTTCTTAGTCTTTCTCTAAAGACCTACTAGTGCTGGACTAGAAAGACTTTTGGTTTAACCTATAGTATAGCTTTTCATATTCTAAGGTCAACTTGTACTTCTTGGTCAACCAGTGTGGTTGAGTTAAACATTGACACAGTTTGCAACTTTTATATTGTATTGAAGCAAAAGAATGTGTTATTCTTCTCATCCCCTTTTGCTTCCTAATTTGTACATATTGCAGCCTAGCAGAGCTGGACAACCTTTCACAGAAATCTTGAGTGAGCTCCTAACCTCATTTGTTTTAAGCTATTAACGGTCTTTAAAATGACTGAACCTGTATTTATTTTACTAGCTAATGGTTTGTCCCTGTAGAGCTAGAGTTCAGGGTAATACACACTGACTTAGTCTGATGGAATACCACATGATGTATGCCTTGTTACAAGTATTCTTAATTACCTATTTATTAATGCAACCTGCATTATGAAGGTTCACACTGTTTCCAAGGTAACACAGCTGCTATGTTACATTCCTCCTTTAGAATGTTACTTTCACTCTCTGACCAAACCAAAATTTTGCTTCTTTTATTAAGAATCCAAATGAACCAAAATAACTCATTATTTATCCCACCTTTTAGAAAGAAAAATATCTGGTAAGATAACAAATTCAGTACTCTTTTCTCTAATCAGGAAACAGAGACTTTTTTCTGTACTTTGCTAAACTACACAGTTTTAGCTTCTAGAACAAAGTTAGCTCATAATCCATTTGCTAACTTACGTTTCCTGGACACTTTGGTTTGAGTTTCTCTACCATTTTAACACTCTCCTAGTAAACAATTTTCTCAAACTACTTTCCAATTTCCACTTTCTTTTTATCTCCTTCCACCACCAGATTTCCACACAACTTCCCACCATCACAATTATATGGAGGAATTTAGGTATATGGTCTACAGAAACTATTTCTGCCCAGCCTACATTCAAGTATTGAACTTGGAAATGCCCCAAGGCTTGCTCAGCTTTACCATCTCTTCTTTCTTGCCCTACAAAGTCCTTCTGAGACACTGTTTCATTTTGCATGAGCTTTGGACACTATATTAATCTGTCACTAAATTGTAGGCAATACTTATGGCAAAAACATACCACTGTGCACTTCTTTCCCCACTGTCTATAGGTGTCAGCACCAGCATGACTGGAACATTCTCCCTAAAGTTCATCTCATGCCATGGTAACACCTGCACCAAGCCTACAGTCACTAAGGCTTCCCAACTGTCCACAGCAGCTGGAAGAGAGTGAATGCAGCAGGTGGAACAGTGGAACAGCATGTCCTTCAGTCCCTCCTTTTAAATAACACAGTACAAGAATTGTACTGTAATATTCTCTCTTATATAATTGTTTTACTTTGAACTAACTAGCATATCATCCATGAGTAGCAGGCTTCTCACTCGACAATTTTAAGAACACAGAGAAATAGCCACTAACTCTGCAGTCTGCCAACTTTAGCTTTAGCTTTGCTGCGCCAGTATCCATCTTATCCTCCCTCTGTGGTGCACGTAAGCCTGCAATGTATGCCAAACATGCTGCTTTGCCACACTTCATCCTGTTGTCAGCAGCTTCTCATCCACCAGCATAACCACCCGTCTAAACCTCACCCAATTCAAAGCTGGTCACAAGGGAAAAGCCAAGAGAGACATTGCATATGTCAAAGAGCGCCCAAATTACCTTTACTGCCAGGAACATTGAGCCTAGAAAACAGGCACTTGCCTGCAGGTTAATATACTCAACCACAAGGCATTGCATGTGGGCTGAGACTTCTGCTGTCACAACTAGACTCTCACAGCTTGTTTACTCAGCTACAGTGCACTGCTCTGTAATATGCAGGTTAGACCGGTGAAACAAAACTTGATCAAAATGGCTGATCCTCTGGAATACAAACTTTGGGATGGTTAGCTGGAGAAAATACTATTTTATATTATGCATGTTATGTATATATTTGCATTGGGTGTCATTAAATGTGCATGAGGAAGTGGTGTGTATGACAACCATGACGAAAGGCATTTTCTGCATGGCTAGAATCAACCCTTTGAACTGCAACAGGAAACAAATAGAAAGCCAGTACATAAAGAAACTAAGTGACCATAAAAAACTAAGTGAGCACAAATATTACTTACACTATATATTGTGTATTTTAGCTAGTGAGAACAGCTTTATTCTGTGCCAGCTCGTCTTTGAACAGTTTTTATAGGCAGTCACAAATACAGTTCTTCAAAATAAATTAATTCATATGCTGAGACCAGAAGAAAACTGCAATTATCCAGCATAACCAGCTGGATAACAGAAACCCTTTTTTAGTTTGATGGTGAATTACAGATAAATGTCAATATACCAAATCTTAACAGTCTGCAGGCATTTTTACTGCCCCTTTTTCTAACTCTGTGGTTAAACATTTAGGGATTTGAAAAGTATACCAGCCCACTAAAGGTCAAATTCAGATCCAAGACCAAACTGAGGGTACTCAGTGTTGCTTTCATATCTCAAACCAGCGCTAAAGCTCTCTTTTATCCCACTTTTTTTGAGAGCTGAGTGGTTCCAATGGAATCTGTTATATTTCAAATTTATTATTTATAAGGCATGAGGCCATATATCAGTGTAATAACACCCAGCTTTCTAGATGAGATATCTATGCACCTGTAATCTTATGACTAAACTGCAAAACATGCAGCGATTTGGATGCGCAATGATATTTGCACATCCAAAAAGTATTGCTATAGAGCATTTATGCTGCAGATTGCATATTTATTGATAAAATAATGCTAGTTTGTGCCACTTGGGTTCTGGTCTCACACTCCACCAACAGCAATTCGTGTAGTTGTTTGATATCAGCAAGCAATATATTACAGATTAAAAACAAGTCTCATTCAAATTAGATTGGTCTCTAAGCCCATTACCTACAGCAGAGCTCTATTTCACTCCCACCATTTTTAAAAATACTCTTTAGGTAATGTTAGAATCCAGCACACAATAGGATGACAGTTAAAAAAAAATAAAAGGAAAGAACTATGCACTAGAAATCAAAAGCAAAACACGAATATTTAAGATTTTTTGGCATTGAGAAAGGAAGGGAACATTCAAGTCAATAAAATTTTCCAACAACTACTTATGCAGAAACTACTTTTGATTACTAATTTCAGTCTCCATTCTGCAAGCAGATTCATCTACAGAAACCTAATTAAAACAAATACAAGTTTCTAATGCAACATAACTGCCTCCTTTTTTACTAACAAATCTGCATTAAGAACACTCATTTATTTCAATATGTGGGATTAAAATATATAGACATGACAAATGGCAGAGTCTGTTTGAAACACTTCCTGAAGCTGCAGAACCTTGTATTAAAACAAGCATAATGTTAAAGCATTTTTCAAGCAATATTTTGGAAGCTGTGCAGACTTATGCAGATTTCCTAGTTCTTTATTATTGTGCTTTAAATACACAAAAAAATGAAGACCTTTAGAGCAAGTCATGACACCTATATTTTAACTGCTTTTTACTATCAAAATAAATCTCATGTAAACTCAATAAACTACTGAAATATATTTTACCACATGGTTCTAAATTTTAGCTCCTACCAATAAAAACCAGTCAATAAGGACGTAAAAGGGAGTAAAAGGCAGTAAAGCTTGGGGTTTTGTTACAGTTTGGGGGTTTATAGTTTTGGGGGTCATATTTTAATTAACTGTAGAATATGTGAGGTGTGTAATTATCCCAAGCTGTGGATGACATCTTTTTTTGCCAGGGTTCACCATAGAGTAATTTTAAGTTTGGCTGATAACAGGCAAATTATAATAGCTTGTGAAACACAGACATACCAAAATTTTCTTACATATTACAAAAACTAAGATTAGCTTTAAAAAACACAAACAAAACAATACATAAAAGAGATATGCTGCATATTGCCCACCTCATGCAAATCTGGTCTGTAGGTTTAAAGCTGATATAACAGGTAGGCAACATTATGTTTAACAGGATCCCACAACATATACTGTTATCTTCCCTGATTCTGATGAACAGTATAAACTGGGGCATATAAAAGCCTGACAAGATCATTTATCCAACCCTCTTCTGGCTGCTGGACAGAAAAAGACAAGCATATTTTTTTCTCCCTCTTCTCTGGTGAATTTGCTTGTAATGCTCACTCTCTCATGTCATACTCAGCCTTGACGGAAGTATCCAATGGAGATAACCTCAAATATGCAAAGAGCTGAATTATGATTCTGTCCCTCTGGTTTCTAAAACTCAGCTGTCAGCTTTGACTTTCGAGAGCCTATTCTGCAAAATAGAATGTGCATTCATACTTGGCTTGATATAAGAGCATTTGCCATTATTTCAAAGATAGAAACAAATGCTAAATTTTCAGAATAAACATAGTACAAGTTCAGGAAGCAGCCATTTTTCAGTTTAACTTTTCCTGACCTTGGCCTTTTCCATAGAGGATGCCTGAAACAGGCACTCCTTAGCTGCAGTTCCACAAATACAGACATTCTAAACTTTGAGCTCTGCCAGGTTCAATCAACCATAAACTTCTCCCTACTATCCTGTGTTACAGCCTAAAAATAGGGCTATACATTCAGAAAATGAGGTAGCATTAAAGCTGTGAAAGTTGATAAAACAGTCTCCAGATGCTAGCAACCTGAAATGACAATGAGGGGAAGAATCTAAGAGTTTGCACACACAAACAATTTTCTTCCTACTTTATAAGCTACACAGGAGGCTGGAGATATTTGATTTATTTTTCTGACATCCCATTTGTATGAAACTAAGGACAAATATTTAATCTTACTATACTATTGGGGGAAAATATGAAACAATTCTGGGGACCTTGAAATCCTGATCAGGAGAGGTCAAACCCTGACTGAGAAGACAGGCATTGGATGTCTAAAATCATCTCCAAAATATTTGAAACTCCCATCAGAAATGAAAATTTAAACAAATAATATAACAAAGCTTTGAATGGTCTCAATAAAAACTTTCCCTGACCAAATATGATGTCCATAGAATTTTCAATTCAAAATGCTTAATGAAAAACAAGTAGAAAGGATCTGAGGTTTCAGTATAAATATCAAATGGAATAGGAAAGGTCTTCAAAAGATCATGCACTGCTTTTTTTTTTTTTTTTTTAAGAAAACTCCTTGAACAAAATCATCATCTAAAAGCTATAAATAAGCTCATACACAGCATGTGCTTCATAAACTAGAATAGGGTCTTATTATGGGAAAACACAGCCCATACTAATTTAATCCCAGATTCCTTCATGTCAGAAATAAAATTCGTACTATTTTTAGTAGAGAAGGGCATAGAATTGTATTTCTAACTGGGAAAAATGGGATTTATGGGCAGAAACAGAGACAAGAATCGGTCAGTTGGAAAGAGGTTTAGATATTCATGTATTTTGCTAACAACACTGAGGTCTGCCACACCACATTCAGAACAGCAGCAATGTCTTTGGCAGTTGCTATCACCTTATTTTTGCCAGCAAGATCTGTTCTAACCAAGTTTAGACAACACTTCTGATAGCAACAAAAGTGGCTGGTCTCCTTTAGAAATCCCAGTGGAGATGGAGCTGCTCCAGTGTCAGCCTATGAGTGTAATGGGGAGTTTGCCAAAAAAGACTAGGTTTGATCAAGTCTTCAGAGGCTACACACAAACCAAACGTGTCAAAATCTTGGCAGTTAACTGCCAGGAAATTTATAAGCCAGGGAGAAAGAGAAGACAAGTCTCCTGACATAACCACAGCATTTTTGCACTTTAAAGAGTTTCAGAAGGAAAAATTATGTTGTTTGATGATGCAGTGCATCAGAAATAAGTCAGAGGCCATCACCCACAGGCAAGTGTTTCAGGGTAACTTGAATCTTAGGAAAATATTACAAAGGTAAATATACGTAAACAAGCGAACCCAAGCCATCATACAAGAAAGAGAAGGTTTTAAGGGAAAAAAAAGAGTATTCTCTGCATGAAAGTAAACTGATGAGATGATGCCACAGGTTCTAGGATTATTTTTTCTTTAGTTTAGTAGTTTTGAAGGAAAATACCACTCCTATTTTTTGCACAAACACAAATTTTATGCATAACTATTTTGACATATTCCTTGTGCTCAAGTAAATTTTCTTCACAGAAGATAGGAAAAGTGCTAGTGCATTCAGAGGTACTATGGCCTTATTAATTAATACATAAAGGAAAAATAAATCTATTAAGTAATTTCTTTCCACTTTGGTTTTTTTTCTAACATGTCTCTAACTTATAACAAGCATAACTCTATGAAGTTGATTAAATGCAGTATGTGTCCTTCAGGCTTGAGTCTTGATAAAAGAAAAAAATAAAAGTGAAGGAAAGGTAGAAAAATACTCTTGTATCAGCCTCTTTCTCGGGAAAATTCTCCACTTTACTTCAAGCCAAAGGTTACCAACTTCTTATTTGGCCAAGAGCAGTTTGCTTCAACAAAGATGGAGGCGGTAGAAATAAACAGTGTAAGTTTACAGAAAAGGGATGAATCTCCATTTGGAGATTCTCCATAGAGAACCAAGGCAGTACATTTTTCATTTACAATCTGTAAAACAATGCAATTAATATTTCTCCCTAGAAATAAATAAAGTCCTATTTTTCTCTGCCCTTTCTCCTAGCTATCCAGGAATTCACTCATGGAAGGACTGACCAGGAAGCACACAGCTTCCTGTTTCACTGGTTACTGAACTCCCTGTGCATTCCCTGTACTGTTAGTGGCACCCTTTGGGAAGAGCTGGACCTTTGAAAAAATTGTGCTACATAATGTAGAAGATAAAGAAATTCAAACCCAACTAGAATCAAAGTACTTAATGTAGTTGATCTGCTACACATCCTGTTTGACAGAGTCTACCCAATGTCACATAGCATCAGAAATAAAATCAAAATACATATTTTAAAGCTTTAATCACAACTCTTGCTCTTCAGAATCCAGCAGACAATGGCAGGGAGTTCAAACACTGTTATACAGTTTACACAAAAGCAATGGGTATCTTGAAAGTAAAAATGACATTGAGAAGGTCACTCTTTTACAGTGGCTGGTGCTAAAATACATGGTACATTTAGACATCTCTTGTCAATACAGATCAAAGGAGGCAGTGAAACTGCAGCCTAGAAATGTAAGAAGTAAAATTGTGGTTTTATCTATGGTACAAGGTACATTAAATTATCTGTGACTGAATGAAAATAGGAGAATCAAATTTGTTTTCTCATGAAGGAAGAGAATATTGAAATGCGGGGCACAACTAAAAAGCTTCAGAAAGGGCTTGAAAGACTGGCAGATTTAGAATTAAATCTGGGCACATTATTTAGACCTAGCTCAAGATCTACTCAGTCCAGAGCAAGGCTTCTAGCAGATGGATGGCAATCTAACTCAGCAGACATGACTGAAAATTCAAAATGTCAGTAAAAAGGACAACTTGGGTATGAAGCTCAACTCCGCAGGGTACTAAGGAATATGCTTACAAAGCTCAAAATCAAAGTCAAGCAAAATACCACATGAAGCCTTACATTCTATGATAGCCAGCACAATCTAGGAAAACATGTCACAAAATGCATGTGTGAAGAAGCAAAACATCTAATACATTTTGTCATTTTGCAAGGGTGTACCAGAAGAGTGCATAACATCAAAAAGGAGACAATGAGGGCCTCATTAAATCTAATTAATTCCTCACAGGAGTTCTACCACGAGATGAATGGACTGCCAGCTAGAAAGCAAATGGGAAATGTATTGCTTTGTGCACCAGTGTCCAGCTTAAAACTAATGTATTGCCAGAACTGCAGAGTTTCTAATAAAAAGCCACTAATCATAGAAGTTAAGCAATAGAGCCTAGACTTCACAGTGGTTAAATTTCCCCACAGACATAATACATTAGTTGGGTTATAGTTCTCTAAATTATAACCATGTCAAAGAAAAGAAAAGCCCCAGCTTTTGGATTTAAAGTAATTAATATCATTGGTCTTACTAAGGAGGCCATGCTCAGATGCAAAAGGGAAAGCAAAGTAATTCAGATTATTATGAAGACATCTTCCTGGATAAGTACAAAAATCCTCACAGAATATTGAAGAGATCTGGAAAAGTTCAAGAACTTCAGATTTCATGTCTCCAGAAAAGTTCCCCTTGACCTACCATAGCATGAGAAGAGAAACTGAATACATTCTTTTGGGAGACACAGAGCAATCAGAAGAACCAAAAAAGCAAAAACATTTCAGCATCATTGAAAAAATATTCCACTTAGGCATGGATTCCAAAGAATTCAGCAAATATTTAAAAAAGAAACATATTCCATTTCCTCAAAAGGAAAGAACACTCAGGGAATGTGGCTGATGCCAAGGATTTTTATTCACTGAATGCATTCTCAAAATTGCATATATACATCTGCAATAGCCCATCCTACAAAGCTTATATATTTCACTCTTCCCTATGAGTAAAGGCTAAATAATATTTTTCTTTAATCCAATATTCTAATTAAATGTCCAAAGTTTAAATGTGCAAGAAAGGGCCCAGTTAATGTGGTAATTAATGACTAGAAAGCCAATTTTCCATTACATTATAATTTGGACAGCTCACACTTCAGAAGATTTCTAATTGTGTTAGTGATGATAAATGTTGAATGGTCAAAGCTTGTGTGTATTGTGCACATTTTACTGCCCTCAAGGCCAACAAACTAAACAGTATAAAACATTCAAATACTCTTGCAAACTTTAAAGTTAAGCCATAAACTACTAAGTTCACTGTTATTACAGCAGATTAATTAGTCATGCCATGGAGTTAATGGGTGCACAGACGAAAAGCTGACAATGCATCATCTCTAGTATCAGCAAATATGAGGATCTGAATGTCCAAGAAAACTGATAAGATTTCTTCTGAAAGATGCAGCAAGTTATATAGCAGTTAAGAAAATAAATATAAATAACAAGAGGTTTCATTATCTCCGGAGTTAATATATTTTTTAATACAAATGTTTTCTACACTATTTTGTTATCCATTCTTATGTATTAGGTATAAACTAGAATATCAAAGCAGAGGAGACAGGTTTGCAGAGATGAGGATAGCTATAGAGAGGATAATCGCTTTGTGCTAATAATTGAAAATAATTTTCCTTTTTAAACTAATGGATAACAAATTAAGTTATCAAACAGTGATAAAGCCTGTTCTCTACATAAAATCATAGCTACATTCTTTTGAGACATCACTTTGTGGCATGCTATTGATTCACAAAGTGATTTTATGTAAATAAAAGTGGATTTATCCCTTATCTTCTACTGAAGACATTCACTGATATTTACTGATATCTGGTGTTATCTATTGATATCTGTCTACTGATATTTGCTGGGTTTATTTCCTATCAGCGGTGCCAAAACTCAGCCCTTCCTCACCCTATTTATTAATCAACATGATTGCATCTTATAAGCCCATCCTTTATGCCTGCACAACCCTATCTTCAACAAATAAGTTGAATGAGCTTTGGAGATTAATAATTTGAGTTCTAAAACATTATTTTAAGTCTGAAGATCACATTAATATACATAAACATTACAAACAATGAAGTTTTTCTATCCAAAATTAAGGAACAGACTGCCCAGATGAGTGGCTGAGTCACCTTTCTTGGAGTTATGCAAAAGGCATATAGACGTGGTGCTTTGGGACGTGGTTTACTGGTGGTCTTGGCAATACTGAGTTAATGGTTGCACTCGGTGATCTTAGAGACCTTTTCCAGCCTAAATGATTCTATGCTTCTATTAAATCAAAACTAGTGATGAAATTGTTAACGTCACCATAGTTCGTCATTATTTTTCCAAACACTTGTGGATATGTTGTTTTTCTGTTGCTTCTCCTGCACCCAAGTAGCCAAACAAGTCGTCACTCGGGAATTCGGAATTCAGAGCTCTTGGAAATATCTCTGTTGAGCAGGTGCCTAAGCTGGCTGCTAAAACCTGTGAAGCTATAAACTACAGATTTTGCTAATGAAGGATGTCCCAGTCTTTCTTAGACATAAAAGTTGGAGACTCAAATTAAGTCCAAAGTGGGATATTAATTCATTAATCAAAACCCATTCATTAACTTTTAAGAATCACAATAAAAGGTGACATATTCACTGGCTGTAAACTTCACTTTGTACCACATCGTGTTCAGAAACATTAGGTTGAATGCTTCTTTTGTCTCCATCTTGTCTTTTGCTCTGTCAGTTTGCATACAAACTCTGTAACCCAATAAAGTCCCCATATGTTTGAAATTCAGCTGCATGGGACGGGTTTATTGCCATAAAACAGCAACTCCCTCTAGTGCCAAAGGCGCTTCCTCCCTTACAGCACACTAAATTAGTCTCCTGTGGAAGTCACTCATTGCTAATTAATGTTGTGATCTTGTAATAAAGTAGCATTCAAAAGTCTTTTTCCTGTTTCTGTGTTTTGTTGTATCTGCTGACACAAGTGTTCACAGGAACTAAAATTTAATAGAAACAAAAATAACTTCTGTGTTTGTAAATTAGGACACACTTGGACATCGATTTTTTTTTTTTCTTGAAACACATGACATTATGCACACTGCAAAGCTTTGGTTTACATACTGAAGCCCTATCAGACTGGCACGAAAGCTGGCTCTCTGCCATCTTTGAAAACTGTTTCAGAACCCCTGCGGCTTTTACAATTTATGGCAAGTGTATGATTTCCAAGCAAACAACCACATTGCAATCAGTCACAGTTACTCTGGATGCTAAATTTGTCCAAGGTGTTGATACTCAGTAGGTTAATATGCATGGAATCTACCACAGAATAACAAAGCAGAAGGTTGCAAGCCTTATGGGAGTTTGTATCCTCTGAAGATAAGATAAATAAAACTCCAATGCCCTTGAGTTACAAACTAGCTACTGCAGATCAGTTCCACTCGGGGCATTCCATGCTGGCTTGGTGTGCTGATAAGCGAGTCTGCATGCTGCTGGTAGTTAGACTACACATACTGGATACAAGAGTTACTGGAGTTGTCACACTCAATACAGAGAAACTTTGTGTACATTAGGATTGCACAGTTTGCTTTGTTTTCTGAGGCACAGCACTGGAACAGCATGAAACTAAGTGGTAGAGGCAAAAGACAAGCACAGTGCTGAGAAGAAACAAGGTTACACCTCATTAAAGGTGACCAGGGGGAGCAGGGGAAGCTATTCTGCCTCCATCACGGGAGGACTAGCCTGTAATGCTAGATTTGCCCTCCATCCTTTGTTAAGTTGCATGGGTGGAGAAGAATAGGAGAGGGGGCTTATAGAAAAGATCTCACTAGAAACTCCCATTACAATAGTCCAAAATTAGATAATGACCTGATGTCCAAAAATATGTGGTTTTAGACCTTTACAGGGTCACTTACTATGACCAGTATACTATAAAGAAAAAGATGAACAGGAAAGAAGCTGTCCAGCTGTCTTTGGGTCAGAAGCTGAGGTACAAGCTCCTGTAGTATATGTGGTGGCCACTTACAAAGCAGACAAGCACAGGGCAATATCCATGCCCTGTACAGATCAAGAGCAGCAACATCTGTATCTGTGCACTGCAGTGTAGCAGAGATCTGTACAGTGAAGCAGCTAAAAGAGCACAAAGTCAGCATTCAGACATTAGAATCTCTACAGAGCAAATAAAAGGGATACAGAAAGTGGGGCCATGAAATGACATGTCTATCCCAGTACAAATGCCAAGTGCAATTTGGCTTTCTTACTCCTGCAGCCTATATATATATTATATATATATATATATATATATATATATATATATATATTTAATTTTTTTTTACCCTGGGATCACTGATGTCCTGTGAGTCCCACATAGTAGAACTACTGCAGACAGTTTGCCTTTACACAAGTGATATTCCACAGCCTGGTGTTCATCAAACATCTTGGCTTACTAGCCAGCTCAAAGGCTCACAGACTTCTTTCCTGCCATAAAAAAAAATACCCATTAAAAGAATGTTGCCTGAGATTTAACCAAGTAACCAGCCTGACTGCCCACGTGGAGCCATGAGATAAGGTGATCCTCTTAAGTCTCCCAAGAATCTCTTAAGGCTATTGAAAATAGATTTCAATATCTATTAGATATTTTGTGGATAACAAAACACTGGCTGGTGTAGTTGCTGGAGTTTTTACATTTTGCATGAATAGTTAGCAAGCTGCTTTTTACTAAATACTATATACAACAGTATAGATATAGATTTTGTTTATCCTACCTGATTTATTTTCAATTTAATCTCACATAATCATAGTACAAGGGAATAAGAAGATATTTTCACTTCCAGCCTTAAATAGTTTTTTTAATCAGGAATAATTTGCACTTTTTACATATCTTCCTTGCATGAATGAGTCATATACTCATTGTAACTTCATATGGCCCTAATCATCCTGCATAATTTTACTCAAATAAACTCTGTGGTTGCTTAAACAAATAAAGCGAGTTAGAAATACAAATAAACTGACTTTCTGTGGGGCAGATCATTGTCCTGTTGTTAGTCTCAGTTCTCCTCTCAGTGATGCAGGATCAGCACAGGTGCATCCACATAACAGCGAGAGCTGAGCTGAAATGCAGCTCCTGAGACAATGGGTGGAGTGTGCATGGATGGAAATGTGCATTTTAATCCCATTTGAGGCTTCTCACAGCTGTCTCCTGACCTAGCTGTTTACAGAGCAGCCTGATCCAACATTACACAGCTGTGCCACACCATAGTTACCTGCCAACAGAGGCAGCCAAAGCCTGGGAGATGGGGAAGATGTTCCAGAGAAGGTTCATGTAAAATGATGGTTACAAATTGGTCAAGATAACTAAAACCTGTGAAGCCACTAAGGACCCTGACAGCAGCTGAGTTAAAATGTTCTGTAAAGGCTTTTCTAGCTACTCGTTTCCATTTAAAAATTGAGTACCCTTTTTATATTTTTTCTCCTTGCTACATCAAATATTCACCAGTCCATGACTGAGTCTGTCATTTTACTTAAAATGAACCAGGTTACTTTCTGATTTTAGTACTTTACATTGACTGTTTCATAGCAAATTCCTATTTTTTATTGTTGCACTCTGTTTACATGATGAAAAACACATTCCGTGGTTCTCAGTTCAGTCTCTCTTGATAGACATGGCAGTTCACTAATTTGCTCCAAAAAAAATGGCACTGGCATGTAACCAAACTTGAATGCAACAAAAATAAAAATCAATTTTGGAACTCCATACAATTTCACATAGTCTATGTCAATAGAAGCTATTAAGCAATAACAAACTAACTTTCAGAGACAGCTATTGAGAGCATGAGCTAAGCATACTATTGACTAGCAGGGACTGCTGGGAACAATTACTTCTAAAAAATCAGTCAATACATCTTCCTACAATGACTTTATCTGAATGTTTTCTTCAGGTTGCGTAAGGCTGAATACCTGATATATGAAGAGAAATAAGGACATACATATATAACTCAACATTCCCTATGTTAATGGAAATGCCTTTATTGTCTCAATCCTTATTCTGGAAATTCCAAACTTCACGTCTTGTGTTACTAAAAACTTGGGAAGAACTGGTACTGTCTTTTCCAGAAACCTGGAAGTCTAGTTGCATGCCAGTTAAAATTAATTCTAGATGTACTAATAGTTACTGGAGCACAGTAGAGAGAGATTCTAAGTGATCTGTCCTGATTCCAGATCACTGGACATCAGCACATCAGATTCCATTACGGCTGAGAGAACCATGCACTTAGCTGTGCTTCCTGTCTTGCAAATTTCACTGACATTCATGAACTTATAATTCTATGATTCAACTGACCAGTCACACACTTTACATCTTGACCAGCTAGAAGTAGTTTTCACTTCAAGTCCAGATACTTCTTTACTCTCGGATCCCTCACTGCAACAATGTGCTGGTTGCCAAGTGCCCCTCCAGAGCTGCCCAGAGTCAGCATGATGATAAGGCACAACACTGTATTTAGCAATCCAAGAAACCAGTAGTAGTTAATCCTGACTACTGCTTGTTAGGAGCTTGCAAGCCCACTTAGAACTCTCTTACACTAAAAAGTGGAGGCAATGATACCAATGAATATTCAGCAGATCTGTAGCCATCTGTGGGATCGCAGTCAAAAAGAGAAGTACGAAACTTCTACTCAAGTTAAAGCAGTTTTCCTATTTTCAGCATTCTATGGTTAATGATACACAAAGACAGATGAGAACAATTATACTACATGGACATTAGCCAGTGCATTTACCTAAAGAACTAGATTGTAATTAATTTGGCTTTTTCCTCCCTCAATAGTCCCTTTGCAGACAACAGGAAAAATAAATGCCACATGAGTAAAACCTTTTTCACTAATAAAAGTGATAAATAGTAAATAACTTCAATTTACTCATCTTAAACCTCATTTATACATTATATGTGCCTGTTAATAGCTCTGTGCAGCTACAGGAACACAGTTCCATGGATTGAGGCTGCAGAGTAGTAGGAGGCTCAAATTAGTTTCGTAAGAAATCCTCTCATTCCACTATCTGGAAGGGAGAAACTACTGAGGAAGAGTTATCCACAAAGCAGAACCCAATGATGAGAGCAGGACATAGCTGGAATAAGCACCAGAGTAGAGGCACCAGTTAATCTCTAGCAGCTGCAAGAGTCACATCAGAGATGCTGATATATGCATTGCAAATTTAAGGTTTTATTAAAGCTGACTGTTAAACAGCAGGGAACTAGACCTACATTACTATATCATCATTCCTACACCATTTTCCTAGCTTCCAAAGACAAAGCTTGCTATTGTGTGTTCTGCTGAGGAAAGGTTAGAAAGAAAGCATTCTCTGCATGCCATCGAGTGGTTCAGTGAGAAAGGTGAGAAGAAGGCTACTTCAATTTCAAGAAGAATGGAAGACAGAAAAGAAAGGAACGATTTGAGGTAATCTGCACTTCAAAGAACAAGGGAAAAATCGATATCTCTAGAGCAATACTTGCCTTTATTTTTTGTTTTGTAAGGAATAGGCTTTAATGTTGTTTATATTTAGTATAGAGCAATGACAAGCAAATCTTCTAAAAATAGTTCACCACTGCCTAATGATTGTAGCAAGAAACACTTTCCTGGCAGATACACATATTTGCAAAGATCATTTTTGAGTATTGCCCTCAGCCCACATAATTATGTCTCCATTTTATATTTAGACTCTGTATTCCAGAATACAAATCTAATAGCACTAAATTGCTTAGTTGGTTATTTGACTTCTTATGATGGGCTGAGACAGTAGTTCAACAGTTTAAGTTAGAAAAACAAACACAGCTGGTTCTCCTTTCTGATTTTCTGCATGGACAGCGGAAATGACAACTTTTATATTAGCACAAGGTGAGGGACGAAAGTGCGGAAAGCGGAATGGACAACTGAGGGAAGCTGACAGTTGTCAGCCTTTTTACTGATAAAATATTTATCATGCTATGACCTTAATTAATAAAGATGGTACATAGAAGTTTAATGGAGTAACTTGCAACAAATTATCTGAAAGAACTTATGCAGGAAAAAACAATACTATTATAGCATGTAAGATACAGACAGGATGTCTTTATGAAGCTGAAATCAGATATTTCTTTTCCAGATTTCCCCTTATTTATTAAACTTTATAATCTGTGCTTGACCTAGGCTCACAGCTAGATTAAAATTGCATTTATCTTGTAAGGTCTGCCAAAATGCAATATGATAGAGCTGAAAACATTCTTTCTTCTTTGAGCATAGAGGTGTAATCTGTTTGGAAGACTGACCTATTTTGAACTGCTTGCAGGAGGTGGGTAGTTCTCTAAACATAAAGTAAGCACCTTTCCCTCAGTTTAAAGAAAAGCAAAATTGTTTTTTAACCCACAAATCACCTTTCTTTCCTCATTAACTTTTTATCCTCAAAAATGCAGATTTGTCAGTCAAAATAGAACAGTAATGTAAAAAGAAACCTATTAATAAAGTTGGGGAGACCTGACAAAATAAGCACAGATAAGAAGTGGGAAAACAGGTTATGTGAAGAAAGGAGGAATAGGGAGTGGATGTGAATGGGAGGGAAGGTAAAATATTTGTGCTTCTTAGCATTTCCTGGCCTTCATGTACACTTCTTTTGCAGGACTTCAAAGATATCCATTAGTCACTGGGAATAAAATCCCAAAAGCTTCAAGTCAAACTTAACTCCTTCTCATCCTGTATACCTTCAAAAGAGTCAAAGACCGGGACACTCTTAATTCTATTATTCAGTTTACATCAATGTTTGTTTAATTTAGGCAGGAACTCATCCTCAGGTCTGTATCTGAGGTGCTTTAGAAACTGAGGTGTCTTAAGAAAGTATTAATTATTATATCTTAATCTGCTTCCCCTTGAGGTCACCTACTCAGACAGGCTGAGCTATGCTACCTAATCCATATCCATAGATAGGAGTTTACAGTACTAAAGGAGTCACAGAATTTTATAAGTCCCACACTCTCACAACAACATGTACGTAAAAGAAATTCCTAGAATATCACCAGAATTTAGAATGACTCAAAATGTGTTTCAAGATGGTAACATGTTCTGATGGAATAATTGTCTAATTACATATAACTCAGATTCTTATATTTTGTGCAGAACACTAAGACTAAACTAAAAGAAAACCGCTATTTAATGCATTTAATTATATCCTAAGAAAACTTTTCTTTCTAATACATTCAACAAGAAAATCAGCTTATTAAAGGGAAAATTTCCAAGTACACAATCAGGACGCTTTCAGAAACTTGCAGTTGAAGCTAAATATTTTATATTACAGTAGCTCTTCTGTATTTTGCACTTGCCAGATGTTTCTGCTTTGTACAGGACTCTTTGCAGTTATAGATTAGCACTGACATATCTTACTATCTCTGGGTACTGAGTTTTGAAAGGAGCTTGTCTGGTCCTGATAGATGCTTGGATCATCAGGCAAATAGAGAACTCCCCAGAAAAAGAGGAACAGGCATCCCAGCAATATCTAGAATAGTTAAAATAGATCAATATATTAAGCTGTAAGCACAGTGACTCTGCCTGTAAGTAGTCTAGAACATGCAACTAGAGAGTATCAGAACTTTACGCTGCCCTTTCATAAGTTGCTTTTTTTTTTTCTTCTTAATGATTGCTCAATCCATGCTGTCTTTTTCATCACCGTGTGTGAAGTCAAATGAAGCACTGAAGAAAATAAATAGATTTATGTCTATTGAGACTGGAGCTACAAACAACTTAGTTGCAGAGGAAAACTGGAAAACAAGACTAGTGATACCATTGTATAATACTTTCTGCCTGATACAAAATGTATTTTTTGTGTTAACAAACTTCCTTTTTTTTTTTTTCTGTAATGAAATTATGGGTACCACACTAGCTGCTTTCTGATATGTACTAAATAAAGTTAATATTGACTTAGTATTTTGGGATGTTGACAGATCCAATGTGCCAAATCTTAGTGTGGTTTAACAAACCCAGCTGCCTGCATCACCTGTCAGAGAAGCTCCTACTGTTGCCATAGCAAGGCTGGCATAAGGGAAAATGTGCTCCTGCTGCAGCTGCTTCCATACAAAGCCCAGAATCCAACGGCCTTAAAACCCATAATTCAGGCAAACAGTTGTTTGACTTATCCATTAGAACCCAGCTGTCTGTCACTTCCCTTTGGCTGGTTACTCTACAAGGCTTAGGAGAATGGAATATGGATGTGAGTATCTGTGACTTCAATTAATTGATTATACCTGGACTGTCACAGCTGCACCATCGGGATGCAACTTTTTATGAAAGAAGCTGCAAGTCTGATTTCCCTAAGATTACCTTTCAGATTGCCTTTGCTCCTGACTCTTCTCATTAGCAATACACAGTGAGATGTCAGACTCTGAACTCAAGCCACTGACATGCAATTTCTTCTGCCAGCCTTGAGGAAAAGATTAAAATCTCCAGCTGGGGTCAGTTTGGCCTGCCAGGATAAGAGGACAGTACCTTCTGTTAATATAACTAGATTGCCTGAACACAGCTGTCTGAGTCTGCAGACTAGACATAAAAGGAAATCTTTATATTCTTTGTATTCTTGCTAAGATAATGATCTGGTAGCACTTGTTTTAACAGTAGAAGAGTTCTTTCTTGCTCTCTCTACTCCATTGTCTGCAATGCTTTTATTTGAATGATTGGCTATTTCTTACTTCAGAAACAGTTTAAATTAATCAAACCTTAATTCATCAGGCAGTTGGACTAGATGGTTGTTGTAGTTCCAACTGCAATAGTCTATTTTACTTTATTCTAGTCTGTAAAATTTAAAGTGGCACAGTAGACCTGCACAATGTACTTCTGCAATGCATCTGAGGATTCTTCAAGATGAACAAGTGTTTATATTCTGGCTTTTTTTCAAGTTCATGTAAACTTGGTCTAAGTAGAGTGCAATTCATGGTGTAAATATATGTTAAATTTCAGGTTTCAGGCTGCCAGTGAGACAATGGCAATTCTAAGTAAAATACAGAAGTACACACACAGCCTCACAATATGCTGCAGCCTGATGGACCATAGCCTTCTAGACTGCTGAAGAAGTGTCAGATTTTTGAGAAAATCTATAGAAACTATAATTTATCTGTATTTTTTTGTTTTACATTAAGTCTAATAAAGATTTTAATCTTTCTGTCCAGATTGTCAAAATTATCCTGAAGTCCTCAAATTCGGGATGTACATTTTGCATAATATTCAGTTCCCTATTTCATTAAGTTTGTAGATTGCAGTCACTCACTACTCAATTTTATAGGACTATCCCCTCCTCAATTCCTCAAAACCTAGGCCAGATATTAGACCAGAACCCTGGTCTCTGAATGCCTAAAGCAAGCATAAGCAAAACACTCTCTCACTGGGTTCAAACAATGAGATGAGGTCTTTCTCCACATTAGGAAGTGATAGCCATAAAAATTAAGATACTAGTGCAAGCAAATTAGATTTAGGCATGTTGGTTTTGGTTGTTGTTTTGGGTATTTTCCCATCTGTTATAATTTAATTTGATAGCAAATTGGCAGTGGAGTAAATGGAGTAAATGGAAACCCTGCTTTTAAACTGAAAGGAAAACAGCAGGTAGCAATTCACACTGCTTCAGCTACAATGGCTCAAAAGGCAACAGAGCTGATCCACCTTTTCTTCTTATACATCCTCTAATTGAAAGAGCATTTCATTGACAGCTAACCCTTAGCAAGTGATTTTTTAGAGGTACAAACAAAGAAATGTGCTGTAATGAAAAACTCAAAAGGGTTTTGCCTTGAGACATGGTTGATTTTAATAAAGAGAGACGGACACTGTTCTGGTACAGGAACAAGAGCATTGTCATAGAATCACAATATGAGTTGGAAGGGACCCACTAAGTGCAGCTCCTGGCCCTGCACAGGACAGCCCCAAGAATCACACCATTTGCTTTGACCAAACGCTTCTTCGTAGGCTTGGTGCTGTGACCACTTCCCTAGGAAGCCTGTTCCAATGCCCAACAACTCTCTGGGTGAAGTACCTCTTCCTAATATCCAACCTAAACCCCCACCCCAGCTTCCCGCTGTTTCCTTGTGTCTTATCACTGGTCATCAGAGAAAAGACATCAGTGCTTGCCCCTCCACTTACCCTCCTCAAGAAGTTGCAGACCATGATGAGATCACTCCTCAGTCTTTCCTTGATAATTCATTATTAAATACAGCTAAATGTGTTCGTAGAAATACACATTTGATGGAAAAGTTTATCACAGGTGACTCACACCCATTGATCAGACCAACAACTCATCCACTTTTTTTTCCCCCTGGAGAAGCGTGTGGGACAGAGAACAATATTATTTTGGCTGAAAGCTGAGAGCAAAGGAGTATTTGAAAACATTTGTATTTCTGTTCTTAAGATCCCTCCAAGCCTAATCTGCTTTATTGCCTGATGCATCGGTTCCTTCACACCTGGGGGCCTTCACAGACTTCCTCCAAAACTATATAGCACTAGGAGAGAGCAGAAGTTTTGTTGTTACATATGTGGCTGAAATGTATATTAGTTCAGCAGATAATGGTGACAATATCTTCCCCTGCACTTGGCAGGGGTGAGGCCACAACTTGAGTTCTGTGTCCAGTTCTGGACCCCTCAATTCAGGAAGGACTTTGAGGTCCAGAGAAGGGCAACAGAGTTGGTGAAGGGTCTGGAGCACGAGTCCTGTGAGGAATGGCTGAGGGAGCTGGGGTTGTTTAGCCTGGGAAAAGCAGGTTCAGAGGAAATTTTATTGATGTCTAGAACTGCCTGAAAGGAGGTTGTAGCCAGGCGGAGGCCAGTCTCTTCTCCCAGGTAACAAGTGGCATGACAAGAGGTGGAATTTCTTCACATAAAGGTTGATTAGATAGTGTAATGGACTGTCCAAGGAGGTGGTGGAGTCACCGTCACTGGAGGCGTTTAAGGAAAGCCTGGATGTGGCCACTCAGTGCCACGCTCAGTTGTGGTGTTCGGCCATAGGTTGGATTCAATGCTCTCAGAAGCCTTTTCGAGCCTAAATGATTCTGTGGCTCTGTGATATGCCACGGTGCCTGCGGGATTGCCTGCTGTGTCCGAGGGTCCCGTTTACCTCCACGGGAGGCGCCGGGCCCGGAACTACAGTTCCCGTCAGGCCGCAGGGGCGGGGGAGAGCGGCCGCTGCCCGGGCGGCGGGGCGGGAGCGGGGGGCGGGCGCCTCACGGAGTCTTGGCCGCGGCCGCTGTGGCGGGGCGCGGGCGGCGCTGCCATGTCGTTCTCCATCAGCCCCCTCAAGGTCTGCATCGTGGGCTCGGGTAACTGGTGAGTGCGGCGGCCCCTGGCAGGCGGGCAGCTCGGCGGCCGCCGGGGCGCGGCGTTCCCGGAGGCGGTGCCCGCCCGGGCCTTGCTGGCGGTTCCCGCCCGGCCGCGGTCTCCTCGGAGGGGTGGCGGCCGTGCGGCCACCCGGTGCCGGCGGTGGGGCGCGGTGCCGCCGGGCCGTGGCGGGCTCTGGGTCACGCTTGTTCCATGCGGGAGGGCTCCTCCTGCCGTGCCCGGGGCTCGTCGTGCCCCGGCTCCCTCGGAGCGGAGGTGCTGCCGTGACGTACTCGGAGGGAGAAGCGGCAGAATCGAGCACGCAGTTTAGTGCTTGTAACCACCCGCGTGTCCTGCGAAGAAGTTGTTCTAAGATATTTTTAACCTGGTATTTGTTGTGTGCTTTGTCCGATAACAGATGACGTAAAGATTAAAGATACTGTACATTTAATTTTTTTTTCCAACTACGCCCTGCCCGTAGATCTTCACTAACAACCTCACTTGTCTACAACGATGTTGTTCGGGGTTTTCTGTGTTCCTATGTGCCTATTTTCAAAGACAGTTCAAAAAAGAATTGCGAGATTCTAGGTTATTCAAAATACCTTATTTTTTTCTTTTCTTCCCAAACTGATTATGCTGAGGCACACTGAGAGCTTGAGACAAGGTTTTATTGCTGTCTCTCTAGTTTATAATTAGACTTAAATAAACTTGTTCCTTCATCCGCTGAAAGCAATAGACTTACTTGGCATCATTCTTCGCAAGAGGAGTATCCTGTTAATAACCCTTTGTCTTCTTTAGTTACTTATTTTTCTTACACCAGATCCCTCTTTACAGTGAATAAATTAAGTACAATGTGTTATAGAAATAGGTCTTCACAGTTTGTCACTTCCAATTACTAAAGCTAAGCACACATTACTCAGGTAGCGTTGGGTTTTAAGACATTAAACTCAGAGGAATTCTGGGTAGAGCAAGGCAGTGTGTTCTATTAAACCAAATTTGCCATTCTTTTGTCAGGATGATCTTAGACTTGTTGCTCACCCCTGCCCACTCCATGCAGTTGGCTTTTGCTGCTGTTAAAAATACCAGCAGCTGCCAAGTTTTATTTTTCTTTGTGATCCCCTTGTTGAGGGAATGGCGGATGTTTCAGTGCAGTATCTCTTGCTTTCCTTGCACCAGCCTGTAAAACGTGTGCATTGCACTTTATGTCACAAGGCAATTATGCAATTAGATCTTGTCTTTTAGGAGTGTGGTGGCTGTTGTTCTATAGTTGAAGTCTAGAAAAAGTTTCACAGGAAGTTTGACTGCATTTGTATTTGATTCACTGTGAAACACTTGCAGAAGCAAAAGGATTTGTAGATACTGCCTACTAGCAATAACCACATGCAAATGTATTTTGTTTTCACTTCAGTGTATCAGTTTCATAAATAAGAAAAGTTCCTGCCTAATAGGATGGGTTGGTGGCAAAATGCCCATATCTCCTGTGCTGAGAGAAAGAAAAAGTTGCTGCCTGATAGTAGCATTCTCTCTTTCTTTTGGGAATAAATGTATTTAAATAACTTATGGCTTCTTTCATATGTAATGGTGGGGTTTTTCATGTGAGTAAAACAGAAACCAAAGTAATCAAAAACTGAAAATTGTAATTCTTGGAGAGGTAGGTGCTTTCTTCTTCGAAGTCCATGGGATGATGGACACCATACCCTGACTGCAGAGAGCACTGCGATTCAGTAGTATGTGTAATCATTGAACTAAATTGAACTACATTTGTATACCTTGTAATTGCCTTTTGAACAGCAGCTTGCAGTCCTAAAATATTTAATTAAAGTATTAGTATTTAATGCATTAAAGCAGGTAACGAGAAAGAAATTGAAGCATTTGTAAACTTCTGATTATTGATATTTGGGGATTATTTACTTCTAAAGCCTGAATTATAAGGGTGTGTGATTGTTGGTGCCTAAATTGTTGGCATGTAAGTAGTTGATCTGAGTGGGGTTTGGCATCTTGAGCAGTTTTGAGGCAGTGGATTTTGGGGTTTTGTGTGAGGTGATTCCATCAGACAAGTCTTCTCATAGCTCTTTAACCTATATCTGGGATGAAGAAAACCCTAAAGGAACTTGGCAGGACAGTAGCTTTAGAAGGGTTAAGCCAGCTACCTTGGTTGAATAACTGCTTCCAGTCAGACTTGTTTGATTGGTTTGCTACAAGAAGGTCACCTTAACAATGAAGTTGACTTGGCAGGGGTCACTTGACACCTGATGGAAGATCATGGGACAGGACAGATGGCTCAGCACAGAAGAGCAGGACCTGTGCTGTCTGTTGTCCTTGCCCTTTTAGGGTTGCTCAGCTGGTGGATCAGAGATTCTATTAGGATCTTTTAAGACAGGGGATAAAGTAAGGTGTCTGGAGTGTTGAGAGAGTACACCTTGGGAATATGCCTTGGAGCTGTGGGATTCCAGGACAGTGCCCAGAGTCATTTAAAGCACCACGAGCGCTGCCTTGATCATGTACTGTAGCCTGTTCTGCTAATGCTTCCAGGGCAGGTTAATAAGGTGTGTACAGCCAGAATTTATCCCTCACTGTTTTCTTGGAACCAGTCTTTAAGTAACATGATTACCAAATTTAAACAGAAACTGTAAAATTTGGGAAGAGATGGGAAGTTACTGGACAGAGGGGTTTATGCACCTGGGATCTTGTAGAAAACTGGGAGGAACTGTGGCTTAACTGAGGTGATTTTACAGGGACAGTGGTAGAGCCAGATAATTATATCATTTCCACTTGCATGTTGTGACCTCCACTACTGCTGCTGTTATCAGGGCCAGTTAAGGAGCTTTTTGGCCTTGTGCTGTACTTAAAAAGTGATGAGGGGAAAGCAGACCTACTGTGAAATGGTCCTGAAATAGTGATTCCAGCATCATAGGAAATGATTAACCAAAGGAGCCAATCAGGGGAATCTTCTTGAATTCAGAAACTAAGACTAGACAAATCTTCATTTTTCTTAATACTGCATTCAATGGGTATGAAAAAAAAAAAAAAAGACAACTCAGGCATTTAAGTGTTAAATAGTAATGGAATTAATGTCTCACGTAAGTAGTACACACTGCCAGACTTTCTGCTGGCAGACTGAAAATCCCAGTCAGAGAGTTGCTGATTCAGTTATTTCTGTCTTGCTCTGTCACCAGCAAGCACAAAGAATATGTAGTGACATTCAAAACAGAAGGCAGTGGGTTTGCCAGGATCCCAACTTTGTATATAAATCTGTAGGAGTAAATGTGCTTTTGCTCAAGGAACTCCCAAGCGCTGTCTGAGGAACACATACACATGTGTTGAATACACGGTCTGCTGATTGTATGGATCTGACATTTGGAGGCTGAGCTGGTGAGCTGTATACCAGTATAGCAGAAACCATGCTGGACGAGCTTGATAAGAAACGGCTTGCAATTGTCTTCTGTATCACCTTCTGAACCCAGGGGCATTTTTAGTGTGTGAAGTGCTATTAGAGAAGTAAATTCCAGTCTTTTAAGACACACAGTTTTATGGTTTGACTATAAAAGGTCTACTTAGGGTATTAAATTTTTTTCTGCTGCTACTTAGAAAGTGACCTTAGCCATGTGCTAGCACACATCTTTAATCCAGCCCAATGAGTTGTGCCACATCAAAAGCTCTTGAAGCAGAATGAACCCACTTTGTTCAGTTGCCAGTTATGGGTTTGCTACAAGCAACAGCCAATATAAATTAAGGGAATTGTATGGGTATAACTAGATTGGAAAAGTTAGTGTTCTTACCTCCTAATAAAGTGTGCACTTTACACACACACACGCACACACACATGTAAGCCTCAGATCAATGACTCGGTATTTTTATCGCATCTCTTAAAAATGTTTGTTTCTCCTTCATAGGTTATCAGTAATTATGAAATTGTCTCCTATCCCAAGAAAGGAATTTAGGTTAACAGGTATAATAGGATGATGAAAGGGAAGATTGTGTTTGTTCCTCCTCTTGTAATTGTGATTAATTTCATTATTGCTTAGAGATTTAAGAAGTAAAATTGATCACTGTAATATGGATCTCACTGTATGCTGTTCTTGGGGAGAATATGAGTGTAACAGTAATGGACTTGTCTCCCTGCAGCTTCAGAGGATGCTGTTACAATAGTTAAGTTCTCTGAGATTGGCTGCACTGCCATGAAGCTTTTAACTTCTGCAACATATAAATGATTCTTGGGTTTCAGTGCTAAGTATCAGTATTGTACAACAACTTATGGGTCTTTAGCAAAGAAGCTTCTCATCTCTTAAAGGTGAAAATGACACATTTAATAAAAATTAGTATGCCACTTTTACCTCAGCTTTAAAGATACAATTAATTTGTTTGGGGAAAATACAGTAACCTAAACTCTCAGTGGATAACCAATAAGAAAACAAAATAAGTAAGGATGTTTCAGTAAATTCTTCAGTCCAGCCTACTCTAGCTGTAGTTGAGGGACAGCAGCAGGTGAGAATGCCTAGTGTATTTTTCCATTTATTTTACTGTATCAAAATGTTGTATGGTAGCTGATCAAATATCTGTTAATTTGTGCTTGTTTTAAAAACAAAGTCTTTTTTAGTACAGTTATAGAAATCATAATTTTTTAAGACTATTTTTGTTTTCTTTTGTACAGGGGTTCTGCAGTTGCCAAAATAATAGGTAATAATGTTAAAAAATTGCAGAAGTTTGCTTCTACAGTGAACATGTGGGTCTTCGAGGAGAATATTAATGGGAGAAAACTGACAGATATCATAAATAAGGACCATGAAAATGTAAAGTATCTCCCTGGATACAAGCTACCAGATAATGTGGTAAGGCTCAAACGCTAAATTATAGTTATGGAGCAGAGGGAATATTGCTTGTGCTATAGAGTTAGAAATTTGTTTTGTTAATACCTCTAGGGTTTATAATATTTCAGACTATGGTATTTTACTGATGACATCAGAAATTTGAACAAGTAAAATTATGTAATTATGCAGTTAAGTAAATCCAATGCACTCTTTCTTCCTATCATGATTGGTCTTTATGTTACTTCAATTTCTTTACAAGAAAGCAAATGTGAAAATAAGAGCAAGATTAACAGCTTTAACTATACCCATTAAAAAAAAAAAATTGGTCAGCCTTGGATTGGAGCTGTTGGTCTGGGAAGTCTATGCTACTGTTTATTTTCAGTGACAAAATGCAATAGTTTGTAGCATTCAGCATGAGACCAAACTGCTCAGGTTCAAGCTCAAACTGGAGAGATTCAGTTTGGATATTAGGAGGAATTTTTTCACAGAAAGAGTGACTAAACATTGGAATGGGTGCCCAGGGAGTCACTGTCCCTGGAGGTTTTGAAAAAGGACTAGATGTGGCACTCAGTGCTGTGGTCCAGTGGACCGGGTGATGTTTGTTCCAGGGCTGGACTCAATGATTTCAGAGGTCTTTTCCAAACTAATTGATTCTGTGATTCTGCTTTTATCAGCTAACACTTGTGTGTGGTGTTAATTTTGAAAAGTTATGCAGCCTTTCTCTCCCATAACTACACAGGTTGCTATCCCAAACCTTCGTGAAGCAGTACAGGATGCAGACTTGCTGGTTTTTGTCATTCCTCATCAGTACATCCATAAAGTCTGCGAAGAAATCACAGGACTAGTACCCAGGAAAGCCCTTGGCATAACTCTCATAAAGGTACAATAAATACTGTGCATTAATAACTGAGAATGTGTCATGGAATCTTCTAAGACAAGATGACTTGATATTTTGATATGCAAAGTCTCCGTGTATTATTCACTTGATTGGTCCATTAAATCTTTCTAGGTGTAAAATTAGAATTTGTCTTGGTCATTAGTGGATTGTTACGCAGCACTTGCAGGAAGAGGAAAATGAGGCTCTTCACAAGACTTTTAGAAAGAAAGAGGGAGTCAATATGTTTTGCACCACTAAGCTTTCCAGTCTTTTATTTGTTGTTTCCAAAAGCATCATTAGACGAAGAGCAAAGCACAAGCATAATGCTTTGATTGTTAATGCACATCCCACATGCTGAGTTGATCATTTCAAGAACTGCTGAGAGAATTTCATGTGATTGCATGGATAGTGCTTTTGTTCATGTCAAATATTATGTTGCAACAAGAGAGTCTGTTCAGCATCGTCCAAAGACAGTTTGAGCATAGGACATAGGAAAGGGCAGAGGTGTGGGAGGCATTTCACTGGAGTGTTTACAGTTTTGCTGGCAGAAAAATATAAAAATGTGGATTAGCTTATTTTTGGGATTGTTTTTGGGTGGGTGGGTTTTTTTCCTCTGTATGTTTAGCTGGAAATAATAAGCTATTCCCACAAGGTTTGGAAGATTTTGGTTTGTTGTTGCTTTGTAAGCCATTTTCTCAGCACACATTCCCTTATTTCCTGTCATCTCTGGAAAATCATACATTTATGGATCTGTGCTCAATAAAGAACAAAAAACCCCTATCACTGCATAATGCAAGCTTGTCTCTTTAGTTTGTCTAACAAAGCCCACAAAATCTATTGTTTTGTCAGTGCTGACCGGTGTAATGGTGAGAGGTATGAAAAAGTAATGCTTCCGAAGTGTTCTTTCTCCAAATTGTAGAAAAACTCTTCATATCTTAGAAGGGTAAAATAAGGCATTGTTAAAAGTGTGCAAGATAAACTTTATTCTTCTTTAATTTGCTAAATGTGATTTATATTCTTCTAGTCATAGGAGTAACTAATGAAATTGATGGACTAAATAAGGATTTATGTCAGCATATGTGAAGTCAGGGTCCTGGGCCTATATTCCCTTGGAATTGATGGCTATATTTGATGCACACAAAGAAAAACCAAACAAAAACAAAACAAAACAAACCACCAAAAAACAAACAAACAAAAACAAGAAAAACCCCCACCCAAACTCCAAACAGACAGAAACCCCCAGCAAAACAAGAAATCCATGCTTAGTGTAGTGGTACTTGCCATGCAGTGCAGAGTTGGTTACTGGGCAGCTTCCCACAGTTACATATGGATCCATAGGCAGCCTTTGCAAAGAAATGCTGTGAGGACCCTTAATAATTTGCAGGAGAACGGCAAGTACATGTCAGTTTTTATGAAAAGGCATGACTGAAAAGGCATAACATAACATCATTAGAAGTATCATTTGAGAAGAAAGGGCAGAGATTTAATGAAACATTCTTTCCTCGACTTTTGCATATTCTCTAGGCGTGCTGTTTTCATCAGTGTCATAGTTTTTGAGTCTCATGCTCAATGCTAATGCTATTAAAGTGGCTTGTGTTAGCTCTGATAGTTAAAGTGCAGTTCTGCTCTGAAAAATGTGATTTGTGGGATATCTTGTTTCTGTACTTTCTAAATTGGTTGTCAAGTTAGCAGTGTGTCATCTTTTAGTCTTTTTTTTTGGTTTTTTTTTTTTCTTTCTGACAGTCTAATCTTCATGCAGAGCCTAATATCTGACAATAAAACTGAGTCTTTGGGAAATAAAGACATTTGTTTGCTGGTTAATTGGCATTTCCATTGAAACATTTGCATCTGTGTTGCTTTACATTAGCTCTTTTTCTAAAACCTTACAAGTCACTTGTCCAAAACCTTACAAGTGACTGTGTGGCTGTTGGGAGAGGAACCATATAAAACTTAGAGTGCAGTACAGCAGTGAACTCAGGATGCAGGGTAGCTGAAAGTCATTCAAAATACTCTTCAGGCAACTTCAACATCAGCGTCATTTTCATTTCCCTCTTACAGGCTCCAGGGATGGCTCTGATGGGCATGTTAGGATGCAAGCGATAAGGTCGCTTGCATTGCCTGCAGACCATTGCTGCCCAGGGAAAATGCCCATGGTGGAACCTTGGTTTTGTAGGGAGGAAGGCCTGTTTAGTTTTCATTCTGTCATTCTGTATTAGATTTACCTCTACAAGAAATAGGTACAGCTCACCTTGATTTTGTCAGGAGTTGCACCTGTTTCACAATGGAGCAGACACCTATGCCTTTCTGGTCTCCTTTAACTTGCATGAATAATTGTTGTGTAGGTATTTACATTTTTGGAGTTGTTCCCAATGTGTGCATGCTTTTCTGTTTATTATTTGCCTGCTTAGGAAGAGGAGCCTTGCAGTTGTTTTGTGGGGACATTTTTGGTATTGTGAGGGAAAAATGCAACATGTATTGTATGCTTGCTTTCAAGTTGTTTCTGTATGGTTCATTAAAGATGAGAAAGCAGAGCTGTGCATTAATTAGCTGTGCAAATTGAAAAATAATGCAGAAATGCAAGCATTAGTTTAATTGGCAGGTTTTGTACAGGCATTTCTCCATGTCTCTTCATTGCATCATGTTACTTAAGCAGCAGCACCTTTAACCTGTGGAAATGCAAATTACCACCTGCCTGAAGTGTCACTATTGGCAGCATACAAGTGTTTATGTATATGTGTATATGGAAGTAATACAGGATCACACTTTTTGCCTATAAATCATAATTCAAAATTATCAATTCCCAAAAGTATAAAATCCTCAGCATTAAAGAAGTGTTATATAGAAGGTGGTATACTGTGGGAAAGAATGGCTATTTCAATAGCTGGTCTGCCATACCTCTGTAATAAAAGCTGAAAAGGATTCTGCGTTTAGCAGGCTGGGAGAAAAGAGTTTTATGGGAGGAAGGTGGTCTCATGTGGAGTTCTAGTTCAGGCAGTTCAGGGTACCAGACTCTCTTCCTCTCTGCAGCATTAATATGTGGGGTGATCTTTCCTAAGGCCCTATTTCTCCCCTTTTTTCAGACTTTGTAAAGAGTGCATTATAAATACAGATTTAAAATATCCTTATAAGTTAAATTATTCTCAGTTGTTTAGCTTTCTACATATCTGTGAATGGCTGTTCAATTTGTATTTCTACTACTAAACTGTTTTATTGGTGTTATACACTGGGGAACCTGCCTCTGATATTTCAGTTCAGATATCTCTTCACAAGACAAATTATTCAGATGCCATTTTGTGAGTTTCAGTGCAATTTCAAATCCAAATTCAGGTCTGGTTCATAACTGATGGATTGGTTATGCTTCACTGATTAAGGATATACTGATAATAAGCACCTGATTTCTGAACTAACAAAGCAGAATGTTCAGCACTTCTTGGAGTCAGGTCTTTGAGGATGGAATAAAAACTGGTTTCATCATCTAGAGTTTAGTCCTAAATCTTAAGGTGCTACCTCCTATAATTCTAAGACATCCTGGAGAGGTCAAAATAGCAGAAGTGCCTGTGATAGTATGCCTGTCATCTTTAGTCTTTCTCTGAATAGTCCTTGTTTCACTTCTCACCTGTGGACAAGACTAATTGTGTTCTGCTTGCATCTCTACTGTGCCTAATTAATGACTTTTTAGTAATTCCATTTAATGTTGGCTGCAGGGAATAGATCAAGGCCCGGAGGGACTCAAACTGATCTCTGACACTATTCGAGAGAAGATGGGAATAGACATCAGTGTGCTGATGGGAGCTAACATTGCCAATGAGGTGGCAGCAGACAAATTCTGTGAAACCACAATAGGTACTGTTCCAAGTTGTAAGAATATTGAAAACATGCACCTGTCCTCACAGGCACACACCAAATAGCTCAAATTTCACTGTTTTCGACATTAGCTGACTGTTACCAGAAGCTGTTGGTTGAATTTCCTAGAATGTTTATACTTCCAAAAGTACTAGGACAATACTGGGAATAGAGGGAGAGAGACCACAGTTTTACCTCTTCTGACTAGGATTATAACCTTAGTATGTGAAATACAAGCATGTTTTTTATCACCCTTCATATAACAAGCTGCTTCATTTTATTACTGTGTTTAAGATTTTTCTCGGGTCTGAATGGCTTTACATGGATAAACAATTATAAATTCTGTTCTCTAGCTCAGGTGCTATTGTCAAAGATGGTACTTTCATGCATGTTTGTTCTGGTTTGACTTTTGTGTTTGTTTTTTTAAGGTATCTTGTTTTAATTTCTCAAAATACTTAATTCCCACAAAACCTAAAAATTGTTTTAGTTCTGTGTTGGTGTCTGAACACCTTTGCAGCATGAGGATGTGCCTAGTCTTGGATTTTACGGTTTCTAGAAAGGCATGTGTATGTGTATATGCATACAGGTACTCACACATTATAGCACAGAGTTCATATTATGGGTTTTCTTCAGTGTTAATTTCTAGAGTTTTGTGCACTACTAGTTTTGTAACATCTCATTCACAGTTTTTGTACTGAACTTAATTTTGAATGGTTGAACAACATCTTAGTGCTGAGAAACAATTGTCAGGAGCAGCATGCTTGATTAATAAAGCAGCTTTGACATACCTTTATCACTAGGTATTATTTCTGACTTAGAAATAATTGATAGAATTGCTCCTACTATATTCTTAATTCATCTTTTTTTATTATTTGCTGTTCTTTTTAAATACAGTGATCAAAAAATGGACAGTGTGTAGAGAATTAATGGAATTTTTATTTAGAACCTGTTGTTGAGCAGACAATAAATTGTGAAAAAGTCCTGAGAACAGGGATGATGTTTAGGATTGAGATAGAACAACCTTATCTTTGTTTTTAGGCATTTTGGCTTGCACAGGAAAGGCTAAATAAGATACAAATAAATTATTCCTTTTTTTTTAGCTTTCCTTTCTCTCTCTCAATAGGCTGCAAAATCTTGGAAAATGGCCTTCTCTTCAAAGAACTCCTGCAGACTCCCAACTTCCGAATAACTGTAGTAGACGATGCAGATGCTGTTGAGCTGTGTGGTGCTCTGAAGGTAAGATTATCAGGCTGGAGGTGATACACAGATGAAATAGTGATCCTTGTAGGGAAAAAAAAAAAAAAAAAAAAAAGAAGTTATTTCCATTAAAAAAAAAAAGTTCATTGTATTTTATATAATATGTAAAACTGCCACATAACATTTCCAGAAGAACCGGAGGGGAAATGAGAGAGCAGCATTTTCTGAGAGCTGGCTTTTAGATCTGTGTCTCACCATCTGCCAGGTTCTCTTTCTACATCTTCCACTTAACTTAGACACAGTCATGAAGCAAGTATTTATTTCATCTAGCTGGCTGGTATATTTCTAAATCTATTTTAGTTCCCTTTTTCTTTTTGCAAGAGTTCGTTCACCAAAAGAAAGGGAGAAGGATGTTGACATTAATGCTTCCTATCTGTTGACAGAATTATCCCCCTCTTCATTGACTGAAGCAATGTGAGCACTCATATTTTATATTTTATGGACATATACTACGTAAGGTTTGTGTGAATAACCACATACAGAAATGACCTGAATAGGAAAAAAGTTATTTTGGACAGTTACTCATCCAAAATTTTTTCATAACGAAATTGATGCCAAGAGGAAGCAAAGACTAACTTAAAGATTGTTTAATGGCTATTTTTTCAGGCTAATTTACAGGCCATTTATGAAGGGGAGGCATTAGTTTTTTGGCACCCTAGCAAACATTACTGTAGCTCACATTATCTGATACCTATCCTGAATAATTTTTGATGGATGTAGTGGTTTAATGATTATTTTGACTTATTTATTTTTTGTGTTTTGAATAATTATTTTGTCTGCCTTTGTTTTGCTGTTGAAATTTTGTGTAAACTAAATTTTTAATTGGCTTGCAAAGCTACCATACTAATCAATGATGTCTTAAGATAAGGTAGCTGGATAGATACAATAGCATTTTTTTGGCATATTAATTTTCTTAATTTCATCTTGACAACTGTCATACTGGAAGACCTGAGAAAGAGGAAATTTCAGTGAGTCTGTGCACTGATGGGATTAGGTTTTTGAGGCAACATGCTTTGGAGTTACTGTATAGATAGAAATTTCTTGAGATGATAGAGTTTGTAATTCAGCTCCACAGCCATTACTTTAAAATGCTCTGGTAATGTGGGAGGTTACCAGAACAGAAATCCCTGTGTATAGACCCTTGAAAAAGTTTTGCAGATTTATTTTTCTTTGAAATATGCTCAGCAGATTTCTGTTTTCTGACTAGCTTAAATTCTTCTCTGATAGAGGAGTTCTGTCCCAGGAGATCTGCACTCAGACAAATCTCCTGAAAGGGCATTAGAGATGAGCACGCCCATCAAACTGGGCAGGTAGTCAGCAGACACTCAAGACTCCACTATAAAGGTCTAAGTCAGGCAAGATACCAATATTTATTTGGAATTGCAATAGAATTTAACTGGATTGTTATTCTTGACCTGAAAACATAATAAGGTGAGATTTTTTGGGATTTTTGTAATCTTGATTTATTGCTCTCTTCTGCTTCATTATTCATCATACATCCTGCAGTCTGAACTGTCTAGTTGTATTTCTGAAAAGGTGTTTATATTCTGTGTGCTTTAGTAATTTCATATTGATTGCAGTATATTTTATTAATTGAGTTGAGATTTCCAGAAAATGCATGGTATAAAGTCTAAACAGAAAGTGAATTAAGGATAGATTAACTGGTTTGAAAGTGCTGTAGACTTCTTGCATAATTAAAAGGCAAAACTGGTATAAAGAGGCATAGACCCATCATTCTAGTATAGGTGATGTCTTTAAACATACAGGTCTGCCTTAATCTAAAAGAAAATATTAATAAAATAGTATTTTTAAAGTATTTTTTCATTTAAAACCCTTTCTAGTTTATCCTAAATATTGTGGTTGCAACATGTAAATAATGTCCTGAGCTGTTTTACTCTCAAAAAATTGAAAAGTTTTATTAAAGCATTGGGAGCATGTCTGGGTCTGAAAGAGTATAAAGAAGCTAAAATTAAACCTATGGATAAGGTTTTATTTCCATAGTGCAAAGCAAAATGCAGAACTCAGATATTAATAATGATTTTTCTTAAAAGCTGTACATATTTTCTATCAGGAGAATTGTTTGCTAAGGGTATCAAGAAGAGCTTTGCTTTTTTGTCATTCATCTGATAGTCTTTGTAATAGAAATTTGAAAAATAGACTTTTTTTTTAAAGAGTAAAATCTAATGTATAGCTTCAGTCAACTGACAGTTTGTTAAACTTAGGAAGTTACTTCAGTAAAAAATAGTAAAAATTAGCTTTCTTTAACTTCCTGGAAGGAGGAAGTTCCAATTTCAGAAGGTGACAGTGTCATGTTGCATGGAGCTATAGGCATGAAAAGAGAGGCCCTGCTCTCTTCCTATAGCAGTGCCAATTTGAAATGTCAGTAGTGGCACTGCAAACTACAGCAAGGAGGACAGGGGTAAACAGGCAAACACGTCATTCCAGACAGTCTTTTTGGATGTGGAAATAATAACACCAATTCCCGTGTTGATATTTAAAGAATGAGAAACAGTACACTATGGAAAACATGTATATTCTTCCAGCTTCTGTACTTTTCTGCAAATATCAGCTTAGGAAAAAGAGACTTTTCTGTTATTACTGGCATAATGGATTAGCTGTTATAAGCCTGTACTCCACCTCACTTTTTATTTCTGCAAGCCTTTCTAAACAGGGAAGTTTTTCAGCATGAGTGGTTGCCTAAAGCTTGGAAAAATACAGAAGGGTAACAAAGAATGCTCTGAGCACAGCTTTCCTGTACAGTGATAATTACAGGTTTGAAATTTGGTTTTGGAAGCCTATTTGAGTTCAGACTGTAATATTAGGTAGTGCAGCTGGGTGATTATGAGAGAACAGGCACTTGATTGCTATTTATATATGGATATGTATGTGGATATGTATAGAATATCCACTTCATTTACTGTATTTAGATTTGTGACAATGGGCTGGTGGAGATATAGTGAAGTGCAGAAATCAGTGCCATGACAAAGCAGTCTTGTGTCAGCTTGGGGACTGGCTGAATAGACTGTGGCAGTGACTTTACAAAATGTGATAGTATTGAGGAGGAGCAGCTTTCTACTGTAACCTGGCTGTTGGAACAAAAAGTGCTTGGCATGTTCTTTGTGAGGGTATTTTTTTTCTTTTGAGGACTGGTGAGCATTTCACATTTTTCTGTTGATCTTTTCTAAGGGTTGAGGACAGAAATTGACAAAGTTGAAATTTGGATAGTTGTTTCAAGGTGCCCAGTTGGCTTTACAGGCAGCATGACTCAAAGCCAGCTACAAGTACACCTGCCATTTACCAGATGATTAATGGGCCTTCCTAGGAAATGCTTAAAGGTTATATCACCTAAAATGTGCAGCTATGCTCACATATGGAGGTGCTGTTGGATACTGATGGATGTGATAGTGCAGAGCAGCATAGACCCAAGGTTATCACCTCAGAGGTGTCCTTGGAGTCCTTACCACGTGTGCCAGTGTCGTGATAGAAGCAGCACAGATGTGAGGCAGGACTGAGCTGGGGTACGAACGTGGCCACATACTTGAGAGGCCATGTAAACACTGGTAGCTGCAATGTCGGGGATAAACCATATCTCAGTTTACCTCACTTACCCAGGGCAACAGTGCAAGGGGTGGCTGAGAGGAGGAGGATTGAGAATCTAACCTCTGGATATGGAAAAACAGCCATTCTCCAGCTGCCTGATGATCAGGATCTGGAGAGTTAAAAACCCTCAAGTGGCAGCAACCAAGGACCAAGACATGTGAGTTACTGTGGGAAGGAGAAGCAGCAGCAGCTTGGGTTGCCTTTCAGGTTGCTTCAGGCTCATCTAAACCTTCCAGCTTCAGCTAAGCCTTAAGTAAAGTAAGAAGTATAGTGAGGATTTATTGTTTACCAGGTTATGTAACTCAGCATTGTTACTTGCAAAGTGTGTTTAGGCAGTCACTGTTGAATAGTCAGTGTAGGTACTCTAAAAGGTGATTGTGAGAGTTTTTTCATTTTTCCTGAGATTAAGTGGAAATTAAATTCAAGTTCACCAGGAGCAAGCAAACAGTTTATACTTAACCTCTCTGAGAGTCCTGCTGGTACTGTCTTTGATTTTTTGAGTCTTTTCATTTGACCTCTTCTCAGCCATCAGGGGAAGCAATGAGTTTCTCCAAGTTCATGTGTAAACAGAGGGAAAGCAGGCTATGCTGAGCTGTGACACTGCCACAAGGAAGGTAAAATAATATTTCTGCTTAGTTCTTTTATTGACCCATTTAATTATGGGGAAAATGGTTGCCTCAGAAATGACTGCTGAAGCTGTCTTCATGAGCACTCCACAAACATTCTGTACACTGGATATTGGATACTTCTTAGGCATGACTCTATAGGAGAACAATCTGTCAGCAAAGTCTGCAGACTTGTCCTTGTTTTCTTGGTCATCTGTTGACCTTGCATTTGTGACGTCTTGCATATTTGCAGAAGGTTGTGTGCAAGTGAAGGACACATTCTCTCATTTGTTCTGACGCATACTGTGAGTATCAGCATTTCTTTTCTGGAGCATAGCTTCACTATCCTAGTGAAAAAAATAACTAAATCCATTCCATGTTCATGTTCTAGAATGACTAGGACTAGGACTAACACCAGCTTCAGGATACCAGAACAGCTGGTCTGTTAGGGTAAAGTACTTTAGTAGCTTAAAACCACACTGTGAATCATGTTACAGGATGTGTGCTTTCATGCAAAAAGCTGTTAATGCCAAGATAGGGGAAGTGTGTTTGCTTAAGCGTGTAGCGATTTTGAGAGCTCTGAATGCCTCAGGCCAAGAGGAATATTGTGTTGCAGTCCTTTTGGTGTTGACAGTATCTTTGAACCTGTGGAGCATGTTTGTCAGTAGGCACTTGTTTATGGGCTCTCAGACTCCCATGTGTGCATGCAGATACAGTCACATGAGTTTCTAATCTCATGAAAATGTGGACTCTCTCCTCTTGCACAAATATATACCCACTGCATCTGTGGGAATTCCTGTAACTTCATGCAGTGGTTTAATCCCAGCTGGCAACTACGTATCACACAGCTGTTCACTCAGGAGAATGAGTGTACAATAAGTAAAACTCATGGGCTGAAATACAAGCAGTTTAATAATTAAAATAAAGGAAAATACAATAACAAGAACAGCAGTAGTAATAGTAATTGTAGTGAAGGACAGAGTGAAAACCCAAGAAGAGCAAGTGATGCACACTACGGTTGCTCACTACCCACTAACCAATGCCCAGCCTTTCCCCAGGCAGCAATTGATGGCTCCCAGCCAACTGCTTCCAGTTTATATTGAAACATAAAGTTTAAGGAATTTGGAGATTTTAGAGGAGCTAAGATTTTAGTTAGAGATAAGCCTTACTAGAGTTAATTAAAATAAATTAGTAGGCCTTGATGAAATTAAGAGTTAGTAGTTAACTGATAATTGATTGCTTGTCAGCACAATGTTTAGTTAGCTGGGTTTATAATGAAGAATATAGAAACTGACAAATATCTTTTAGGAACGTAAGACAATTGTGGGCCTCCTCTGTTCTGAAACCAATTTCAGACAAGGAATGGGAGTTCTACCAAGAGTTCATTTGTCACATTTGCATTGAAAAGGTAGAAGGGTCAGAACGAGGAAGACATCATTTACGTCCTCATTTTGGGACCCCTCCCCATGAAAGGGACCACTGACCCATTTCAAGGAACAAACTACACATGCTTAATAGCTTTTGAAGTGATTAGCATACAAAGCGAGGAATGGGATGTACCAAAATTTTGAACATGCATTTGTATTTTGGGTATTCAATACTTGTATGTATAAAAAGGCTCTGTAATCACTTGAAAGGCACAGTGTGTATTTGGGAGCTATCTCACATGCTGCCCGGCGTCGCAATAAACATACACTTTCTAATTTTAAACTGTTAGAGAGCTTTTGTCTGTCATAGTTGGGTATTGGTACTAGATCAATATCCATATTTCTTTATTAATTCAATATACTGGACATGGCATTCTATGGTATGGAGTATCCCTTTGGCCAGTTCAGATCAGCTCTCCTGGCTATGTTGCCCCCTCCTCAGACTCTTGTTCACCTCCTCACTGGCAGAGCATGAAACACTAAAAATTTCCTTTCTTAAAGTAAGCACTGTTTAGCAAACCACCAAAACACTAGTGTGTTATCAACATTGAACTCAAACCACAGCACTGTACCAGCTACTAAGAAGGAAGTTAGCTGAAACCAGGACACTTCAGGTGTAGTCTTTGTCAGTGGCAGCATTCAAAATCAACCATATGAAATACAGAAAGATGTTTTTGCCAGGTCAGTCACCCTTCCTGCCTCATGTACTTCTCAGAAGATCACAATAGTGATAGTGCCACTAGGCCCTTGTGTGTCAATTTGTGTTCTGCTTGTGCATCTTCCTGAAATAAGCTCAGCTTAGTGCCTACAGCTAGAGATTTCAAGTAACAAACTGTCTGCTTTGGGACAGCAAACAGTCCTCTTGTTTGGGACTGAAGGGTAACTGAGTTGTAAGTTTTGGGAGATTTTTTGTCATTGTTTTTAAAGGGGTAGCTCATCTTTGAGTAAGATATAATAGTAATGATATAATTAGTTCTCTGCAGTGTATTAGGTACAAGACAGTTGTCAGAGACTCTTGAAGGATTTACATAAAACCAGATGGTAGACCTTGTAAATTAAGAGTTGTGGCTTGAGGGGTATGTATGCCAGGATATAAGAGTCTCCTAGGCGTGGGTGTGTGTTCTAGAGCATAATCCGTTGTCTTGTTTCCTCATTATTTGCAAACTGTGTAAGGACATACAATGGGAACATTGTACAGACAAGGAGCTCAGTGTTTTAGAGTTGGACTCACAACTTCCCTTGTTCCCTAGCCCATTTCCTCAGACATAACTAGTTTTGGTACAACTTACTTAAAAGAGTATTTCTGTTGCTCCGAAGACAAACACTGCAGAAGGTACAAATAGACAACAAAATACCGTAGGCCAAATCGTATTGTAAATTATGATTAAGTAGACTGCTTCAAAGTGGAAAGTCAAACTGTACAAAGCTGGAGGGAAGGGGAAACTTTAGTATGGGAGTGTTCAAGAAGTGTATGGAAAAAGCCCAAAGGTTGTTCAGTCATGTTTGTGTTTTTAGCTGAGTGATAAATACTTACAGATTAGACATACATGTAAAATCCATTTGAATGGGTTATCCCATCTGAAAACTTCTTAAATATCTGTTTGACTTCCTCTTGCTTTGGCATCAAATGAAAAAATACTACATGTTGCTCTCTAAGAGGTGTCTGATGAAAATGTACCTTGGCTGAATCACCAAAGCCAAGATCTAAGCCAAGATGATTTAAATGACCAAATTTTAAAGTTGACTGTCTTGGGCTGCTTCAGGTCTAATGTTGGGATATCTGTCTGCAATTTTTAGGATCACCTTTAGACCTTAGCTAGCTGCTCAAATAGCAATGACAGATTCTCTAGCCACATGTGATTAGAGTCACCTAGCCGTGACTGGCCACACAGCTCTGCAGCTGCCTGGCATTTGTGGTGCTTACAGTCCAAAACCAAACCAGCTGTTAATCAGTGGTTGTTTTCAGTAACATCTTCTGGTTATTGTTCTCTCTTCATCAACAGATAAAGTTGTTTTTTTTTTTTTCTCCTGCATCAAGTGCTACTTTAAGAATCATAATGTTGGTTCTCCTGTGCATTCTATTGAGATGACTGATGCTACTGTTGCATTCAGGAAGATATTACCATTCATTACTTCCTTGCTTGCTTTATATATGTGTCAGAATGCCATATTTTTTTGGAGGGTTTTGGTAGAGTTTGTTGTGTTAGATGGATTTTTTAGTGGGGATAGTGGAACCATGGCTAGTGTCTGCTCTGACTCTGAAGCCAGAAAATAGTTTTTATAGTCACTTCACTTAAATGTGTCTCATCAATGTCTATGTTCTGTAACCGAAACAGGGACCATGTAGCTGAATGTTAACAGCACGTTCTTTGTAGAAGGTTGTCACCAGGTCTAAGGAAAAAGCAAACTTTTTTTTTGCTCAGGGAAGTCTTCCTGTGTCATGAACCTTTTGGAAATCCTTTATTAACTGTTATGGTTATAGAAACTGCATACTTAAAAGGGTTGGGTACTATTGGCTTGGCTGAATTTGGTTCCTTAGCATGTCATCATAGAAGTCATTAAATGCTTTTTAGCTGTACTATTGCTTTAATTGTTAAGAAAGTCTGGATAAAGGGACTATAGGATGTCAATCTAACTTCACCCGTACCTCAGGGCAGGAGTAGCTCAATCTAGCTAAAACCTTTTTTGGGTGTAGTGCAACCTGTTTATTCTTAAAGATGTTCAATAGTAATAGCTCCACAGCCTCAGGGGCAATTTGTATCAGAGCTTTAACTATGCTCTTATCCTTGGAAATGTTTTTATCCTTGGAAATGTTTTGCCTTTTTTTTTTTTTATTTTTTTTTAGGTTATCCCATAGATATCAAAATGGCCAAACCAAAATAACCCAAACTAACAACCTAGTCTTTCAGTAGTAAGGTGTTTGCCATTCTTTAGGACATCTGTAAGCAGTAATTGAGTAATTTCTTATTTCTGTTCCTAATAGAATGTAGTAGCAGTAGGAGCTGGTTTCTGTGATGGCCTTTGCTACGGTGACAATACAAAAGCTGCTGTTATTCGCCTTGGCCTCATGGAGATGATCGCCTTTGCCAAATTTTTTTGCAAAGGACAGGTTTCTACTGCCACTTTCTTGGAGAGCTGTGGCATTGCTGATCTCATCACAACGTGTTACGGTGGCCGGAATCGACGTGTAGCAGAAGCATTCGTTAAAACTGGAAAGGTATCTAATTCACGGGGTGAAATCTGTTCCTATAATACTGCCACTCCTCATTTGCTGGAGTAACAGTAGAGTTATCTGAGTCATGGTAGCTCACTGAATGGGCACCCTTCTCTTTCCTCTTGTTTTCTGAGTCGGTTGGCTGGAATGAGTGTAAAGGTATTAAAAGGTGGGCGGGTGGTGATTTAAATAAAAAAGCTTGAGAGACAAGACATCCTGTGAGATGCAAATTTAAGAATACTTACAAACAAGAACAGAATATTCTATATTCTCACTCAAGATTACTTTTGAAAAATAAGAAAAACCTCTCAGTAACTTTTTTTTTTCCATCCATTATGTTGTCAGGCTTCTGAAAAGTTTATCATAACTCTCCTTTGCTTTCTTTTTTTTCCCTCCGCTGCTTAGTCTATTGAAGAATTAGAGAAAGAAATGTTGAATGGTCAGAAACTCCAAGGACCACAGACTTCTGCAGAAGTGCATAACATCCTGAAGCAGAAAGGAATGCTGGACAAGTGAGTAAGAACAGATAAAACGATTTCCACATGCCCCTTTTTTATCTCCATAATTATTTCTGCATATTTGGTTTTGATATCTTCATAAAAGTAATAGCCAGAAAGAAAATCACTGTAATAACAGTAGATTAGAAGTTAAAATCAAAAAGAGAAGTGAATAGAATCTGAAAATAATACTGGTGTAGATAGAGCTGTTAGTATGACATTAAATTTGTGAGTGCCCTTCTGTTTGAAGACTGTATTGTTGCCTTCTGCTACTACAGTGTTTTAATATATGAAAAGAAAAAAAATGCATGAAAGTAGAAGTAGAGCTTTCTAAAGAGACTGTGAAAGTCGCTACATCTCATTTCGTTGTAGGAAGTTCATTACTTACCTCCAAGGAGAGGAGCTTGGTGATCATCTGTATAGATTGACTGCCTCCACCACTTGGATTCTAGCTTAGATACTGCAGTTCTCCTTCTTAATGTGACTTCCAGTTTGCTGTAGGATAAAACCTCCCATCTGCCTCTGTAGGTCAGGGTGTTTTTTTGTGGTATGATATTAAGCAGATTGTCCTGGCTTGGTTCACTTGTATTCGAGTCAGACCATGAATGATTCCTATAGCCACACACACAGTTGTCTCCTTATGAGATTAAGGGATACATTTATCTGTTCCTGTTTGTAAAAGAGGAAAAATCAGAAATTTAAAAATTGCCAATTGAAAGACCAACCCTCGTTACTTCTTTTTTTCAAAAGCATTTTTAAAGTCTAGTTTTAATGGATCAGCTGCATTAAATTATTAATGTTTTAATATTATCTTTGGCTGTAAGGTATCTAAGTCTTAATTAAGTAATTAAGCTAACTGCAGAAAAAAAAAATTAAAGTGTTGGCTTCATTCTTTACTGTTTATGATTCCCTAAATGAAACAGGATGCTGTGTTTGAGTGTTGTTTTGTATCCTGTTCTATCTTACAACAAATTGAGGTCATTATAGGTAATTTTGGGTCGTGTTTTTAATAAAAGACATGAAAACAGTGTTGCTGATTTCCTTTTGTTATGCCAACATATATATGTCAGTTCTTCATTAAAGGTCTCATTCAACAAGACTTTAGAAAGCAATTTTCAAAGTGTTTTTCAAGAACTACTGCTTTAAAACATAAAACACAGTGGAGAACCATGGTTTCAAAGTGAAGAGGTAAAATCTCATAAGAGTAGAATTTAATATTCTGGTCCTAAAAAACTATTCCCAAGGCTATGTAGAAGTGTGCAAAAGTCAAAGTTCAGAAGAGCCTTTGGTAGCAGGGTTGATGCCTGTTGATATTCGTGGTACAATTACTTTTTTTCAACAGTTGTAGTCCTTGCTGTCTTGATGTGCTCAGGCGTAAGATGCATTTGGAGTTTGTTGGCCCTGAACCTGCAGTCAGGTTTCTCCATGTGAAGTGTGGCAGACTTGTGCACAGTGATGATCTCTGGGATAAGCAGCAGGACTTAGATATCAGGTTGTGGTTTGTAGTAGTGGTGGTTTTTTGCTGAGAACTGCCTAAAGTAACTGTAAGTACTGTACCTAAACCTGTGGGAAACCTGCTTTTGCTTCAGAAGATTCACCTGTTTTGTGGCCACCTCTCACACGGTCATAGCAAATTTTGTTAGTGCCTACATGTGAACTTCTATGGCAACAGCAAATATAACCCCCCTTCAGCCCAGTACATCATGCAAAGTGAGTGGTTAGTGAGGTTTGTTAAGAAATGCAGAAGTCATTGTGTAAATTTTTTCTGCAGATTTCCTAGTAAGGGTTTTGCAATGTGAGCAGTTTAGCATTGGATTTGAGAGAGCAGCTATGTGGCTACATGATAATTTTTTTTTCCATCAATGAAGTAGAAACAGAACTCAAGTCAGTTTAGTTTGGGGCGATGTACTGATGATAGCAGCATTACTGCAATGTAATACGTGATAGCAGAATGCATAGGCCATCATACATGGTGTTCAGTGCTGCTCAACACTGAAATGGGCTTTAGAGATAAAGCTTTAGAGTGATTGGTGGGAGACATTTCCTAAGGAGAAGGTCCTAGTCCACATGTGTTCTGAATCACGCAGAAATTAACTATTTCACCATGTCCCTTATTTTTTATTTCCATTGGTTAAAATTCATCAATATAAAAAGCCATGCTGAAGTGGTATATGGTACTTGATGAGCAGATCAATCCCTAAAATTTACCAGGCTTTGTATGAAAATTTAACTTGTCTGGCTTTTACTGTCTGGGATGGACAAAAAGCAAATAGAAATTTCTGTAAAGCGTCTTAGTTGTAATAAACCTTCAGATTATCAGAGAAGCCTGAATAATTTGGAAGTTGTTGGAGATGTGGCCAATCTAAAAAAAAAGAAGAAAGTACATGTGGAATTTTGTATTTCAAAATTCCAGGTTTAATTTTCAGTTTTTATTAAAAACTTGACCTCCAATGTCTTCCTGGGTCTTTTTTTGTCACATTCTGTATTAAAAGTTATTGCTGAAAAGTACTGCATAACGGATGTGCCAGTCATTCTCTTTAACCACAGATGGGTACTGCTGTAAGAACAGCCAGGAAAAATGTTTTAAATTTATTTTTTAAATCACTTTATGGTTGTGCCATACATAATGAATGTCTCAGGCTCCATTATAGCTAGCTAGGCTTCTGAGAGTCATTCTATTTCAGAGATATATGAAGGTTCTGTAGTTTTGCCCTGCTTTTAAGCCCAGCATTTACACCTGACAAACAGAAAAAATAAATAATTTTTTCCACCTCTCCCTTTTCCCCCTCCCTCTCCTCACCCCTTTATATTTATTTCATTTAAGAAAATGTTACAGAATAAATTTACGCTGTGTTCACTTTCCCCACCCTCTTTCCTCAGGTTTCCACTCTTCACAGCTGTGTATCAAATTTGCTATGAAGGGAGACCTGTTAAAGAGATAATATCCTGCCTTCAAAATCATCCAGAGCACATGTAAAATCCATCAGGCTGTTGTACTAATGCAGCTTTCTGCCTTTCGAATTCGTGTCTGGGTTCAAGTGGATGTAGCTGTCATTGAGCTTTGTTCAAAGCTGCTCTTAGGCAACAGGAACAACGTGAATGTCTCTGAGCGGGTATTGGTGTTGTTCCCCAGCCTGGTTTGGCACAGCACGCGGTGTTGGCTTGGTCATTGTCCTTTTCCTGGCTAACATGCAACTCTTCTAAGATACACAATACAATAGTTGCACTACATGCCTGGTGTATCTATACATACACAAGTGTACTTTGAGTTTGCTCCTACACCATGAAACACAATGCTCTGTTGTCTCTTATTAAAGCCTAGTCCAAAATCCGCTGGCACTCTGGGAAGAATTCCAGTGGTTTTGATCTGAGGCTGAATCAAGTGTGTAATCTTGAAATACTAGTAATCTGTTAGAACTTTGTTTTATTCTGTATGCACAATTAAATATTAACATTTTGCATGCTTATGACTATATTAATTTAAGCAATGTTAATGCAAAACAAGTTGTAGCAGTTTTTTGGGGGGCTACAGGAATATTTCAATGAACTCTAGTGAAGAATATTTTGATTTTTGAAAGTTGCTGAAATTGTCAAGCTACTTTGAAACCAATTTCTAAGTGAATTTAAAGTTTTTAATTACACTGTTTTAAAGGGTATATTCTAGAGGGGGATCACTGCCTCCCCTTCTGTTTTTTAATCCTTGCATTTTTGTATTTCTCCATTTCTCCCTTACTATTCCTCTTTGTTAGGCTCTTCTAGAATCCAGTTCTCCAAAGCAAGCCAGAGATGTTGACCTGGGGGTTCTGAACCCTAGAGCCTACAGTTCATTTTATTGTTTTACCTGTGGTTGTTCTTCACTGCTATTGTTGGTTGGATGATGAAGAATAGCCTTGGGTATCCACTGCTCCAAGTTGTTCTGCTGTGTTTTTAGCTTAGCTGCTTAGTGTTGGGCTCCACACAAGACTCCAAGGAATGTCAGGGGAATTCCCTGGTACAACACAGCTTGTGTTGTCAGAAGGGTTGTGTGCCAGTATGATGACTGCATTAATTTTAGTGCCTGCCAGTCACTGGCACGTCCCCACTGGGCTGTAGTCCTGATCCAGCCTTCCCAGCTCTGGAGTTACTCTTTCACTGGACAAAACTTCTATGGGTGCTGAAGCAAATCCTTTACAACTAATCTCCCAGAAAACTTGTCAAAGGCATCCATCTCTCTCATTCTCCAGGGATCTCAATTAGGTTTTTTTCAGGAACCCTTGTTTTATGAGGGAGGTTAATTTTATTTGTTACTGGAAAATTTGTGATTTTATGAAGTTTAAGGGGGGGACATTGGTTTGGTTGGTCCTTTTAGATTTTTTTTAAGATTGATGCAAGAGAAGATAGATATGTAAAATCTGTTTTGCTTTTTTTGTATACTAAAGTGTGGGGTTTTTTTTGGTAAAATATATGCTAGGCACATTAAGAGTGGACTCCTTCCATCTGGGAGACAAGGCTTGGCATTAGAATTTATAGAACAAGACTGCCCATCTGCTCTGAATATCCATGCCTAACATCTGAGCAGTATCAGAATTGTTGTTCACTGTTCTGAGGGGTGGTTTTAGACCAGAAAACATGAGTACTCACCCATCCTGAAACTTTAGGCTGTCATTCAAAATTTGCTAAAGCAAAGAGGATGCCTGAGAGTAATTGTCATATTTACATAGCCTGGATTACTCTGAAATAATGAAGCTTGGGGCAACTTCCCCAACTGTAGACAGGAAGACCCTTCCACTTAGGGATACCATTTTTTTGTGCTCCTGTATTTTGAATTAATATTTGGAAGATCTCATTAATGTCCCTCAAATATTCAGGGATGTGAAAAGTTATTTTGCCTTACTTCTGATTTAGTGCTAAACACTAGAGATGGCTGGAAGTTAAGTGACATCAGACATTTTTGGCAGTTGGGAACATCACTGATAGAGCTGACTTGGAGCAAGCACTCTGCATAGATGTTTAAGAAGATATTTTAAGGTTGGAAGCACTGTTATGCTAACGCACACATGGAGCATAGACTCCTCATTACTGTGTAACTTCCAGTGTGTTTGCTTATGCTTTGTTTTTTTTTCTGGTTTTTTAATACCCAATTGGTGGCTTTTGCTTTGTATGTGTACATATACATTATATATATAAACTTTTTTTTTTTACATGCAGTATCTAGGACAGCAGCATTTTGTAAGATACATAAAGGGCTATATGAGCTAAATGTGGTAAATTAATATATATTTTTAAATTATTTCTTTATTATTCCAATACTACTTCTATCACTGAAAGTCTCAAATCTTAATTGTTCTTGTTTTGTAGAGAAGCTTATATTCTAAGGCAAATCCAGAGAAAAGGTTTTTATGGAATTCTTTCCTCCAGTCTGTTACAATATTCTTTTTTTTCAGACAAAAAATGAGGTTTAAGTCACTAAAATAGTTTATTTAAATTTCTGTTGATAGTTCACTATTTGCATTTGCTTTTCAGTGCTGGAGAACACTCAGCTTGGCACTATGTGTTTTTTCCCCCACTAATATTTACTGTTCATTAAAAGACTGTGACATGGTACTGGAACTGAATGAGCCTGCTCTGCAAACACTCTGTTTTGCCTAGTACTCTGATAGTTTTACTGAAATCATTAACCCTTGTGTAAGGGAGTCATAAATTTGTAACTAATTCTTGGTTTATGAACTTAAATGCTAAGGAAGACATTACATTCTAATGATACTTACTCGACTTGCCCTCATCATATGTACTGATTTTGTTTAGAAATGCTGAATGTATACCTGTTTGAAGAGTTAGTACAAATAAACATTTTTGTCTTGGGAATCATTTTGGTTTCTGTTGTCTCATTTTACAATTAATATTTTTTTCACTTAATGGAATGTAGGTTTTTCTGGTTGTGGTATGTAATGATAGCATATATGAGATTGCTATGCAAGAACATAAATTTTAAAAAGAGCCATTTGATGTCCAGATGTCATCATTTTCTTTCTTTCCATTAGTGATACTACTGTGTTGTTTTTGACTTTTGAAAACAAGTTTTTGTCCTCAGTCCCCTTCAGTTGCTGTGGGAGCCACTGGAGGGCACTGGTTGGTAATGGCTGATTCCACCCGATCTGGAGTTACTCTTCTGACCATTTCTGAATTTCCCGAGGTTCCTGTATGACTGCACCTGTCTTATAGTGTCTTCCTTGTATTTAGAAGATGGATGTGTTGTAGATCCTCTGGAATTGAGGGAAGGAGTTTGGTTTAAAACTCACAACATATTATAACCTCCACCCAAGGCACCTGTCATCGTAGACCCTCCTAAGTATAGGGCAAGGGCCACTACCTCAGCTGTTGGACAGTATGGTCAGTGAGATGTTTCAGTATCACTGTACTGTGTACCCAGCAATGTTTGTTTCTGTTGGATGTTGAAGTTGAAAGACTTTGGGAAGTAACAAGAGCACATTGTGCTCAGTTTTGTCAGTTTGTACATTAGCCAAAGGGGTGGGAGGTGTCACAAGTGTTTATCCAGAGAAAGAAAGGTCTGCTACTTAGTGTGAGACATCATACTGTAAAACAAGTATGGTTTTCTTGGTGACCAGAATGATGCATTGTCTACTGAAAGCCTCAGAGCAGTTAATAAATTGAGAGCAATGTCTTAATCCATCATTTACACATAGGGATACTGAGAGGAGTAAAGATGGTTGCCTAGCAAATCTGTGCCTGGTTGCATATTATTTCTAATTTTAAGATGGATTTTTAGCCATTAGGTCATTTCTTGTGGTACTTCTACCTCAAAATTATATTTATTTTAAGAGTGCATGAAATCAATCAATAGAATAAAATATGTAAGTATCTCAAACATACCATCCAAAAGGGCTTAAATTCTAATTAGCCTGAGTCAACAGCAAAGTAAAAACCCATCACAAGAGAATTAGGATGGACACCTTTGTTTTATGTATCTTCTGAAGGGGTGGTGTTTTCTCACTAAATCAGTGCAAACAGGCTGGGTGTCTCTCATTGTCTGACTGCAAACACCCAGGCTGTACAAGAAACAGGTCAGACAAGAAGTCAGTGTCCAGTGGCCTGTACTGATAGTTCTTCATAATACTCCCAACCTGTATTTCGTTTTAAGCCTGGAGTCATGTGAATGAATTGCATAGATATCACAGCAGTGAAAGTGGATAATGCTGAAATAAAATGTCCAGGAACATGTGGCACGTCATATCATTAGAAATCGTAAAACTGTTTCATTTCTGCCTGTCTCCTGGCTACATGGATTTTTCTCCTGTGATTTGCCATGAGCTGATAGAAATCTGAGCACTAAAAGGTAACACTTCCATTTTGAATAATGGATGAGAAGAGCAGCTGCCTTCAATCCCAGCATGTGCAAAGGAGAGGTGTTTGGCATTCAGGTTAAGTGAAACATGGTTCGCTTTCAGTCTGTTCTAACTTGATTTTAGAGGCCTGCTTTGGGTAAGGACTTTGAGATATTCTTGATCTGTCAGTCTAATCCTGCTCTTACTGAAAACAATTCCAGAACTAGATTTTAAGAGGAGAACAATAGGGTGAGACGCAGCATAATGGTATTTCTGTCAGAGTTCCCCATGTCTAAGTTGAATTTATGTATTTGTTATATTTACCTGTTACTTACAGTATCTGTTTTAGGTTTAGTGAAGGGTAATTGTAGGGACATGGGAAACATTTGTTGATTATTTCTGTAAGTTACTGTGTGAATTTCTGATCTTCTGTGTGAATTTCTGATTCACACAGTTTCTGTAAGAAACTCTGTGAATTATTGATTTTAGAAGTATACTTTTCCTGTAAGTTATGCTGAAGGAATCAGTGAATGATAAATAAAGTACCGCTCTGACCTGTGTGAGCAGTCCTGATTGTTTAGGTGGATGTAGCTGCCAGAGTCTGCTCAGTCTAACCCACGTTGCACTCGGATGTTAGTGGTGCTGTTTGTTGCTACACTGCATGTTTCCTTTTCTCACCTGGATGAGAGTCATGTAGTGTCCTTCACCCTACAGCTTTTCTTTGTGCCTGTTCCAGCTTCCTTTTCATCTTTGTGTAGCTGCACTTACCTGTATGTGCTGTTTTGTAGTAACCCTTAAGAAGAGTTCTTCATATCAGAAGATGGATGTGTGAGATGGATGCTCACACATGCTCATCTACACAGATAAACCTCTACTTACTTTCCTTTGGAATGTTTGTGTGCACAAATAAGCTTTGTAAGGTGCTGGGAATCTTGCACAGGATTTTAGCAAGGCCACCAAAAGGATTAATGTTTAGCTGCCTTTGCACTAGCTAATGTCTGTCTATCCATTTAAAGCTGTCTGGCTGTGAAGCTAGTGCATAGATTTCTTCCAGCCTGTCCTCCGTGCCTGCGATGGCAGGGGTAATTGAAAACATTGCTGCTGTTTCAGGGGAACAGTATTTCGTCCATGCTTCCCGTCCCTGAAGCTCTGAAATGCCAAGTTTGTAAAGAATAGTGCATATGTTACATGCAGGTGAAAGTAATAGTGACATTAATTGAACTAGTTTGCCCTTTCTTTCTCCAGATCTGGGTTTATTATAAACCAAATTCTTGTCATAGAAGCATACTTTAGCTCTCAGCATGGTAGATTTTTTTTCTGTATGATTCGTGGTTTTGAGGACATGGTGAGTATCTTTCAGTTTGATGATCACTGAGTACAGGCACGGGGTAGGCTCAGAAAGTACAGCCTTGGGGATTTTCAGTTTGCTCTTTTGCTATTTAAAGGCTGGAGATAGCTGGAAAGCAAGCCAAATCTGTTAGCAAGCACTGGCTGGGTTCCTGATCTACATCATTTTAAATACTAGCATTTGAAATGCAAAATCAAACACAAGCACTTGCATCACAGCTGCTCAGGACAGTGAAGCTTCTTTTTTTTTTTTTAAACATGCTGTTCTTTTTTTGTGGTACCCACTTCCTGTATTGTTGCATTGAGAAATAAACCTACATGTATTGTGATCCATGCTTTAGGAAGCTCTTAATACTTGAAAGAAAGTGAGCACAAAGCAAGCTGCTCTGTACTGTGATTGCTGAGCAGAGCCAGCCTTGTCTGTGCCTGTGCTTTGGATTAAAGCCCAGGTTTTATAGAATTATTTTTAGTTGTATTTTTAAACCAAATTTATATTTTTTTCTAATTCCTAATTACTGTGCAGATTTTCAATGGAATGTGACAGAGATGATTCGGATATTTTGTTGTTTCTGGGCTTTTGTAAAATTTAATGTAGATGTTATCAACATCATTTTCTTCAAGCTTCAAGCTAGGTGGTAATTGCAGCAGTGCTTGGTCGTGCCAGTCTTCCCTTGTCTTTGTTTAGTCTTACACTCCTGTTTTCTTTATCTGCATTTTTTCAGGCTGTAGCCTACTATAGATAAGGAATACCTTTCATTGCTCCCAGAGCTTTAGCCAGCATGGAAAAAAAGGATCAGCATGCTGCCATGTGCATTTAGCCTTGTCTTACATTTGATGCCCAGCAGGGAGGTTAAGTGGAATAAAGTCTTCAAAGCTTTCATACCTTGGGTTTAATCCTTATGCTACTCCCATCTTTATTCATATATTGACTGTTTTAAAATGGCAGAAGCTGGAGTTGTTTCTTAGTGGTGTTTCCTGGTGCAGTTGCTCAGTCTGCTTTAAGTCTCTAGGAAAGTGATCACACCAAGATCTTGGTTGCTAATAATGATCTTTAACCCATTACTACTTAAGCTTTGTAACAAAAGCTGCTTATGTTGATTCTAATGTATTCCTTCTCTGGAGCCAGAGTATTCTACACTTAGGTGTAGTCTACCTAGTTACTATACTCACATAATTTTTCTCCCTCAGAAATTTTATCTCCCTTATGAACATTATTCACAGATGCATTAAAAAACTGGTAATTCAGCTCCTTGAAACCATTTGATAGAGGAATGTGCAGTTTCCAGGTATGACAATTTCCAGGTGTGTCTTTTCTTCCCAAATACGATGTGGTTGCCTTAACAAGGCTGGGCAAGGCTAGAGCAGCAGAGGTGTTTGCTAGCAGGCACAATTAACTTTCTGAAAGCAATCTGATTAGAGTGGAATGGAGTTGCACTGCAAACCCTACAGGTAAATTGTTTTAAGTGTTACCTTGTATCTACTATGTGTGGAGAAGAGAGGGAACAGAATGCGAAGTATTGAATTTGTTGGAACATAAGGAACAAGCCTAAGTCAGTTTTAACCAGTGCAAGAGATGGTAATACACTGCACTGTAATACATGTACTGTAATACAGAAAGAGTGAAGACAAAGCTGTTGAGAGTTGATTGAAGCCCCTTTTGGCCTGTCAGTCTGTACTAGGCATGGCTTCACAATAACAGCTTAGTGCACAGCATTCCTTTCAAAACTAAAACCTGGAAAATGTCTCCTCAGAGATCTTAGTAGTTGCTGAAATAGAAGAGAGATTTCATAAGCACACTTGGTGTTATCAAAATACGTAGAGATAAAACCATTGCTGTTGAAGTTTGCTTTCCATTCCATGTATTGTTTCTACAAGCAAGAAATGGAAAACTAAGATGAGAAAAAGATGCTGTTCATGTGTTATAGACAACTTACACAGAGGTAATATGCACTTCACTCACTTTCCTGTGGGATCATAAGAGTTCATGAAAATGTGATGATGATTTTGAGAAAGGCTGGCAAGAGAAATAACTGTAACTTCCTCAGGGTTGCACATACTGTATTTAAGAAGTGAGAAGTAATCAGAAGTGTTGGTTACCTTCTCATCGGTTTGTGATTTTTCTCAGAGCTAAGCTAATCAGGATTAGATCTAAGTAGTCAGAGATAAGCCCTCAAAGCAAAGCTCCTCAAAATGCTCTTCCTGAATTTCTGAGGGAATTATCTTCCTTCTCTTTTGCAAGTGCAGATTCAGAGCTAGAAGTGGGAGCCCTAGGTAATGGCAAGGTAGCCATAACCCTGGCTATTAACATTTTAATGTAATCTTAAAATAAGTATAGTGCTGCTATCAGCTCTGCCCTGTTGTCACCAGAGGCAGAGGTTAAAATAAAATAATTGAGCAAGACCACTCCAGGGACACTCCTGACTCCAGATGTGATTTTATTCATCTGATACAGGTGGGCTGGAAATCTTCCTGGTTTCCTTCTGTCTGAGAGCTTGCATGTGGTACCCAAGCTCTCTTCCCTAGCGCAAAGTCAGCATCACTGTTTCGGGTCTTTTTTTTTTTTTTTTTTAATTGCTACAGTAATCAATCCTAAAGTGAAGAGTAGTGGATGTGGTTACGTGACTTTTGAAGAGGCATTAGTGTGAAATGACCATGTTTAGCCAGGACTTGTCATGTCAGCATGTGGGCTGGATCAGAGAGCATCCAAGGAACAGTGAGCAGATATTGGGAGGTTGGAACATCTCTGTTTTTGTAATGTTGGAACAGTAATTAGGCCCAGGGTGCATAGACAGACAGATTTTAGGAAACAGAATGGGAACACTTGAGAAGCTCAGCTCAAGGTAGCTTGTGTTAATTGCTGAGTTAGACTAGACTGATTTAAAACTCATTATGTTTTAATGAGTGGGAACTCTACACCAGGTAACCAGGCTTCACATGAGTCCTCCTTGAATGCATCACTGAAAATGAGAATGTGGTTTATTGTTACAGAAGTTATATGGTGAATGATCAGGGAATCTAAACTATTCAAGGCAGCCTGCTTGAGTCAGGAAAAAAGCATTTCAACTGGACTGTTAGAAGGCAGTTCCTCAGATTGCTGGCCTTACTGGACATACCTTGAGGAACTGGTGACATCATTCCCTGGGACTGCTTGTTGTCTACCTGCCTCTGTGTGTTAAATTCACATTTTAAAAAAGGAAATGTATGCACAGACAACACTTGAGCAGGAGAAATGTTTCATTTTCAAGTCTGCTTTCAGTTCTGAAGTATTAGTCTTATCATATGATTTATCTCTATTCAATGCAGTTTTCTTGGGTATACCTATTTCCAAGTATTTGTGTAGCTAGACAGAGCTTTGGAAAGATTATTTTGCTTTCAAAGGAATTATCTGTTTTGAGATGATTAGTAAAATATCTTGAAATCCAGTAGGCAAATTTCAAGAAATAACTGATCTTCAGCTTAATATGGATTTAGAGTGTTTGGGGTTGGTGGTGATTTGAGTTGGCAATTTTTTTTTTTTTCGGTGCTGCCTTTGAATGAACATAACTTACTGCATCTGCTTTAGTCCAGTATTCGTGACTGATTTAATGAATTGGTGGCTTTTTTTGGAACAACTTAAGTCAGGGGATTCACTACCACACACACAGGGTAGAGGTAGTTTCTCTGTGTAGTGATCATGGAGAGTCTATGCTTCTCTTTGTCACTCATCTTAAAAAAAATATTTTCAATCACATAAATTAATAACTGGGAAATAGTTGTTCCTTTTTCAAGGCAGGGATCCATAGAGAGCAAGTACATGGGCATGTAGTCCTTCAAGTCCTGCCTCTTCTTCACTTCTCCAAATTCAGAAGTGGACTTGAACTGCATCACTCACACTCAGATGAGGGAGACTGAGGATCTGCAAATCCTCTGTTCCTCTCTCCTAGAGAGGCCTCTGTTCATGGCCCCCTTTCTATGCTCTTATAAAAACACTGTGGAATACTTGTCCTTGTAGTAAAGGTGTCTTTACCAGCATTTTTTTTTTTCCTTTTCTGTGTGTATTCTTATCACTGGTTGTCTTACACTGTGTTCCTTTATATATTGGAGTATTTTTGCAGGCCGGAGGATGTCACCTATAAATCAGCTGCTGGTTAGACACATACCTTGGAATACCCATTTAGGTATCTCAGTGTTGTTCATTGCTGTTGATGACGATAATTTGTTAAATCCTGCATTTCAGCAGTGATGAACTGATGTAATTCACTTACTCATATATCCCTTACTTGTATCCATGAAGAAAACCTTCGCTAGTAATTTCAGACAGCCCATAAAAGAAGTATCCTAGCACAAGAAGGATGCTTGCATGCAAGAAATCATAGAATCATTTAATTTGGACAAGACCTCTAAGATCATTGAGTTAACCTGTGAACCCAGAACTGCCATCTTCATGATGTAACTGTGCCCCCAAGTGCCATACCCACATTTTTTTTTAACGCTTCCAAGGTATCAAAGTAATACCTGGTTTAAATTAATCATTGCTAACTTCAATATTTTTCATTGCACTGCCTGCTGGGACAATGAATTATGAAATTATGACCTCCTTGATTACTCCTTCACTGAAACAGCAATCATAGCATCACTTAAAAAGAAAGCCCAGCAGTTTGATGCATGACCTTCATTTGCACACACTGATGCAGCTTGTTTCCTGGGCCTCTGATTGAATCCTTGTGAGGATGGCAAGTAAGTAATTATTTGATTGGTACATTCAGAGAATCACACTGCTTTTGTAGCATCATAGATTTGATATATTTAGTGGCCACTGATGGTTTTTTTTAATAAGTGTCTGGATCTGTGAGACATGCTCTTGTATGCCTCTGTGTGTGTATGTATAAATATATATAATCAGGTTTCTGATGTGATGAGAAGATGCAAATTAAGCTATCACATCCTCATCTTCATAGTCTAAACTGATCGGTTAACATGACAAAAAGGATGGTTACCAGAAGATACCAAATTCTTGTAAATGCCAAGAACAGTGAAAACTGAGGATATGCTCTCTGTAGAAAGATCTACATGGAATAGATTGCTCTTACAAATACCCCCACTGCAGCCAGCACAACCGATGGAGTCTGTACTCTTCTTGATCATTAAGGTGAGCCAACCTCAAAGTTTATAGGAAAATAAGCTTTTCTTATTGTAGGGATGTATGGGGACATCTGTATAATTAAAAATCTCACATCATAATTGTCTCATAGTTAACATTAAGCCAGACATTTGCAAATATATGATGGACTTCATTCACCTCAATATCAGTAATTAGAGCCACATCCATCACAGAGCATCCTCTACTTAATCCAAATCTAGCACTGCAAACCACAGGGCTGTGCCAGTTTACATAGTTTACATACCAGGGATGCCCTCAGCAGAAAGACTATTTTAGCTGCACTATGAGCTGTTAGAAAAATCCTTCTTGGTGTGTTTTTCTCATCGTTCAAAGAGCTTAGATATCCTAACTCCTATCGGCTCTTCTCCAATCTCCTAAAATCCCCAAATGAAAACCTTCCTTTCTTCTAAAATTCTCTTTTCCCTCACTGATCTAGGGAAGAAGCATTATCCATGCTTACTAGCTAGTTAGCAGGGTGATAAATGACTTGACAGGATAAGCTATCTCAAGACATGGCATAAATGGAATAAGCCTTTGTTTTGAGGAAATCCCAATCCCTCCGAAAGGCAGCCCATCATCCATCCCCTGAGTCCTATAGTCTCTCACCATGCACTGTTCTCACACAGCCCAAAACCTGCAATTTTCATAGAAAACTAAGTGAATTGAGAAATTTAACTTAATTTGTCTTTCTGATTCATTTAAAAATCCCAGCAGGTTTACTAGGCCAGCAGCAGAAAACACTCTGCTCCCCGTAAATACGTGCAGTCATAAGAGAAGCATGATTCTCTCTGCCCTGTTTCTTCAAACTCTCACTTCTCTTGCAAAGGATGTTTTCGGGAAGCTAGAACTGGAGGATTCATTAAGTGCCTTGCATCACTGCAGGTATTTTTTCATGCACTGACACAAGGCCTACCAGTTATCAGGAGCTTTGCATGCTGGTTCTTTGCATATTTGTAACACTAATGTTCTAAAAGCATCCAATGATTTACAGCCTTGAGCAGTATTCTGTATATGCTAAAACACTGGTGCTTCCACCTCTGTGACCTGTTTTGAGTTGAACTAGAATGTGTTTTGTACTAGGGAGAATTGTTTCTTTGCTTTTGTTTTGTTTCAGGGCTAAGACTGCTCTGTGAATACAAACATCAAGGTCATTTTGTTCTTTGTTGTGCAGAAGTCTTTTGGCACTTGTCTAGATGCAAAGATAAACTGCTGATTTGAAAATACCAAAGCTATATTGTTCAGCTGCTTGCAGATTTCAGGCCACTATGTGCTGTACTGTGTCCTCTGTTAACGTTTTCCTCTCCTGTTAATGGATAGATGTCAAATGTCTGTACTCCATACTAACAGAAAGGCTGTGTCAACCAGTCTGAGGAGCAGTAAAACATCTGCCTGCACTTCTCTGCCTTCTCCTTCCACTGTTGTGTTCCCCAGGATTTAGGTCAGTGCCCTGCCAGGCTCACTTCTCTTCTCCTGCACTTCAGCCCCCTATGACAGAGCATGTACCCTCTGGCACCTCACCCCTGTCAGCTGGCACCTTTCTCTGCAGATCCTGCAGTCAGCCCACTGGCTTCTTAACTTTCTGGATGATAATTTTTCCACCCTTAAACCTTGCAGTCCATCTGCATAAAATTGATTCTCCCTGTACAGCAGTTTCGTTACCAGTTGTCATTGTCCAGACAGAGCGAGATACATGAGATCCTTTATTCTGCTGCCACTCCAGGAGATGTGTCAGGCATTGGTACTGCATGTGTACTGTTCAGCTGGGTGACTAGAGTGTTAACAAGGCTGACACTTTATGGAAATAATTGGAATTAATTTCTGTGGTTTCTCAAATCATTTGGGCCATCTTTTGTCGTGTTCTGTATTATAAAGACCACCAAATTTGTCGATGTAAGTCTAGTAAAGAGTACATTTCAAATAAACCTATAGCTTGGAATTATAGATTTAAAATGATGGAGAGTTTAATGCTTTATTTAATAAATCCTTCAAATAGCTAATCATGCTATGTTAAAAAAAATACATTCAAGAAGTCCAAACAGCAAAACCAATTTCTTTTCAGTCTGAATTTGTCCAGTTTCACCTTTTAGCCTAGTATTTGGTTAGGTTTTTACCTGCCATCCATGTTTTCTCTCAGTGTGTATACAGACACAGCAAGCTCATAATTTGAGTTAAGGGACACTTTAAGTCTCAGGCCTGTGTCATGGTGTTGTACCAACCACAGCAGAACAACACAGCTGACTGTTTATTATTTTATTTAAGCCTGCAAGCAAACTGAGTTGGCTGTGAACTCTCTCCTTAAACTTGGATGGTGCTGTGATGAAACCATGGTAAAATTATACAACTTTTCATTAATTATCTAAAAACAAATATGACACTGACAATTGTTGAAGGTGCTTTTTTCCTTCAGCTGTTTTGCACTGGGCTTGGGTGTTGTATAAACATTACCTGCTGTGATTTCCATAAACACTTAGGCAAGCACCACCCTTAGCAAGTAGAAAATGCACATGTCTTCAGTGGAAATGTTTATCTTCTCAGTGATATAATCACTAGTATGTGTTTGCTCCATAATAATATTTAAAGGTCTGTGGCAGGCTGCTGACCCTAATGAAAGTTTTTATGAGTGTGCCTCAGGGACAGCCTGCCTGGACGTGCTCAGGGGCAGAATCAGCTCCTTCTTCACACAACCTGACACCAGACGCTCTTGAGTATTGGGGTGGCCTCTGATTTGCAGGTGTGAGAAGGCACAGCCACCAGCTGTGCTTGGAGCTGTGCTTGCAGGCTCGCTGGAGAACAAGACGGCCCAGAGCAGCTATGAAGCAGCCTGGGAAATAAAATGCAGACCTGCTCTTGCAGGTGCCCTACAGAGCTGAGGCCCCTAAGCATGAAAACTACAACTCTCGTTCTGAGATTTGTACCTAGACTTCACACTTCTCACTACAAACTCTTTTTAAGTTGAATAAATGTGCTCTCTGCCCTGAAGTTAAGCACATATATTCAGTGTGCAGGGACAATGTGTTCTAAGTACAAGTCAGCTCTGAAAGAAGTAATTTTTCCTCAGTACGGTGTCTGTGACATAGTTATGTTGCAGGGCTGGGAGGGATCTTTAGATTCCCAGAGCAGATAAAACAGCTGGTGAAAGCCTAATGCAAAGAAAATACACGGCTTATGTACTCTGTGCTTTCTTTTCTTAGCACAGTCTCTATCACCACACAGTTTACTTAGTGTCGTGGGTTTCAAAACTGAAAAATAAAATCTAGAAGTCAGTATGTTACTGTTCCCAGCACAGAGTTAATTATCTGTATGGCAAAATATGTTGTAAGACAGCTTTCTGGCAGGTAAAATGACTGTGTATCTACAGTCTGGACTCAAGTAAACGTCATGTAAAGAAATAAATATTTGTGATAAGAGGAGTACAGAACACATACAGCTAAATTCTGCCTTTTCCAGCATTAAGGTTGTAACAAGCATCTGTTGATAAAATCCCATGCACTGTCATTACTTTGATTGTTGTTTGAATTGGTCTTGATTTTATGTTTATGAATTTTAGGTGCCCAAGCTGCAAAACAAAACAAGCTTCATGTTCAGTAACCCCATGTACAAACAAAGATTCTCTATGGATTTGCCAAATAATGGCCATTTTGAAAATATATGCATCTCATCTATTCTCTCTCTGTTGCAGCAAAATTGGAAGATCCAAATACCTCAGTCATGAAAATCATCTTTTCTTTGTGAAATACGGATTCCTACACAGAGGTGTTTGCCTTGATTGATCATGTGCCTGTGGCACATGTTACTGCCAAAGTACAAATCAAGTATTTCTGGTTTGGGTTAGTATAAATCAGTTTTTGGTTGTAAGCTGTTGAAGGGTAAAATATGTTATAAATTTTTTACTTGAATACTTTTGTAGCTCAAAACCTACACTTTGCTAATTCTGAAAAGCCATTAGGAAATTTCCAATCATTTCTTGATTTAATGCTAACTAAAAATATCTCATCCTCAGATTATTAGCACAGTAGGATGTCAAGGGTGAGAATATTTGTCCTGGACATCCGACATATATCCCTGTTCCTAGGATTTAGGAAGGGGGAAGGGAAGCTCTATTTCAAAACCAGAAAAACAGTTCAGGAAATTCCAGTCAGCTCCACTCATTGGACCTGTGAGTCTACTTTAATTAGCACTTCCAGCTGGCCAGATTGTTGCTAAGAAAGTAATTCTAGAGAGCTCGATCAGTAATGTTAAAAGTGTTGGTACCTCAGGATTTGAGAACAAAACCAGCTTAAATGGAAGACTCTTGTTAATTAGATAATGAGACATTCAGGAATAATCCCTTTACTGAGAAACCTGATAATACCTTTATCCACTATTCTGCTTTTACTAAAACATTTACATTCACCAAATTGCATCTTTTTTCCCTAATCAAAGTTTACTTCCTTACAGTAGTTGACCACAGGAGGTTACAATCTTGACTGGTGTTTAAAAGCCTTGCCTATTCTTCCCTTGAAAGGTTAATTTAAAATAAAGAAAATGGGCCACCTTATTCTCTCTTGGTAGTTCTGTAATAAAAGGTTGATTGTTCAAGCAGCAGCATTCAATTATTCTGTTTCTGATGCTATCTACATGTAAAAAAATCTAGCTAGGCTTAGCTGGTCCCTGAAGGCTTTCCAGCTCTAGCCCTCAGTGCAAGGATGCAAAACAAAAAAATTAGAGCCTCATAATTAACATTCAAAATGTCAAGTATTATGTTGTCAAGTTAAAGAATGAAATTTGCTTCCAGGAATATCAGATACAGAAAAGCTTCTGGAGTGTTTACCCATTTTTTAGGGAAACTCATTCTTTGAATATGTTTGCTGGAGAAAAATAAGCTAACCAGGGAAATCAGAGTGGCAGCCAGTGTTCAGAGAAATTGCCCACAAGTATAGCCCTCAGTTCTTCTTGAATTGATCATGATACTAGACATCTACAATAGACATTGAAAGTGTACAGTATATTAATATAGCTGAAGCAGAAAACAATTGGTTCCCTGTCTATGGTTTTATTTTACTTTTTTTTCTCCCCTACAGGAGCTGGGATGCTCAAACAACAGATGTGCAGACCAAAAGCAATGAAATTTATTGTTCTAATTCTGATGGCTGAAAGAAAACCAACACTGACCCTCAAGAGTTTAGGGTATAAATAAAGAGTTTTAGAATTATGCATGAACACTGAAACCAGTGAATAACACCCTGGAAACATGATGAGAATATACATCCAGCATAAAATAAACCAGCCCTCAAAGGGAAAGTGATGTGAATGGCTCAAACAACTTTGAAATTAGTGTTACTTTTGATAGTGGCATGAATTTTAGCCCCACATTTCCTCACTTTTACTGTTCTAGGTGGAAAACTGAAAAGACAGGAATCTCTCAGAGAGGAAAATTGATGCTGTTACAATGGATCCTTGCAAACAGCCACAGGGGCATGGCAAAGTAGATCTGGCATTGGAAGGAACCTTGGCAGTGCTGAACAATCAGATAAAGCACTTTTTACTTGCAAGCCAGTTGAAGCAGGCCTCCAGACAGACTAGTGCATAGCTGTGTTCTATTCCTTTAAAATATCAGCTCTAATATAAAAGGAAGAGATAAAATAGGAGCACAAAAAAAAACATAATACTGTTAATGTCACAGAAAAAAAAAAAAAAGGTTTTGCCAAAAAGTATAAAATTCCTTGTTTCATGATTAAGGAGTTGTGTTCAGTGGTTTGAGTGTGTGGTTTATTAATGGTCTTTTCTTTCCTTAAAAAAAAAAAAAAAAAAAAAAAAAGCTATCTATATCTTGTTGCATCAAGTGACAGGCATTGTGTTCTGATGACCTACAGTTCATGCTTGCAAAACTCTGCCACATTTTTTTTGCCATCTTAAATAAAAAAGTCACCACTGTCTAAAACACTTACATTGAAAGGCTTCACCAAATTGCATACTTCGACCTAGCAAGAGTTCTTTTCCTAGTAAGAGTGTAGAGAGCATGAAGGCTCCACTGAGGCTGAGCCAAGATACACATTCCAAGAAGCCCAGAAGCCCATGGAGCCTCTACGGTGAGACATTTACACTGTGAGTGAGGCACAATAATGCACAAGAACAGTTCCTTTGGGTAATTCATGTTTCCTGTATTTCTGGGAGAAACTCTCCCATATTTCTCCTCCTCCCTCCCCAGCTGCTTCAGTCCCTTGCTGAAAGGTAATACCACAAAATCCAGCCCTTGTTATCCAGTAGGAGAGCAGCAGTAAACAATTCAAGGACAATAGCCACCAGACATGTGGAAAACACTTCATTTTTACTGAATGGCCACAAAATCCTGTGCTAATTAGAGTTCCTGAGGGTTGAAAATAACTATAACCTGCTTGCTTATTGTTGAAACCCCATGGTTTTTGTGGAATGGAAAATCTCTTTAGAAGCTCTTAAAAGATCCAAAAATGTTTGGATTTATTTTTTTTAAAGATGACACTTCAGACTGAAATACTGAAAAATACAGGTTAAGGAACAGCTCAACACTGCCAGGTAGAATAGGTCAATAATGACTTAATGCTTTACATTTCCAGTGACTTTTATGGCCTTTAAAAGTCTTTTGCGTTGTTCAGTCTCTTGGTTATTTGGCAGACCCCAGCAAAGCCCCCATTTCCAGCTCTGGGAGGGAGGGCTGTGTTAGCTCCTAGACTCTTGTTCGCCGCCCGCGGCACTTGGCGGCGGTTCCTCTCCCAGGCGATGGCAGCTGGTGGGGACAGCCCCCTGCAGCACCAGCGCGGCTCTGCCAGCCTTTGCTACCCGTGGAGCCAGGGGTGACAGCCCGGGGGACGATGACGGCCGGCGCATGAGGCTCCAAACCGAGCTCGCCCCCGGGGCTGTGGCACAGACAGCAGTGGCTCAGCTTGGCTCCTCGGCCGCACTGGAAGCAGACGGGATCCCCAGTGTGTAACAGTCCGCGAGGTCAGGAGTTGGTTTCGAGAGGGGACCCGCTCCGACCCTCGGTCCCTGGCGCTGGGGATGCCCCGCACGGGCAGCGCGGGTCCCGCCCTGGGGGCAGCGGCGGGAGGGCTGGGCGGTCTCCGGGGCGGGCGGCCCCGCTCCGGACCCGCCTCCCCGCCCGGGGCCGGCGCCGAGCGCCCTCCTCCTCCCGCGGCCCGGGCGGGGGCTGCCCGCGGCGCCGGGGCCACACAAAGCGGCGAGCGCGGTGCCTCCGCGCCGCCCGTCCGGCGACAGCCGCGCCGGCCATGGAGCCGCCCGTGCCGCCTCAGGAGCAGCCGCCGCGCCCGCGCTCGCACACCGTCACCACCACCAGCAGCTCCTTCACCGCCAACCTGTCGGCCAGCTCCAGCACCCTCGCCTACGACAAGGAGTTCCTGCGCACCGTGCCGGGGCTCCTCATGGTGACCGAGATTGTGAGTGGCGTGGAGGGGCGGGGGAGCCTCGGCCGAGCGCTCGGCCGGCACTGGGGTGAGGGATTGGGATGAGGGACTGGGGTGTCCCTCAGCGCATCACCCGCTGCGGCTGCCCAGGCTCCGTGCCCGCAGGCGGAGCGCGGGGGAAGGACGAGCCCACGCAGCAAGAGCGGCTCTACGGAGGGGGCACACGTCCCGCCGGGGAGCTGAGGAGTAGCGCAGGGCACACGCGGTGTGTGCAGCCGCCCGTGGTATCTGCCCTATCATCACGTCCCGTAGCGGAAAGACGAGTTTTGGCAGACAGGGAGCTGAGTTCTGGAGACTTTTCTGTAACCACATTGGTTGTGTACGTTTTGCACTTTGTAGCACACAAATAGTCATGATGTGAGAGTTAATTAAACAATTTATCTTTGTTTCCTAGGTCAATAAAAAACATTTCCTTACGTTCTTACTGCTTCTCACAGGTACACCTGTGCAGAGTGGGAGACGAACTGACACCTTTTGGGTTTGGTAGTGAATTTGTTTTTTGCAGGTAGTCCATAAGCTGTAAATGAACATACGGAGGGCCAGGCAGTGCTAAATTCGGTCACTTGCCTTAGTGGTAGGCGGTGAACAGCACGACGCTGGGATCCCTCTGAAGGCCCGTGTGCCCTCAGTGTGTTGAGCGACAGATACTCAGCATCTCCTCTTAGAAGTGATGTTATTCATTCCACTCATCTACACTATTAATAATTAAGGGTCTTAAAGAGCTGGCTGCCCCAACTAACTTTTTGAGTTTCTTGTGTGAAGTTTTTGTTGTGTTGAAGCTTCAAGGATTAACTTATCAGACTACATTCGTTTTCAAGGCTTAAAAACATTGTGCTTCACCAGAGCAGTGGAATGGCTGTTGGTTTTGCTGACTTCAAAGTTAAAATAACCAGGCAAAGCTTCAGGCTGATATGTGATGTGGGATCTCTGGCAGGAGCAGTGCTATGGGAGAGAGGATGAACACTGAGATGCCAGATTGCTGTTCAGGCCAATAGTGATGAGGCTGTGAGGTCAGAGCCTGCTCCCAGCTGGTACCCTCTGTGCCAGTGCCCTTGGGAATTCTGTCGATCTCTAGTAGATAGGTGATTGTAGGCTTGTTTTGGCTGTTAAATACAGGAGATGCTTCACTGTCAAAGCTGTGGTAGATCTGTGAATAAACAAGTTTTTGAAATAATAGCTGCTTTCTTTTCTACTCTTTTCCAGTTAGTAATTACAACAGAGTTATGTACCTTTCTTGTACTTTATCTGAAGAGCGATCCCACTGTAGATTGTTACAGAGGTGCCCAAGGCTTTTCCTGAGCCCTGTTGGAATGTCATATATTCATCCTGGCTGTGAATACTGGATCAGCTGCACTCACATTGAGCTACATGGCCACAGGGCATGGACAGGCTCTCACTTACTCTTTGTTGGAAGTGTGCCTTCTAGTTTGTGTTGACAGGTGGTGTTGTGCAGCTTACCTTTCTAAACGGTGATGGTGCTTTTTAGGCGGATTTTGTTTCCTCTCAGCTGTTCCTAACTTCTGGAATAATTGTAAAATGTGAAGATGAGCAATTCCTGGCTAAATCAAAGGAACTAATAGAAGTCTATAATGTAGATTAACTTTTACTGGTTAGCAGCGGTATATTTGAGAGAACAGAGAACAGTTCTGATATTAAGCTGAAAGGTGTAGGGCAGGTCCTACTATCTGTCAGTACTTCTGTGCCTTTAATGAAATACTTCTAATTCTTAACTCCACTTATTTTAAAGCAGCTAGAGTAGATGTTCTTCTGTAAAATTAAAGAGAAATATATTAGTGAAGACCTTTATATGGAATTAGCTGAAAGAACCCCAGTTACTAAAATCAAATAGTGAGTTTATGTGTATATATATATGTTCTTTTTTTTTTTTTTTTTTTTTCTGTGAGAAAATGTGCTTTAACAGAGCATAACTTCAAAACTTGCTGTGCAGATTCAGCAGTATTGGAGTTGTGTACCTTAAATCAGCCTAATCAGTTCTAATGTTGTGCCTTGTCTGCACTGATTGACCCTTCAGGATATTTCTGACCCTCAGTACTAATGCCCCAGCTTATAGTATGATCCTTAAACTAAAGATTTGCAAACCTGTAAATAAATTAGCATGTAATTCAGTCTCAGGTGTTTGCAGCCTGGTAGATCTTTTCCAGTCTAAGCTCTGAGCTCTAAAGAACAGCTGCTGTGGTAGGAGCATCCCTTTGCTTCTGGTACCCCTTCTCTGGGACACCTGTGCAATTGACAGGGAAGAGGACTGTTTTTAGTAATATCTGCTATCAGTGCAGCTACTCATCTGCCAGATTCCATGTCCATGGTAAAGCTGAGCTGGGGGCATTAAACAATGGTGCTAGATGCTCTGAGAGTTTGCACTGTGGGTCTGCATAAATATTTGATTACTGCTGCTGTCAGTCAGCAATGTGTATGCAGCAAGAGGGGTGCAGTCTGTGTCTCCTGGCTCTGAAACTGGAGCTCTCTCCTCTGTGTAGGCAAAGGCCAAATCTGTGTTATTCTTTGACCAAAGAGAATTGAAAAGCAGAAAGTTACCACATAAATGAAATATTCCAGCTGAAGGATCTTTATCAGGTTTTGCTCCCACATCCCTAATTTGCATACTGTGAAGATGAATTAACTGCTGTGTGGATTTCCATGTGTGCTGGTAACCATCCTACATCTGCACTGAGACTGTGGTTTAATGGCACAGTAAATTCAGCTTAACTGTTCCTGCTAAGAGATTCTTTGTAGTCGTGCAAAGCACTGGTCTGCTATTAACTCAGTCTGTTGTTTCAAATGTGTTCAAAACGAGTTAGCTTTATAAAGACAGGTTTTATGATGGATCACGTATTATCCATCCTTTATGTAGCTGCTTTAGCGCCTGTGTAAATGTGGGATGAGGCTGACTGTGCCTATTCATCAGTAATAGAGTTATGTACCCAAACCTGGTTCAGCTTAATTCTGTAATGCCTTTTGGTCTAGCACTGCACACATCTAGCATGAATGTGCTCAGAAATGCAGCCTGAAGTGTAGGCTAAATTACCTGGTGCTGACAGACTTCCATTGCCTTCGACGTCTGCCTCCATGACCAGAGCAGGTGCAAGGTTTCCATTGGAAAGAAATGGGATCAGTTCATTTCAGTGGTAAGAGCAAAATGTAAAATGCCACTGAGTTTCTGAGAGGCCTATGGAAACTGGCATAAAACATAACTTTGGTGCATGGAAGGCTGTCCAAAGCACTTACATACAGAGGTAGTGCTGCTTGCTGGACAGGGTAGGGGCTTCTGACTCTGGAAACTTGCATTTACTGGCCTTAGTTGGCCGTTGACTCCGCAAATTAATTTATCTCCATGTCTCTAACTTCTCAGAATTCTCATCCGTTCATGGAATATGTGTACTGATCTTAGTAAGGAGCACTGAGATTAATTTGTGAAAAGTAGTATAGAAGATGTAAGTGGTGTTACACAAAGTCTTTAAATGAGAAAATGAGATGTCAATTGCCTGGGTTGACACTGAAGTCAAAGTACATAATATAAAATAATTTATACTGATTCCTACAGTCTAGTACCACCAGTCCCCCTGGAGGATTTACAGTTTCAAAATGAGCAAGTATAGCAATTTCTAGAGATATCTTTTGAGTGTTTCTTTTCTGTAAAATGATGGCCCAGAAAAGCTACGTTTATCTTCCTGGGACTTTTATGGCCAAGAAAAATTATGGCTAGTGATACCTTCTCAGAGCTTTAAATCAGCTTCTCAAGTCAAGCATTATGGATCACTTTGGGGAGGTGAAGAGTTTTGTGGTTGCTATGGATGTGGTTATAAAAATATTTACTTTCTAGCAGGATGACATTGATCTCTTCAGATTGTTGCTTCACACCAGTGTATTGCTAGATGGAGCCTCTTGTAAAACTTGCACTGCTGATTTCAAGGCTTGTGATGGCTATTTGACCTTGACAAAAACAAATACATATAGCTTGGAAAGGTTTAGAAGGTTGTTACTCTGCTGCTGCTGCACATGAGATCTTGTGATGGTGTTTTAGTTAATTGTACTTTCAGTTACATTTCCTTATACTGTTCTATGCACATTATTCTTTGAAATGCCAATAAAATAGATACTTGAAATAGAAACCTGATAGGAAGTTATTTACAACATTAGCACCACGTAAAATTGCAGTTCAAATTTATGTTTCTGGACAATAAAAATAATTGTGATCACTGGTTAATTATTCTTCTTCAAATGTTAGACCTTTGAAGGTTTAATTCATAAAGGAAATATTGTTGACTTTGTTTATTCTAGTAGAATGATGACCCTCAGAATATTAAATTGATATTGAAAGTTATGTCAGATCTAAGATATTGAGGTTGCCAAAACCAGAACAACTGGAAATGTGCAAGTATTTGTTCAATATAGACTTTTCACCATTTTATTTTTCAGGAGAAACTCAACTACATTAAACTCAGCTACAGATATTCAAGTGTTGAATTAACTCAGCAATAAAGTCATATAAATTTTAAGAAAAACAGAAATAATACAGAGGGAATGATTATGTATATATACACCAGCCTCCTCCTTCCCTTCCATTTTTTGGAAAAGCTCAGACAAATAGCTCAGAAGCATGGAGGAAGTTCCAAAGAGCCCCTTTCCTCACCTGAATGGCAGCAAGACTTTCTCTTCTTTCAGGAACAGTAGAGATTTTTTCTTTCTTCTTCTAATGTGATTTTTACTCCAATCATAGCATGTCTGCTTGCAAGTAGTTGACAACCCTGAGCTACCTCCTGACATGTTGAACGAGTGCTTTGCCTAGAGAAGATGTACACAAGCATGATCTTAATATTATTCATGTTGAATTACTGAATGGAAAAAATCAAATCCTGTAGTGACCAGTCAGTCACTTCACCTAGCAGCTTCATGTTCCTATGCATGAATAAGAAAACACACTATACAAAGTCTCAGCTCTCTCCTTTGGTCTTGATCAGACAAAACTGTCGCTGAAGTGAGGTTTCAGTTCTGCCTTTTTTAGGTGCTGTTGTTCCACTGCTAACCGTTAGCTGTCCTTAGTGTACTGAATAGACACATCGATATGATTTCCACCTTCCTTTAGGATCATATGGTTATTTACAGTTCTGTTTCCTGTAAGGTCTTTGGTTTCCCAGACAAGATCAGGGTGTTTCCTTAGGAAGAGAGAGCTGTTTGGGGGACACAAGAAAGCAGAACCTTTTGAACATGCTCCAAGTGATGATAGAAACAGTCTTAGGGCTAAAGTGGTAGGAGGGTGAAAACTCCTCTTAAACTGAATGAAGTTATTTTACCAAAGGTCAAAAATGCAAAATATTCTCAATACGTCAGAGTTAAGGTACAACATGTATGAAATGTCATTATCTCTTCATGAGAAGAATGCTTTAAAGTCATACTTAAACATCTACTTTGTTGTTGAGTGGATAGTGAATATAATAGAAATCCTTCCTCCTCCCCGCCTCCTGAACTCTAGAAATTATTTTTCTTTTGTGTTTGCAAAAATTCTTATGCGCACAAACTTAATTTTAAATAATCTTTTTGGGCTTCAGTGGCCAGTGTCTGTATGATAGTGAAATGTACAGTCCTTCCATTATTCCATTAGGAACAGGCAGAGCTTCCCAGATGCTTTGCTTTAGCATGATGCTGTGGCTGGGTGTGAGCCATGAAGGTAAATGCTGAGGTGACCATCATGGTCTGAGGACAAAAGTCAATGATATAGTTGCAAAGAGACTGTGACTGCATTCCTGAAAATTGCCTTTTTCCAGATATACACAGGAGTTCCAGATCCCCTTGTAATCGTGCTATGGGAAGACAGTGGTAATGCCAGATACCTGATAAAGATGAAGACACCTGATGGTGCATTTTGTCCTAAAATTCAATTCAAATCCCAGACACGTCTGTGTTTCTCTTCTTTGTGGTTGTTTGTTGTTCGGTTGGGATTTTTTTTTTCTCCCATTGTGTTATATTCTTTTTTTTTTTTCCTCTTTCTGCACTGTCATTCCTGCTCTCTGTTTGTAATTATTTATTATACACTGTTAAGACCACAGGTTGGAGATCTTGAAGCAGTGTATGCCTATCTAAAAAACCCTGCTTTCCATGCAGTGTATGATGAAGTGTATTTGTTGGCAGCGCAGTAAGAATGTGAGCGGGAAAAGGACACAGAAAGAAATTGTCTATGGGTCACACTGGATTCTTGCAAAATCATTAATTGCCCCCAAGTTTGAGTCCATTAACAAAAAATGCCCTCCATCCCCTTTGGATGGGGGCATTCCTGTGTACCTGGGGAGCTCACTGATGTGTCTGCTCTATTCTGTGTAGCACCAACAGGCAGGGCTGGAGCAGTGGTGCCTCAAAAATTCTTAAATATTGAATTCTCAAAAACCACAGAAAAATTCTCTTGGGGACTATGAACCCTTCAGAATGGGAAGTGTGGAAGGAATGATGATGTGTTCTTGTTTGTTGATTGCCTCCTCATTCAGCCTACTGTTCTTTACTGTTCTCCTCTGGGAATAACAGTGCCATATATTTAGTTTATAATGGTCATGTAGATAAATATACATATATATATGCATATACACACATACATTTATACATATATAAAAATAGATTTTATCTTCATTTTATTTTGAATAAAGTACATATTGTATTGTGTGATATTTCCACACCTTTTCCCCTTTGAATTCCAGGAAAACAGCAGAAAGTGTGTCCTTGCAGAGAGGACCTAGCTCTTTTTTTTCTAGGGTCAAACAGCAAATAGCTTTTAGCAACCATCAGGCCTTTGGCAAGATAGTTCTGTTCCTGTGGCCTGAGCCAGTTGCCCATGGAAGCTGCTGGCACTAATTCACCTGCCTCTGAAAGGACCAGATCAGGTATAAGGCTCTTAAAACTCCAGTGGAGGAGGGACAGAGTAAGGAAAGAATCAAGTCACTGCTTTCAGTGGCACCTGGGACTGGTCCAAGGAAAGTTTGGTGTTTTGCTTATGTTAATGGACTCAGAGAGGCTGAGCTCTTGGTTCTGCAAGCACTAATACAGTATCCAGGCTTTGCCAGACCTCTGGACTTCACAGGCTTGGATCAGCCCTGGGCGTGACTGCATTTTTGCCAAGCTAGAGTGCAATACTGAGTGTTTACACTGACCATTTTTGCAAGCTATGGGTGTGCAGATGACACTGATGCAACCACAGCTTTGCTGAGAGAAAAATCTTCAGAGCAAAACAAAACCAGTTTCAACAAATTGGTTTTGTTAGAGGTATGCAGTCTGTGCAGTTTGTTCTGGGTAACCACGATGTTTCTGGTCTGATTTAAAATGTGCTAAAATCAGATTTTGTAGAACTGAGCCAAAGTAAGTGTGGTAATAATCAGTAATGTGTCCGTCTCTGCATAGATCATAATCTAGTTATGAAGAATAAATAAATTTAAAACATCCTAAGCAGGACCCTGAAAAGAGGCTATGTGGGAAAAGCAGCCTCCGTGATCATAGTCTGGTAATAGCTTCTTGTGTTTAACTGGTAGCCTAATGTGCATAACTTGAAAGGAAATCTGTCAAGAACCTCTGCTTTATACTGGAAAATAAGAACAGTTTGTACCATCAGCTTTAAATGTGGCTGCTGTGTCCAGGCGTGTATTTAAATAAATTCAAGGTGAACATTGTCTTTGCACAGATCCATTTATTTAGCCTCAAAGTTGTGCAGCTGCTAACAGGCTCCCTTTTTTTTTTTCCCTTTTTTTTTCCCATCTGTCCCTTTAATATATATTTTAGCATAGGTTCTCTGCATTCAACAATAATGGTATTCCAAAGGCTTCAGCTCCTATGGCAGGTAATAGCTGAATGGGGCAGCACAGTTTGGAGAAAAGTATGAGGAGCTGTGGGTGAAACTTAAAAACTGAGAGTGTTGCAGGCAGGAATTCAGCACTGAGGGACAGGGGGAGAGGTAAAAAAAAAATCTCTAACAAAAGTAAAACCTCTACAATGTGTCTTTAAAATGACACTTCAATCGATAGCATCAGCTTTGGTTGTGCCCAGCCAGAGACAGCCACTGTAGGGCAGACTGACAAGGATCAGGTGAGGGGAGGGCGAGTCTGTGGTGGATGCCTGTTACTACTGCTGTAGGTTGGAAAGGATAAACAAATGCACAGTTGTCCTTTACAGGCTCAGGACACAGGTATGGTACATGCTGGGGAGAGTGGTGCTATAATTCATTCCTTAGTGGGGAAATAAAGCCAGACAAATGACAGCTTTTGTGCTGATTTGGTTGTAGTTTAATTTGTTAACTGTGATGTACCTTGCTATCAGGGACCCCATGCGCTGTTTAAAAGAGCTTGCATGTGCATAGGCATTTAATTATTAATAATTAACAATTTAAAAACATTATTATGTTATTAAGGTCTTGAAAATTAAGAAGCACCAAAATTAGTTTCACCCTGGAAGTGTTGGTTTCATATTGAATTGTGTGCAGGTCCTGGAGTCCAGTCAAAACCTGCTTGATCAAGTTGTTTTTATCAAGAAACTTCTGTCATGGTCATTGCACAGAAGAGCTTTTCTAGGCGTGACTGGGATATTGTGCACACAGCATTGGAGGAAGTCATGTTGTGAGTAAGGAAAGGGATTATTCAAAGGGAGAGGATGGTCTCCTGGCTAATTGCTTCCTTGGAAAATTTTATTTTTATCTCCTGCTTGAACCACAATGTTCCTATGGAATGCTAGACAAGGCAAGTAAGCCCTACATTTAATTGTGTTCACTCCACTCCTTGATTTCTGAATTCCCATCTTTGGATCTGAGTTGCAGGAAAAGCAGTTATTCTCAGGTGTATCTGAAAGTCAGTCGGAGCTCTGTGTTCTAAAGATGCAAAATGCAGTGCTATAATAAACACTGTGGGAAAAGAGTTCTCCAGAAATTTGGCAAGAAGTGGATTTTCACTCTAATTTTAGTGCACTGTCTAAAATTGGGATAGCATACTACTCTATCTCACAGAGATATGTTTAATAGTTTATTGATGGGCTTGTGGGACAATACAGAGAACAGTATTTTTCAAGAGCCCAAGCAGATACAAAGCTCTGAGTTGCAGTTCTGCAGGCCACGAAGATAAACAGGCAGAAAGCAAAATAGGGAGAGGCATTAGTTCTGAAGGAGGCTCTCCCTTCTGTTGCTGCATGCAGGTAGTGGTGTGGAGAAGGGGAAAGTATGTGGTCAGAAAATTATAGGCTATACCATAATGTATGCTTAACTAAGGATAGAATTAAGATGTGTGAAGAACTCGTTTCTGGAAGTGTTACATACATAGCTGCAAGCATTTCAACATGTTTGTCCCTCTCTCTCATCCACCCCTCTGCCTCTGTCCCAAGTCCTAATTTTCCATCTCTCTTCTTTGGTGGGTTTGGTTTTGTTTTGTCTCCCTGCCTCATTTCTTCAAGCCCTCATTTCTTCTTGTCCAGCAGCTCAGGGCAACTTGCCAAAGTCCTGCTTTGTATAATTTTCATCTGCTCTTCTTCAGGCTTGACAGAGAAAATCAATGTAGAAAATGCAGCTTCTACACTAAAAATTTGGCAAATTGTTGTTTTAAGAGAGGAGGTGTTGGGCAACTGAAAGAACAGGCTCTGCTCCTGTATGAGACATCCATCTTTAATGGTTTCATAAAGCTGTGGGTGGACAAAACTATGAAAAGTACCATAGTATTTTAGAACAGTATTAGAAATACTCATAGTGATACAGTGATTTAGGAGGTTGTTGGTGACATGGTTAGTTCTTGCATTCATCCAGAATGCAACTTTTCTTAAAACAAAAGGCATAATACAGGCTGGACAGAGCTGGATTTTTTGAGACCAATCACAATCTTGTGCTGATCTCAGTGAAAGATGAAAAAGGCTGAAAAGCTCTTCAATATAAGAGATTCAGGCTACATGGAAAAGCAAGATCCCTGCTGGAATTTCTGATTTATGCTTCAAAGCCTCCCTATGTGCATAAGCCATGCTCATTGGACTGTGCAATACAGTCACAACAGTTATTGTGGATTGCCACTTGACCTCCAAGCTGAAAATATTTCCCATTCCCTATGCTGTTACTAAGATATAGCACAGTAATAATCAATACATTAATTAGTGTTCTTTTTATTTCTTTCCCTAATGCATGGGAAGGAGCATACTTGACAGAAAGACAGTTGTCATTAGGAAACTACTATATTTAGTTTTGGAAAACCACAATCCTTATTTTACTCTTTTGAGTACATGCTGCGTCTCCTCCTCGAATCCACAGGAACAGATCCCCTGTGGAGCCCGGCCAGCTGGGCAGTTGGGGTGAGGCGGGCAGAGGGAAGGAACTTCTCCTTGGATCCCGGGGGGCTTGGAGAAGCTCCCACGTGAGTCCAAAGATGAGCTGGTCCCACAAGCAAAGGAAAGAGGCGCTCTCCCTCAGGATTAGTTCCAAAGTTTAATGAGGGCCTGGGAAGATCCCAGGCCACACCTGACCTCGAAGGGCATCCAGAGCAAGAGAGAGTGTCCCAGCCCGGAGCAGCCAGATATAGGGGGCAGGGAAACCCGTGCAGCCAAAGGGGGAAGGACATGGGAGTGGCTCTCGGGGGGCAAGGCCTCAGAGTGACCACTGAGGAGGGGGTGAGGGAGGAGTCCCAGCCAGGGTCCAGTTACCTGGTGACCCTGGGAGAAGGGTCTGGACAAAGGGGAAGGGTCACCAGGTGATGGACACATCACCTGGGAGGAGACAGGGGGATGGGTTGGGGTTTGATGGACATACAGGTACTGATGGGAAAGCTGGGATGAACCAAACAGCTACAAAGAGGGGATATGGAGGGATAAACCATTATGAGGGGATATACAGTGCAAACACAACTCTACAAGTACATTCTTATATTGCTGGGACTTAACTTTAAAAGGCAGTGTGCAAGAGGAAAGTAATGACCTACCTAAAGAGCTGGCTTCTCTTGTGGTGTTCTTTCTGTTTGAAACATGAGCATCCATGTAAAGATGTGTAAAAAAATCTTGAACATACAATGCAGGCGTGTGGATCTGTAATTTAATGATGAAACTTGCCATGAGTGAAACAGTGATAAACAGCTCATATTTTACTAGGTTTTCATTGTTCCATTTGGTATATTGAAAGGATTCTTTGTTTAACTTTTCAGTAAAAATGGTAGGAATCTTACCCAGAATGAGGTTTCCAAGCAGTTTTTTCAAACTGGGGATTTCTTCCTAGACTTTGGCAATCGTGAGACGTGACCAGACGCTTGTACAAAGAACTTGATGTTCTCTTTATGCAGTAACAGACAACTATCTAGCAAATGTTTGCCTGAAGTAAGCAAGTCAAGATAATGTGTTAAAGGTGAGACGGGGTCTCTTGTAAAGTGTTTTACCAGCTCAAGTTAAAGTTAAACTGAGTACAGAGTCATAAATGAAAAGGAATTCTCTAAGCTTGGTTACATCTAATTTTCACTTTCTTATTGAGCTGCACAGGGGAATATTAGTCTTGGCAGGGCTGGGGGGGAAGAAAAAACACAAACCAAACAAAAAATCCCTCTCCCCCTCAAAACCTCACAAACAAACCCAACCCACACTATACTATGCCTGAAGTATTTTTCACTCCAAAAACTGAGCTTAATTTCAAAATGCCTCTTCAATTTAGATCTCAGTTAAAAAAAAAAAAAAGATGGAGACATGAATTTAAAAAGAACACTTAATTTTGACTTGTGTTGGTAGGTGTTTCTGTAGATTACATATTACATGGACAATGTACACAAGCAAGAAGATGACCCTGACAACTGGTGCAAATACAGTCCAGATGAGTTGATGGGAACAAAATCAGATTAAGATCTAATGTACACAAACAATATTGTTATGAAGAGAAGGTTATAATGAATCAGTTCTTGATACTCTAAAACCTGTTGTGAATGTCCCATTGATTTCAAGTCATCCTGATGAGTCTGCACACGAAATGAAGAGAACATGAAAGCCGACCTACTGTGAGGTCTGTATGCTCTAATCAGCGCTGGCATTGTTTGTCAGACTCCTCAGGACCAGTAGCTCCTTTCCGAGAGTCGTTTCCTATCCTCTTGTTAGCGTTTGGTGAAGGGCGGCTCTGCTGTTGCTTCCGTTCAGCGCTGAAGAAAAGGGTATGCCCAGAAATTTCCCCCCTGGTTTCTTCTGCCAGGGGCATGGATTAGTCTGGTAAAAGAGATCACCTCCCTTAAGACCTTTCCTCTCCAATACCCCTGCATGGAGCACTCATTGTCAAATTAGATTTAGATTAGGAGGAGCCTAATTAACAGCTTTTACCATTTTTGTGTTGACCTGTTGTGCTAAAATTGGCTTTGGGAGAATAAAAGGCACGGTTAACCCACTTGGTACCAAGGTTACCCCAAAAATTCCCTGTCACACTACCTGTTTCTTGTGCACAGTTTCTTTGGCTTGAACATCTAGCTGATAGATGATGAAAGGGGAAGCTGTTCAGATCCATTGCTTGGACATGCTCTTTTATAACCTAATTGCCTAATTTATGTATTTCTTCAAAGCTCCCTATAGTTAATGTATCCCACAGTACAAGAGATAGCTTATTTTGTAATGAAACACTGATCTTTTTTTTACATCTACATCATGATTCTATTAAATCCTATGTATCAAAACAGCTCAGCATCACAACTATTCATATAAATTTGTTTATTCACTACAATAGATGGGTTTGTCCCATAGCTGTCCTGCCTTATCACTGGATTATCAAATGATATATGCCTTTTCCTGTATCAAAGACAAAATGCTGTGCATGCTGTGCTCTTCCTTTTCCCTTTGTGTAAGCTAGCAAAACTCCCAGCTTGCGATGTCTTTCAGTGCCCTAATTCCTTTTTCATTTCTTGGTTTTATGTGCTAAGACCTGTAATATTGTTTGCAGTAGGGGATTGCACTACATGCCTCTGTGTTTGTGCACATTTCATCATAGTGGGCTGAGTTTTCAATATGTGTGGATTGTAGGCATTTTGATATAGCAATATTTCATAGCTTGAATAAAGGGATATGTGCAAAGTACTACTTTTTTAGATATATGTATAATTTTTTAGAAGTTATTTTAAGATTTTTTTTCCCTTTTTAATTTAAAACTAGTAATATCAGGCTTTGCAGGGAAAATGTGCTAAGCATCTCTGACTGCACACAGACTTTGTGAACAAAAAGCTGTCATGTCATTGTACAGGCTTTCCCTTCCCCCCTCAGTGGGAAAACAGGAACTTCTGAGAGGGCAGTAAATAGCTGAAATACTCAACAAAGAACACTTGAACAAAAGCCTGGTAACACCTCTTTATTGTAGCTGCACTATTGTCATTCTAGAGAAGAAAATATTGAGCAGAAGAAAGCTGTTATCCAAATCTGAGGAAATACTAAGGGGAAAAGGTGTGGAAGTTAGCTAAGTAAATATAATTTAGTTGATTGTGTATATTGGGATGCTATAATATAAACAACACTGCAGGAAAAGGCTTGGGTTTTTCAGAAGAACCGTTTGGGTGGGAAGGGCAAGCTGTAAGCTTGCACAGTGACATGGAGGCTTTTTATTCAAAAAGCTTGTGTGCTGTCAAAGATATTTTCAAAGTGTTTTTCCCCCAAAGCGAGTGCAGAGCACACTCTCACTGTGGCTGTAATCCTTCAGCAACTTGGCTGTTGCTACCTTACCTAGAGCTCTCCTCCCCATAACCTTGGCGTGTATGCTGCATCGCTTGCTGCTCATGAACGGCAGCTCCGATGCCGATAGCCTTTGACAAACCAGTGGCTGCACTTTCGGATATTGGTACTTTCAGCTGCCTGCCCCGCCCCAGCAGCTGACCCAGTCAGTCCCCTCAGCTGGAGCTGGGACCTGAGTGCAGCAGTGGTGGTTAACTCGTAAGCTGTTTGGTGGTGGAGTCTGACAAGGTGACTGCCCTCCATTTATCTGCCTTTCTTGTCAGCCGGTGGTCGATGCTGTGGGAGCCTTGTCCTCCCTTCTCGCAGCTTAGTCCGTGCATGAAGCTGAGACAGTGTTGTGTTCTGGTGTCCTGGTCTGCTCTCTGGGCTTTGGCAGTGCAGGGGATGGGTGGAGGTTGGACGGCATGGAGAGCAAGCAGTGCTATCTCAGTCCAACAGTTTGATGTTGTGCTGAGGAGATTTCCCTGAAATTTAGAACAAAGTTCTAGCCTGGGCTAGGACAGAGGGCACACTTTGCTAGATCCATTTGGGGGTTGTACCAGCTTTCCATCTAACAACATGCTTGTCTCCCCGTGGAAACCGACCTGCTGACAGAGGAGCTGGAAGGAGAATGTGTGGGAAATACCTTACCACTATGAGGTGTAATTGCTCTAAACACTTTTAGGCATACAAGATTCATTAATCCATAGTAATCCCTTTAGTTTGTAGCCATTCTGACATCTGTGAGCTGTATTGGGAAAAACCCAAAATATATTAGCTGTATTGTGGGGACAGTGAAGCATGAGCAAATGCAGTGTCTCTTGGCATTTCTGTGTTTATGCATTATGGGAGGCAAATACAGAATTTCTGGTTTCAGGCTGATAGCTCATAAATGCAGACAGCTGACAAGGTCTCCATGCCTTGCTGTTCACTGCAGTTCACATTCTAGCCTGTGGTGATACCACAAACCAGTGATTTGTTTACCTCAAATACACTGAGCATTAGAGTGCAGTAACTGAGAAGCAGCTTTGTCTGCAGTCACCCTTGCAGGGCATTAACCTCTGGCACAAAAGCAGAGCAAACATCTGAGGGACATTAAATCATTTCTGCTCACATATTTAAATCTGGATAAGCCAATGGATTGAGGTTTTTTTTTTCCTTGATTGGAGACCTTTATTTTTTTGCAAAGAAAGCTGGCATTTGTCACCAGTTGTTCTGTTCTTTGTTTACATAAGGCCCATTGAAGCAGTTGGAGAACATTAATACCCTGCCCCACAAACAGGCATGTATACTTAATTTATGACTTTGGTAGTTTGAATTTCGAGTGTCGGGTATTCTACAGACCTTTTGACTTTGTTCTTTTATGCTGTATGCACTGCTTGAGTATTTATTATGGCAAGCAGACAGGCTGTGGGAAGTCCTTCAGGCTTGTAGACTTTTTTCTTCAGAACCTTGAAAATAAAGTTATGGAGCTTGAGAAAAAGGAGTTCTCTAAAAGAGTGACTGATGTGTAGAGTTGTTTTACTTGTTTGGCCAATTAATTTTTTTTTTTATTTGGCATTAATATTTTCACTTGAATATAATTCTTCATCCTAAAGTTGCTTTAGTACCCTAAACATCTCTACAAAGCATTTAATGTGGAACAGTGATAACAAGACTAAATAGCCTCTGTTGAAAACTTAATTCTGGATTTGTTCTTGATTCCTTCAAAGTCAACTCTTTCTACTACTACCACAAAAAGAATAAAGATAAAGCAGAATTTAAAAACCCAATGTAGCTTGTTGCCAGAAGCTATGCTAGTTTTTGTGATTATCTCTTGTTCAGTTGTATCTTGTCAACAATTTTGTATATGACCCTTAGTTCAAAGTTATCTTTGATATATTGGTGACAGATGGACATTTCAGAAAAGGACATGACTTGAAACTGACTTCAGAAAAATTCAGATGAGAAATGGGGCTGGAGTTTTTCATCAATGAAAGCAGTAGACACTATGGCAGCTTTTTTTAGAGACAGGATGAATTTTATCAGTGCAACGTCTCTGCCAAGGTGTCATCTCTTTCCAAAAAGCATGTTGTAAGTTGAAATCTTTATGCCATTGGCAATATGGCCAAAATGGTCCTTTCTGACAGTGAAGTCTTTGAACATAAATGCCTCCAGAACAACATATGCAAGTGTTAAATATTTATAGGCATGCAGTTCTTCTGTATTGTTATTGCTAAGTGTACTCAGGAAAGGAAGTAATTTTGCCAGAGATGAAAAAGGATTTTTCATTGAGGTGCTTCTACAACATGTGAATCAGTCTTTGTAAAATCCTTAATCTTTACCTAAAAATGTGAATCATAGTCTTTAGGGCTGGATTATTATACCTGTGACTCCATATAGAAGTAGACAAGAGATACAATAAACTTCTAAATTGGCAGACAAAACCAGATCTGAATGCTGACTTCTTTTCTAATCTCTTTATCATCTTATTTTCTCCTCTGTTTGTTAGGCAAGGGGAATTGTTTCAACTTTTGATGACTAGAAGATTCTGTCTCACAGCAAGAAAAAAATCTGTATTGTATGAAATCAATCTTTGCAGTTTTTAGCTGTGGAAATTAAAAGATATTTTCAGTCTAAAGGTTTTTTTGAATGAGCAGTTAAGGGTTTCCTCCTGTTTAAATGGATGAAGAATGCAGCAATAGCTTTTCATAGCAGGTACTCCCTTTGAATCTTCCATTGCATCATATCTGGCTTTATGACTTTGTATCTTAGCTATTGGGCAAAATAAAAGTCATTCCCAGAGAAGTAATAAGGTTCCTATTTTAATGTAGCAGCTAAGCCTTGTGAAGCAATGCTGCATGGCTGCTAATTTTAGGCATCACTATTTAAATGGCCTAACAGGAAGATGGAGATGTAAAAATAGCAACAAAGAGCCAGTGACATTATTAATAAAGCAGCTGTATACAGCATTGTTCTCTTGTAGACACCATTTAAACAAAGTGAACTACATAAATAATTAGTTATAATTCATAGGTAACCAGTGTTAGGAATTCTTTAAAAATAGTTCACCTTATTAATGTAAAAATGATGGCAAAATTACTTTTTTTCTTTGTGCATGTGTACTTCGCATTCACCAAATGTTAAAAGTAGCTTACAAAATCATAGTCATTTATTGAGAAGCTGGTATTTTTCTACTCTCTGGAACTATGTCCCTTCGGGGGAGATGGGAAGAAGGACAATAGAGTGCTGCAAAACTTCTTTCAAAGGAAGAGTTTGTATGTCCGTAGAAGAGGCAATATGAAGGTTAGGGAAGACTTTTTATGTTACATGATTTTATTAGATCAGAAGAACAAATCCTTCCTGCCATCATGCTCCATTAAGAAACACTAGTAGTTGTAGTAATAAAAAAAAATAGTAAATAGCCACACTGGGGAAGACACATTCAGACAGACACAAATGGCCCTGTATTTTTTGAACTCAGAGCCTGCTGCTGCCCTTTTCCAGTTTAAATAATAAAAGAAAAATTAAATGAGATTACAGACAGTTACTGCATTTTTTTCCTAGTTTTTCTGTACAAGGACAATCATTTACTCACAATGCACTTCCCAAAAGCAAGAAACAAACATTGTATTCAGTGAACACAGCAGGTTAAGCCTGCACATTTAGTTTGTATAAGTGCTTTATAAAGGAGAGATAGTATTCAGAACTCAAGGGCTATACCATGGTCTTCACCTCCAGAAATATACCTTTACTGTTTGGCTTGAAAGCCAGGAAAACTCTCATATGTTTGTGAACCAGTCACTGCATTTGTGGAAAGGAAAAGGAATATGTTGAGCTTTTCGTCTGCCCCACCCAAGCTCCTGAGGTAGATGGGGGCAACTATCCCAGAGTTAAACAGCAGCTCTACTCTGGAAGTCCTTTCTGTCTTAAGAAGAGATGTGAAATTCACCATCATCTGACATTCTTGGTGAATGTGAGGAAGCTACTTCCTTTTTCCAAATCTTAGCTTCAAGTCTTAAAACAAGAATTCAAAAACCTTGCTAATGTGGTTTTCCTTTTTCTTCTTCTTTCTTTTTTTTTTAATTTTAAATTGCCTCAAAGAAGCACTGCAAGCTCTTTTATGTTCTTCTACCAAGTAGCTGATGTTCCTGACAAATGGGAGCTCTCAAATCTACAGATAATTTTATAGAATGAAGACCTAAAATTTAAATTAATTAAATAATTTGGCATTGTATGAGTGCAATGATAGGTCTCCTCACAAATCAACACAGTAAATTGCCCCTGGATCTCATGTGGGTCACATAGGATTTATTTTTACCTCTCTACTGCCTCTATGGGGACAGGGCTGTTTAGAGGACTAAATTGAGTGTTAATTCTCAAACAAATCAGTTACAGCTTCTACTCAGAACTCCAAAATGTATTAATATTAGGACGTTAAAGAAAAAAATAATTCAGGCTTTTAGTTTCACCAATCTTGATTTATAAGCAGATTTTTGAAAAGGAAAAATTCTTGGAATATGGAATTTAATTGCTTCTTTTATATCTGAAGGTGTTTGTACTGAATCTTCAAGTTTTTCCTCAAAAAAGCCATCACCTCTAGAGGCTGCACAAAAGCAGTCACTAGGAAACAAAGAAATACATATCCTGTGCTTTCTGTGTCTCTATGTGACTATTCTGCTTTGTAATTGTCTGCTTTAGAATTCCTACTCAAAGGCGTGGTTAAATGAAAATTTGCTCAGAAAGTAACTGAAAAGGCAGATTATTTTTTATTTTATTCTAATGTGCTATCTTTGCATTCTCCTTTCTCTGCTGCTGAAGAGCAAAATGTAGCAGCAATTCCAGTGAGTAATTGCCAGCTCCATGATACTGCAATGTTTGCTGTAGCAGTACCACTTCACGGTTTCCTGACAGGGCTGGGAGGAGGCAGTGAATTTGGAATCAACAAGCATTTCTGCACAATATCACAGTGTTTCTCTCTAGGAAATTCTAGGTGGTGGGAGAAACCCCTGCCACGGCCAGGCCTTGCTGAAGTGGAAGGAAAAGGGAGTGGCAGCAGCATTCTTTTCAGTAGCATCCCTCGGGATTGTTGGATAAGAGCCAGGCAGTCTCCCCTCCTTGGTGTTTAGATGCTCTTGTCGACCTTTAGAGACTGAGCACTATGGAGGTCATTGCCTTGCACTGTGTCACCTTCCAGAGAGGTAAGTGCTGCTAAGGTCGGGCTGCTTGTCTCCAGTAGCGTTTTGTACCACCCCTCTTTATTTACACTGTGGCCCTGATGGAGCCACTGATAGCACAGTGTGGTCCCAGCCAGCTGCAGCAGCTCTGAGCTTGCAGGTCTTTCTGCTGCCCATCTCAGTGTATTCTGCATCAGGGCACTTCTTTCAGCCTAGAGAACGGGATGGGCACAGACAAGGCTGTCTTCTGCTGCCTTTTTGTAGATGAAATGATGGGTAGCACTGTGATACCAAGTTAATGTATGCATAGTGTACAGTAACCTATATAAATTACTCCATGTGTGCAGATCCCCAGGCAAAACACAAGGTTGAGTTAGAATTTACAGGCATGGATAAACAGAACTGTTCTCCTGAATGCAGCCCTCAAACTCCAGAGCATTTAATGTGGAAAGTGCCCTGGGACAAGGACCAATTTTCATGCTTTGTACACATTTTAATGTCCAGTTAATGATCAACCTCCACTCTACTGAGAAGATAAATTTCATTATGATATAATTCAAGCCAGATTCTTCACAGTTGCTTGAGATTATTTGTTGTAATTCTGCTTTAGAAACAGATTGTATATTGATGTGGCATGTAATCATCTCATCCTATTCTATTAACACTTCTACATCTTCCAGTCCTTGTTTGCCAGGGTTGCAGGAAAGGAAGGCAAGTTAAAACCAGAAGTAATGGATCTAGTCAGTGGTTTGTTTAGCTCAGTCTCTAATAGTCACTGATACTGAAAACTTAGGGGAGAGTGTAAGAAGGAGTATGTACTGTAAGCTTTTCTTCTCTTTATGGTTTTCTAACTTCAACCTGCACATTTAGGAGTTTCCAGTGCTGAAGATTGCTGACTATCCTATCATGTATATAATATATATAGACAGGTCTGACCCGGAGTGTGTATGATGTTTCCTATGGCATTCTGTGATTTGCTCATTTACTGTGGGGATTTTTTCTTCTTTTTGATTTTGTTTTGTTTTTAAAGACCATTTCATTCTGTTTGCTTTTCATCTTTTTGTGTGATAATTTCAGCAGGATGCTTCTTGTGTTGCAAGTCCTGCTCTACTCCTTGCTCCCCTCCTTGTGCCACTTGATGTTCTGCAGACTTCTGTCATATCCTCCTTCAGTCTTCAACAGAAAATTGGATCTGTCTTTTTTTCCAGGTTTAATTTTCTTTTCTTGTAGGAGTTGTTCTCTGTGCCTTGAATAATCCAACAGAATCATTTTGTAAATGGAAGGGATGAACAGACTCAATGTGTGGGTACACCACTGATTTATAAAGCACTCTGTTATTCTCTCATTAGTAGAGGTTTGTATTACTTTTATTTTTTTCCTAAGAGTTTCTAATCTTCCATTGTAACATTTTGATGACATGAACAAAATTTACAAGCTGAACAAACTTGTTGCTTATTTACCTTCTGAATATCCACTACTCTGCCTTTAGTTACTAATAGAGCTTCCTGAGAAACTGTAAGAAATCTGTTGCAGTGATTTCATAATTTTGATGTAGCATGTCTGTGTTTTCCAGAAAACATCTGTTGTTTTTTTTAATATAAGCTACCTCCTTACAACTCTGGTCTCACACATTCCATGCATATTTCTCAGGTGAAGCAACCTGTAATGTGCTGCTGGCACGGACAGCACGATTTCCTTACTGACTCCCTAGGTTATTTTTCTGGGATACCAGATGCAATGAGCCAGAGCACCGTATCACAGAAGACTCCTCATGCATGGACTGCAGTGGAGGAGTACCTTTGTGATTTACACCTTTTTAGTAGGTGGTAGATTATTAAGGTGACATGAAATTGGGTGTGCTGCTGCATTTTGCCCAGGTGCTGTTATCTTTATGCCTGAGCAGTGCACATTCTGATGAGGAAAAAAAAGTTTCTCACTTGCACGCCTGCCTCTCTCCGCTCTTCCCAATGAGACTTTGTAGTTTCTTGGGCACTCCTGAGTGCAGGCTCTGCCTCCCAGTGTGACTCCTTTTGGAAGTGCAAGCTGATGCCCTTATTTACACATGCCATGGTAGTTAAGTGCATCCTCGCTGTATGGCTGGTCTGGATAATAAGCATCACCATCTGAACACCAGGACTGGACTTTCTTTACTGGCTCACACATCAGGAGGTCTGGTCCCCAGTCTTTTAGGCAGTGGTGCTCCTGGGCTCTTTCTGGGGGGTTTGAGGTGGGTGTGGAAGGACTTCCCACAGTGGAGCTGTGGGAAAGGCAGCAGAGGTCTGTCAGCCCTTGAAGGGCTTTGTCTGAAGTCTCATTCCGGAATAGGTGTGTTCCCTATTGAATGAACTGTCTGCCAGAAGGCTTTGACCCATTTCAATCTTGGGTCAGGAGGTTTTCTGACCTGTCATAGGATTTGGATTAACTCTGGGGTAAGAGAGTACAGTCTTTGATGAGAACATATTTCCAGAACATATTTTGGCACGTGCTGCTTCCAGCAGTTTTCCTTCTTAGGAATTCTATCCTAAACAACGGCTCTGTCAGGGGGTGGTTCTCTGAAGCAATGATCAATATTGCCACTATTTCAAGCCCATTTAGCCTGTAGTGAGGGATGTGTGCTGGTGCTGCCACACAGCCAAGAGCACGGCACACATCTTGAAGACCAGCGGGAAGAGTCAACACTGAAACTGGTCACTTGAAAGTAATTAAACAGGTATTCAGGCAATTTTTAGAAATTCTGGGAAAGTAGAAGAGACTGAATTTTGGGCTTTTATTAGGCAAAAGTGTTTTCAAAGCTAGGAGAGACTTGAGACTTGTAGCTGCTGCCTAAGTTTGATGCTAAAGGTTGTACTCTGCAAATTATAAAATTGGTATGTCCAGTATGACCAGTGGCGTGCTTCTGCGAGCACTGTGGATTTTAAATTTTTTTTCTATCAAGGCAAAGCCCTGAAAAATCTAATGAGGAGGGGAAACTAGTGAGTGGCTGATGTCAGCTCATTGTAATGTTTGGTGTTTGAAAAAAAAATGTTTGAAACTGGCAAAGAGAAGCAGTAGGGTAAGGCAATATATTGATTAGACTGTTCCAGAGCACATTCACATGGCCCTTGAAATTTCAAAGACACTTAAGCGAGGTTCGTATATCTCTAAAAACTGTAGCTGAAAAATATTTTTGAATTTCCTCATCTTTGCACCTTTATTCAGTGTAAATAGAAATATCTGAAGTTTGAATCTTTCAGTGTTTCAAAAAACATGCTCATCACCTTTTCTCTGACTGCAGCAGAAATAAGATTTTTATATTTTGTATTTTACTCTGGATTGATGTTTGATTTATCCAGCAATTACAGGCTTTCACCTTATTTTTTCTTATACTCTTTATTTTTAAGTTAAACACATCAAGTGTTTTTATTTTGACTAGTTTGTGAATAAACCTGCAGTTGATGTTGCTATTGTACCTGCTATGGAAGTGAACCTGTTAAAGTTGCTTTGGGAAGACACTCAAATTTGGAATTACCCTAGTGAAAGATTTATACACACATATATATATAGCTTATTTTGAGTGGTCCTTTTCGATTTGCAGGGGTTGCATTGAATGGAAATTGCCCTGATGTTACTGCTGGGCCAAGTGCCCCTTTCCTAAAGAAAAAAGCAATGATTGTGCTCGCTCTAGTGGCAGAAGGCAGAATTGTTGTATGACACTTCATGGATGATGTGCGAGAGCACAAAAATTCTGATTTAAAGACACTTTTAAAGTGCAGTGCAAACATTTACTCCATTTAGCCTGAGCGGCAAAAAACATTAAAAACCAAAAAAAAAAAAAGAAATTCTGTATCTATAAATAATCTGCAAATAAATCAATAAATCTGTAAAATAAAACCAGCTGGAAATTATACAATTAAATCTACATGTTCCTATGACTGACTGTCCTGGACATGTTTTACAGGAAAAGTAGAGGGAAAATTCTCTTTTTCTCGCTCTTTTTTTTCCTGCTTAAAGACCACACCAGCACCACCATCCTGGTATGTAGCCAAGGGAGAAAAGGATGGAGGTTGAGACACTGACAGGCTGCTTGTGCTGCTGCTAAGGTAGCTCCTAACTTGTGATTTAGTAAAGAAATAATGATGTGCAATAATTTAGAATGGTCTCTCTGTCTTCTAGTCATAAATCTCCTTTGCTAGGAATAAGAGGCAAGATGTCTTGCTTTCTCCTTGCTGGATGCTGTCCATGTTTAGGTGGCTTTGCATACAGGAGGCAATTCGTGCTGCAAATGCACAACTCTTCTACTATCCATCTGCCATCCTTTTCATCTGTGCCAGTAGCAACGCCATATAAATCCTGCAGTGCTTATGGTTGCAGGAAGCATCTCTGGGATAAAAGACAGAAAAAGCTTCTGGCAAACATGCCAGGGTTTTTTTGGGGTTTTTTGTTTTTTTGGTTTTTTTTAAATACGTGAGCCTTGGATTTTTCTTCCTGTCAGTTCTGCTACAATGAGACTTTTTTTTTTATTGTGGAAAGGATGTATACACATTTTTAACTGTGTTGCTGAGTTAACCACTCAGGAGAAATGCTGGAGAGTTCCAAACCCTGGTACACTGGAGAGGAGTTATTACATCATAGCCTTTTTAAATGCGAGTTCCAAGTACAAATTTTCTTTTGCAGTTTTTAAGCTGCTTTAAAAAGCAAAACTGGAAACACAGATTCAAGCTCACACCTGCTTTTATACCTGCTGACTTGTGATACGAGACAAGATGTGTCTCATGTACTAACAACAAAGCCTTTTTTTTAAAGTGACTAAATAATCCATACTTTTGAAGTTCTCAACACTACAAAAGAATTATGGCATTTATTTAAGGGTTTGAAGATGTAATTAAGCATCTAATTTTAAACCTGCACAGCCAATAATGTTGGACTTTGCTAACAAGTTACTTCCTTTTTATGGTGTCGGCCAGCTGCTGAAGTATGCATTAGTGCATTGACATATTAATGCATTTTAGTAATGGAGGTACCTGATCAAGCAGCAGCCAAATGACCACGAAATAAATGTCTGAGTTGAAATCAGAACCTGCCATAAACAACAGAAAACTGCTTGCCTTTATCTTGCATTGACATCCCTATTCCCATCTGACTTGAAAAACTGGACCTGGTTGGTGGCCCTTATAGTCTTAGGACCCAGCATCCCCTCTTATCCATTACTACATTAATGGTAAAATGCATTATTTTCTTGGGCCTTCTTCATGCCTTTGCCTCCCCCTTTCTTTGGCTCATTTTTTCCAGAATAGCAATATGTTCCTGTAATTCTAATTAAGTATATTCTGACTTGCTCATAAATTAAAATCAAATACTTAGCTATTACTAATACACTCTAGCCTACCTGGTCATAATGAGATACAGGCCTTCCCCAGTTCCTGGGTGGAGCTTTCACCCTTGTCTTAGAGCTGACCTGGAGCAGTGAAGGTGGCTGTGCACCCTCTGTGCTCGCTAAATTACTGTAGGCACTCTGCAGCTGTTGCTGATCTTGGCTTTCCAGTATTGCTTGCCTATCACTCACTTGCCAGATTCTGTATGCTGGATGCTCCTTGAGATGGCATTTGAATATAGTCCAATTTCTCCCAGTGGGGAGGTGTGATACCAAACCAGTAGGAGAAGTGGCATTCTCAGCTCCAGCAGATACAGCAGTGTCACCCAGTTTGTACTGATCTGTTGAACAGCAAACCTGTCATGTAAGGGACAGTCAGAAAATTACGAGACAGGTGTTTAACACTGCCAAAGCAATCTTGGTATTTAGCATGCTGAGAATACCAGCTAATCACAGAAGGCTTGCCTAGATGTCTGGATTCCTTTGGCTCCTGAGGTATTTTGTAGATGTTGACGGACAGTATGAACTTTAAATCAATTTATTGCATATGTTTACATATGCAGCGAAACCATTTGCCATACCATTTAACTACACAGAGTGAATTGTTGACCATGAGCTGATCTGACCTTTTCAAGTCTAATCAAGAAGTCTGAAATATTATTTTAGCCTGTCAGCTCCAGTAATATGCTGTAAGAGTATCTGGATCTAACTGAAAATGTCAAATGTGCTCTAATATGCAACCCATCAAAGTTACGATGCAGGAACCAGTTAAGAATATAAATCTGTAACATCTGTGGTGCATCTCAATTGCCTGGGTGAGTTATTCTGCCATTGATACAAGCTAGCTAAAAATGTGGATTAAAAGCAATTCTTTGGAATGCATGTGAGGTGTACAGCCACCTAAATATTAAAATTATCTTGGAAGAGGGGTGATAATTCCAAGTTAGAATACTGCTGGAAAAAACAGGGCCCAACCTGGATACTGATGCTCTAGGGAGTGTCTTGCTAGCTTTAGTGTGTGGTTACGTAAGATTAGTGGTCTCGTGTAACCTCAGAATTTTCCTTTCTAATTTTAATAATTTGCTGCTTGTGAAGATTTTGCTCTTTCAAATAATAATTTATTATATAAACTGAGGTATCCCTATCAATCTTATTGCATTTAGTAGTAAAAATTTTTCATAGTCTTGTGCATTTCATGAAAAATCTACTTCTCTAGTAAAAGTGTTCTAAAAATCAACACTTATAAGCAGAGTATTTAATGATATTTAAGTTTTTTCCTCACCTTCAAAATTTCTCTTCTTGACATTTTGTAAGATACTCAGATCTAGGATAAATCTGCCTTCGATAATTATTTATCAAGCACGAGATCAATTGTTTATCAGTATAATTTCTGGATTATTAATTTAAATTTGGATTAAAGTGTATGGGTGTAATGAAAAACAACTTTGTATCCTACAAAAGTGGTATTTTTTAGCTAAACAGTCTATCAAAATTGTTTAGCCTTAAAACACTTGTTACACTAAAATTGAGTTGCCTTTATCTGATTGTGGGTAGTTCTTGCAATTTGAGGTGCTATTAAACTGAATTGCTACTATTAGTAAAACGTTGTTGGAAGTAGAATTAAAATGAACTATTGGAAGCGTTGCTGAACCGATAACTGCATTAAAATAGTGTGTTTTAAAATCTCCACTTTAATGCTATTTGTACTGTTCTTACTAGGCAATGCTGCCCTCCCCTGGTATGCTGTGAAAGGCAGGAATTTTTATCCCAGTCTGAGCCAGTTCTAGAGCTTCCTGTGGAAGAGAAACTGGTGGATTGGTGAAAATGGTGGGAGAAAAATGCTCTTAAACAGACCATTATATGCTTTCTCTCTTAAGAGAGAAAGAAAACTCCAAGCAAATCATAAAACAGACATTTTGTGCAGTGCTTTCTTGTATGCATGATGCAGATGTAGATTAATGTACAAATAATATACACTGAATCTCCTGTTAATACATGGTAGAGGGCTGAATTAATTTTGTATGGCAATTTGGAGGATGAATTGAAGACAAAATAAAATAAAAATTGAAGATGCAAGGTGGTAGGAGGACCAATTACAAGGAACTTTTCTACAACAGTAAGGATTTGTCTTGTAAACATGAATGATAGATCTCTAAACAGTATATATATGTTCAATTCTGCAATAGAGAAGTAAATGTGACCATGGCCAGCAGCTTGCATGGGAATAGGACCGGGTCTTGTGCAAATGAAGCTGTAGCAAAACCATCATCTGCTGTCAGAGTCTGTTGATTACAAAGCTATCACCACAAGCTCAGGACGTCCCTTCACTGCACAGTCCTGAGAGCTGAGAAGGTAGTCCAAGGAAATATTACTGTTGCATGGTCGGTTCTTTAATGTATTTCCTCAGGTGTCTGGTACTAACTGCTGCTGGAATAGAATATTGTGGTAGAAGATTCTTTAGGCTGTCCTACTGTGTCTCTTATGTGTTAAATGCATCTCTGTTTGCTTTAATTTTGTAATCCATTTCTCACTGCTAGGCAATTTCACCATAGTCCAGATAGCAGAAACAGCTACGCCTTGTTGCAAATACAGGAATTTTAGTTCCCACATCTGAGTCTAATAAAGTGGGTGGAGTGAACTTTGCTTTTTGGTTTGTTTGCTTGTTTTTAAGGTAGAGAATATCACTTTCTTTTTATGGTCAAGATTTTTCTAATTGCTGGGCGACTTGAAAAACACACAACTTTTTTTTCCTGTAGCATGTGACTTGACTAATGTTTTGCTTGCTCCTCATTCCTTTTAATGCATTGGAGATCACCTAACACTGGAGAAAACTGGAGAGGAGTATGTTCACGTATTTTTTCATGTCTTAGATCTGAACAGATTGCCACATCAGGAGGGAGGTGTTTCCCCCAGACTGGTTTGCTTGAGGACTTTGCTTGAGTGCGAGTCCTTGTCTGCTACTTAGGGTCAAGTCACCTGGGAGATGTTTTAAGAGCTGTGGAATATAATGACATTCCCAATCTGACTTGCTCTTTTCCAGTTAGAGTTACAGCTTGTAGTGGTGTTGATATTTTACTGCAACCTTTTACAGTAAGGTCTAGGAGTTGTTCTGTGTCTATGGTGTCTGCCAATCCACAGAGCGGGTGTGGGACATTCTGAGCTCGACTCCAACTAGTAAGTGACCTGTGATTTTGGCAGATAGAACCTGAAGATCCCAGTGGTCTTTCACAGGCTGTTGTTTCTAAAGTGACACTGCTGGCAGCAAAACAGCAGTATTTGAATTCATGCACATCAGCAAGTAAGCTACAATAATCAAACCTTTTGGGAGCTAGCTGTAAAACCACTGCAACTATGGCTCCAAAGTAGTTAAGGTTGAGCTAAATCAACAGATAAGATGCCTTTTCCTTTGTGACACCCTGCCACAGTAAAACCACTTTTTTGTCAGATCAGTATTTTGCCAGTGCAGCATCCCCATTCAGCTCATTGAATGGTTCATGTGAACAGCAGTGTTGTTGCCCCTCGACCTCGAATGAATGTATGAGATCTAGAACTGTATAACAGCTTTCTTTCTTCTCACTAACTTTTGCAGGTATTGGGGCTGCTGGTGTGGACCCTGATCGCTGGAACAGAATACTTTCTCTATCCAGCCTTTGGCTGGGTAATGTTTGTAGCTGTGTTCTACTGGGTTCTTACCGTCTTCTTTCTGATCATCTACATGACAATGACCTACACCAGGATCCCACAGGTGCCATGGACCATGGTGGTAAATATACCCATTCTTTGTTGTTCCAGATTTGCTGAGTTTTGAAGAGAATAAAATATTGGTGCATTCTACATGTATATTTAACCAACTCTACTTGTACTCTTTGAAGATTTTTCCCTAATTACTGTGTGGCTGCATACCTGCAGTGTTTAACTTTCATACTACTCGGACACTTTCAAAGCACTTTTTCTATGATGTTTAACCATTTTGTTCAGCGATTCATGTAGTGTCTTGATTTTTAATATATGTGTGACTGATACTTATGCACAGTGACCTCTTTTTCTCTCTGTAGTGCTTATGTCCATGAAGAATGAGTCTGTTGCTGCCTCTGAGGTAACAGACTTGGCCATATGGCTTAAACAGCAGAAATCCCTACTGGAATCAACACCATGCATTAGAAGCAGGACTTGGGCTCTTAAAACATGAGTCTTCCTCTGCTGAAGTTAAAGCAAGGATCATTCAGAGGTTGCAACACTCTGACAGTCCATATGTAGTCTACTGTGAAAATGGTGCTGAAAATTATATATATGTAAAATATGTACCATGCAATCCTGTGCTTTGAGCTCAAGAGTTAAAGCAAATCAGATAAACAGCTACTGTAATTACAGAAAAATTTCACAGGCACTTAAAATGCAGATCCAGTTTTTATGGTTTTTGAGCAAACCTGGCCAGCTCTAACTCCCAACAGTGTATTTTTACCTCATTTGCATAACAGCCTGGTCTTCAGGGTAGTAGATCCTAAAAGTCATTGTCATTTCAGCCAACTGGCTATTTGTGACCCATCTAAGATTCACCATAAATTTTATCTTTATATTTGTTGGATACAGTGGAATACTGGTTTGTGGGTTTTGGGGGGTTTTTTTGGGCTTTTTTTTTTTAACAGTTAAATATTATTGACTAGAATTCTGTTATTTCTATGATGAAATGTATTTGACTTCTGTTTTGCTAACAGCTTGTTTTCAGCTATATTGTGTATGTGACTAAAATTGAATACTAGAATACCCTTCGCTTTTAGTGTTCCCATTTGCTGCTGCAATAAATAGCCAGCTATAGCAATTACTAATAAGAACAACCAGGATTGTGTTCAGATAGCTCCTCTATTTTCAAGTTTCATAACCAGCAATTACCATTAAGGCTGTAACACTGCTATAGAAATGTTGGATTATTTCAATTACAGCAGTAATGTGTCTGAGTACATTTAAAGGTGTGGGGTTTTTTTTCCACACATTGCATTACAAGTAAGTAAAGTACATTCAAAGAGAAAGCACCTTTATATCCATTTGAATAAAGCTTTGGTCATTACCCTTCTTTCATCAGCTGAATGCTATTAAGAGACAACTGCACATAAATGAGTTGCCCCTGATCTATGTGGTAGACAAACTGGAATATTTGATTTGTTTCTATTTCATTTCGAGTATATTTCTTGCTCTGAGTTCCAAATATGCTGTAGATGCACATAAATATAAGTCCAAAAGGTAGTCTCCTTTTATATAAAAGGGTCATATAAAGAGACAATAAATACAAAACAAATAAAAGATGCTTGTGTTCCAGCTTGTTCTGCCCTAAGGTATTAAAATAGCTTTTGGGAACAGCCCTTGAATTGGTCCTCTGCTGCTCCTGTATGGCCAAGAGGAACATTGAGTCTCTTTTCAGAGAGGTGCTTTTAAAGTCTCTGTAGGAAAGAGCAAGACACACGCCTTTTTGAGTGAGTTTACACCCACCTTTACCCTATTCTCTAAAGAATCCTGAATTTCAGTATCTGCCAGTTATTTCTCTGCTTCCTTAGGCAACTGTTAGCTCAAACTGTTCCTATTTTACACAGTATCCAAAATTACATCTGGACATCTCTGTCATAAATGCACTTTTTGCAGGTTAAGCACATTACCAAATTGCTTAAGATGCAGTTACTTTTACTGCAAATTAACCCAAAAGACGTACTTCAAAACTGACTCTCCTTCATAGTGCAAGTTTTTTGCTAAAACAATCAATGGAAGCTTTTAAAATCTGGTGAATTTGAATTTAAGAAGCAGATGGTAATTTAGCATGAACCATTTGGTTTGAGTAATATATTGGCAGCAAAGGCCCAATCAGCTTGCACTGCATCCCATCTTCCCCAACAGTGTTATTTCCCAGAGCAGCCCTTTGCAGAAATTATGTGCTTTTTTCTTTTTTCTACATGACAAGATATTGCAGGGATTTATAGCTTTCCAGGGTAATTGAGTCTTTTTGGAATGGGAAATCTGAAAATTACAACAAATACTCTAGGTAATCAAATTTCGAGTTTCTAAATCAGTGCTTTACAGAAGTTCACCAGAACCTGCCAGTTGTTGGCATCTCATCCTAAAATTGACAGTTTGATATTTTATTGCTGTTCTGCTCAGATAAAACAAGGGGTGAGATCTGTGGATAGATGTAGTACCTTTTATTAAACAAATTGATATAGGTGAGATGAACCCCCCACTCATTTGTGGGGGTTCAAATCTCAAGTGCCAGTCCTTGAACTCCATCTGAGTGCTGAGGCACTGCCCAGCCCAGTTCCCTGCAGAAGGATAAGTGGATCATTTCCACTGTTCCTTCTTAACTTCTCTTCTTGAGCTGCAGATTTTTTTTAGATTTTGCCAAAGCTGGTGAAAAGTGAATTAAATTGTGGGTAATTGGCATAAATTCCTAGCATCCACTGGGACACACAGTGGGAATGAATAAGTTGGAGTTGCACCAGTATGGCAACATTTAGGCAACTAGAGCAACAGACTTAGAGGTTATATTTGTGTGACAGTCTAAGAGTGCAAAACTGGGGTCAGAAGCTGAAGGGAGCTGATTATGTACATGAAGACCAGGTCTCTATTGAGTTATCCATTCCTGCAATTGGGTAACTTTGCACCAAGATGCAAAGCATATCAGAGGTATTCCACCTAAACATGGCACCAAATTTGTATACCTTAGACAAGTAGCAGGGTGGAGTTTGAAGGGATTTAACTTTTTTTTTTTTTTAATAAGAAGAAACTTCCATGACCAAATAGTAAAAAAGTAAAGGACAAAGTATTAAAATAACATACTTTAAAAAAACCCTCATACATTTTTCTCTTTCATCTTCTTAGACATCTGTTCTTCTTCCTTTCCTATTCTTCCTTACATGCAAAAACCAAACAAACTTTTTGTTTGCTCTCTGTAGGGTTATGTGAGGTCATTGTTATCTGCTTTGCTTATTTCTTAGTAATAAATGTAAGTACCCTGAGACATTAACTTTGCTTCTTTAAAGAAAATGCATCTGCCATGGGTCTTGGTGACCCATGTAGTCCAGTCAGATTGTTCTCCTCCTTGGATTTGCCTAAAAACAGACAGAAGGGAAAGGTACTGAGAGATAGAAGAATACCACTGAAAAAAAAAGTCACTCTCTTTATGTCCTTCAATAGTGTAGAAAACAAAGTTTTGAAAGCTTTATAAACATTCTCCATATGCCAGGAGTTATTGATTCCCTTCTTTGTGTAGATCAGAAATGTAATCAAAGTGCAATTTAGTCTTGTTTCTTTGTTTTATTTTTTATCATGTAGAGTCATATTCTTACTTCCTAACCCTTAGATTGCTGTAACCAAACTGAGTCCTTATTTTCATTTCTGGAAAATCACAGCACACCAACTTTAAGACTTTTCTGGATTTAGTGTGATGGAGAGAACAGTTTGTCCAAAATATGGCTCAATGTTTATGGATCTTCAAAGCAGTTACATTTTAATCTGACAGATAGAAACATGGAAGAAGGCAAAAATAGTTAAGAATGACAATTCTGGTGTACACTGCATGTGTTCAATGTATTTCAGAAGAGAGTTTCATCATGTTGGAAAACAAATGGCTGTGCATATTAATGACATATGTTTGTCTTTTCAACAGGGTCTGTGTTTTAATGGAAGTGCCTTTGTTTTGTATCTCATTGCTGCCATTGTAGATGCATCTTCAGTTACCAAAGATCTGGACAGTCACAATTACAACAGCTGGGCAGCTTCTTCAGTGAGTTAATTTTTTGTTTAAATCAGTTCTATGTCCGGTAAAGTTACAGTAAATGAAGGCTCGTTGGAAGTATGGGTTGAAGTTGCAGGTGTTCTGCATTTTGAAAAGCTGCAGAGTGATAGAGGTCATACACAAAACCTATAAGTAGCTGTAATTTAGTTAATAATTTTTAGACGTGACTAGAAATTCCATCAGATAACAGTCACATCAGAAAAGACAGTAATGTTTTTAAGATCACTCTGACTTCCTCCTCCGTTGCCCCCATTTATTACCAGCTCTCTGGCTGAGGTCAGAGCCTGCACATCAGAGCAGACAAAAAAGATTGTGTGAGCATCGAGTCACCCCAATGCACTTGGACAAGTTCAAAAGCAGTTTAAACTAACTCAGCTAACCTTGCATACTTATGCATAAGATGCATTCAGCTTTCTGTGGGCTGAGCTATTGTCCACACAGCACCTTGGGAAAGCCCTGGAATGCTATTGCTATTTCCACAATGATCTTCCTGTTGCAAGGGCAACGCGTGAAAAATCATGTAACGTGATGAAATCACTAATTAGTCTGACATAACTATCTTAGTGCTTAGATTTAGAAATCCAAAACAGTCAAAATGGATAAAAAATAACTTAAAACAAAAAAGGAACAGAAAAGAAAAAGCCTTGTCACTTTTTGAGTTAGCTGAACACATTCCCTAGCAAAGTTAAGGGAGTTGTAAAAGAACTTCTTTCATGTTGTGGCAACAGGAGTCAAATTCAATTGCATACAGGAATTCCAAATTACTGAGTGTTCATGCCTCTGCAGTTGTCCTTTCCTGACTATTCAGAAATCCTGTCTTAAGCTTATTTTGTATGGCCATGAACACAGGAACTTGAACACCTGCTCTGTTTTTGTGCTGGGAATTGGATCATTAAATCCCTGTCATTTCAGTGGTTCAGGGTCTTCTCCTCTTGGCAGTTTGTAACTGCAGATCTGTTACTCAGCCACTGCAGCTGACAGGAACTTGCTTGCTGCTAGATAAGCTTCCATGCTGATTCAGGTTTTATGCAAAATGCATGACTGTTCAGTGTCTCATGGGAGGTTTGGATTCCCTTCTAATACTTCCTAATAATGTTTATCTAATACAGTGTCTAAATAAACTATTAAATGTGGATTCCTGCTTTCAAAATCCATTAAGGGCTTCCTGGATAGAGGATTTAGCAAATAATCTATCCCCAATAGTCATTCTGTTAGATTTTAGATTGAGCTTTTATTTAATAAGAAACAAAATAATTGGAAAAAGAAGAATGCTACAGTATTTTATTGTAATAAGATTTTACATAGTCATCTACAGTTTTTTTGAGTTAGAGATTAAATTTGCACTAGACAATGCTCACCAAGAGCCCTCTGTTAAAAGGCTTAGATTGCCTGGATTAATGCTCAGCAATGCCTACCCATGCCAATGATGGCATATAAGCCAGGAACAACTGTAGAATCATGAAATATTTTTAGGCTGGAAGGGACTTCTTGGACGTCATCTGGTCCAACTCTCTCCACTCCTACAGCAGGGCTAACTCATATCAGGCCACCAAGGCCTTGTCCACTTGAATTTAAGTATTTCCAAACATGGCTATCCTGTGTGCCTGTTTGATTACTCACACTGTGGGTTGGGGTTTTTTTTTTCCTAACATCTAATTGAAATTTCCTGTGCTGTAATTTGTGTTTGTTCCTTCTTGTCCTCTCATTGCTCACTTCTTAGAAAAGTGGTGTTAATCTTATTTGCAGTGGCAGCTTTACTTGATTCAGTTACTAGCACAAAACATTGTGGTATTTTCATTAAGACCATGTTGAATATTGTCTGTTCTGAACAACATGCAGTGATTAACATGAACTTAAGCACTAGTGCTGAATTGAACTTTACCAGTACAAGTGAAATAAATCTAGCCTGCTATAGAAGGCTTATAATGCTACCAATTTCTGACAACGTAGTAATATGACAGTGTGGTTGCTGACACTGGAATATCTTTATTCATCATCAGAAGATCTCTGGTATTGGTAACCTAATCAGCAGTGCTGTTTGAGAACACATCTAGGCCTGCATTTGAATCCAGCCTTCCTCTGTAAGCAAACAGAGGTACTGTGTGCCATGCTGAGGTAACAGGGGGGCTGTAGGCAATATCTGGAACACAGCAGCAGGGCAGGAGTGTTAGCTTGAGCTCACATTGTCCCACAGAAAATTCCTCAGCCTCTAAAAGTGGCACGTATTGAGATTGTTGGCAGTCCAATCTGTAAAATCCATACTGAGGCCGTATAAGGAGGAATTTATAAAAAAAGTTGAAATATGTCAAGTTTTATCTGCTCCAAGCCCATATATCCATGCACGGTATAAGCTTAATTTTACACAGTGTTGGCTGCCATGGCCACACAAGCACGAGATGAGAATGTGCCATTTTCGTCAGCTTGCTATTTTCCTTTTTCCCAAGTCCCATAACTACATTTTTTCCTTAGAAATTACAGTGCTCTCAAATATATTTATTTCCTAATCTATTTTTTCCTCTCTCTCAACAGTTCTTTGCCTTCGTGGTTACCTCCTGCTATGCTGGAAATACGTATTTTAGCTTTATATCCTGGCGATCACGAACTTTGCAGTAAATACTTTGTTAAAGTGAATTCTGTAGTGTAAAGTACCTTGAGGATTATTCACTTTTTATAAAAACTTGGAAGAGGGGTGAGGTATTTTTGAACATTTCTCCTAGAATAGACACAATATAAACTGAAATAAATTTATTATTTATAATAACGCCATCTTTAGAGACATTTTTAACCTGACTTTGTACTATATAATAAAATTTCATACTGCTTCTTTTAAAATTAACATAGTATTTTTCTAGACATTGTATAGTTGTTACTACTAGACCTGAAAAGAAGTCTTACACAATGTGCCACGAATGGAAATGTAACTTTTTAAATGTTACAGTTTTACTTTTGATACTGAAGGCTATCAAAACTAAGATTGATATTGTATCATTATTATGCATGAAAAAGTGACATTGTGCAGAAAAAAAACCCCACCTGAAAGTTTAAAAAATAAATCAATAAATGATCCAACTGTTTTGTAAACTGAGAGTAGAAGGTTGCTATTTTATTTTCTTTTTCAGAGTACAATATGTACTACCAAGAATTCTGATGATCCTGTCAGTGTGCACAGTCTAACAGCTTCTCACATCACAAGGTTGCTTTTGGAACCTGTTGCTGTAGGTCTGAGGCTCAGGTCTAAAGCTGAAGAAATGTTGTGCCTGGAACACATTATCTTAACAGGTTTCTCAGATCCAACAGGTTCCAAAGCAGGAGCCCAGACAACACCCCCTTAGTGCCTGGTGCTTAACCTACTGAGGGCATCACAAATCTCTGGCTAAAGGTAGCACTTCTTGTTTCTCAGCAGACTATGATTGTTTGGGTTTTCTTCTCAGATTAGGCCATTACTCTCTCTTATTAAAATCTGGGCCTTTAAATCCTATTAAATGATACAAAGATTAAATCCACAGAAGAATTGTCAAGACACCAGTGCTACAAGCAAGGAATTTTCTCCCTCCTTTCCTGTCTACTGGCATCATCTGCAATTTGTTAGTTTAACAAATGAAGTTGGTACTCCTATTTAAATAACTTTGAATCAAGCAGAAGTATGACAGAATATGACTTTCAAAATAGATACCTTTGAAAATTACTTTCAAATACAAATTACCTAAGGATTTTTTTTCCCAGAAATTACATGGTGAGTGAAAGGTTGTGATTACTTTATGATGTTATTTAAAGCTTTCCTCATTTAAAACCACTGGTGAATCTTTTATTCTTGGATTAAGAAGATTTGGATTCCCTTCTAGTCTTCAAAAGCTTATTTGGTTGATAATATATGGTAGCAGAGAAACCTTACTGCTTAAAAAAATCTTTTTTATTTCTCCTTGTAGCTAAATGGTGTGTGGTTATTTACATATGTGCTTGCAGAAGATTTATCAGCAGACAGCTAATTCCTTTCTTGATCACATGGTTTTCTTCTTGATTATCTGTCAGTCATAAGATTTCAGTGTAAGGGAAGCCAAGATATTATTTAAAAACCTATACTTGTCTGCAAATTGCACTTGGCCTACACAACATAGGTCAGGCTGTCTGCTGCTTGCTAAATTTATCCAGTTGTGAGAAGGAAGAATGGCTACCAACTCTGCATTTTATCAACAGAGATGGAATGTATCATTAAAATACTGTATGCTCTTTTCCATCACTGGGAATAAAAAGAGTCAAAGGCATTGAAATGATCCAAGTGCCAACTAATAAAATGTGATTAGAAATATAGCTAGAATTAAAATTTCATCAGTGATTTCTCATCAAAAAGCTTCAGTAGTACTAGAAATTCTTTCTTAATAGTTATTTGATGTATCTATTTCAGCTCCGAAGGATGTGACTATGTTTGCACAAACATTTTGAGATTTTATAATAACTGCAATGGTTTGGTCTAAACTCATAACCCAGACCTCATTTGTGGACAGAGGCAGTAAGAGGGAGTAGAGCTAAGAGGAAGTTCTGTTTTGTCCAGTTTACCTAAGATTGTCATGGCAACTGTGTGTTACATGTCAGAATTAGCCCTTTAATGTAAGATAAAACCAGATAAGGAGTGATTCTGGCAAAATATCTACATGCTCTCTGAGACTTCAGTGCTGATCCTCAAGGCTCAAGGGAAGATCTGCAGAATGACTTCCAAAGACAAATCTGTGAGTTGAATCCTTAATTCTGATTTTTAAAAAATACATACTAGGCAAAAATTTGCTTTGTACTTGGCCTTGCTTTTTTTTTTTTTTCCTTCACAAATCATAACTTACCTACCTTGCTCTGTCCTTTCACTAAGATAATTATCTTACTTCCCATGCTCTTTCTCATCTGTTTCATTTCTCAACTGTTGCCCAGGCACCAAGTGTCTTGCTTTTCAGATGTTCTGAATATCTAATTAAAATTGGAGGAGTCAGCACAAGCTGACCATTCCTTTTGGAATTTGTTCCTCCAATTTCAGGCCTGAAGAAAGGCATAAGCACCTGAAAGATTATCTTCCAGTTCACTAGTCTTAAAGTATGGAAAGTATGAGTTAATGCATTTGTATATTCTAATATTGATAAAGAAGATAAGCTAGTTGTGGTTTATCATATAACAAAACAAAATTTGTATCTGCTTAGGTTAGTACTCATAAGATTGAAAGAAGCCTTAAAAGAGCAACTGGTAAGTGATGAAGTCATTAGTGAAATTCTTAATATAGATATTTACAAGAATAAACAAACTGCTAATCAACTTGGAAAATGAAGGTTTTTAACTTATAAATAATTTGCTTCAGACGGTCTCTGAAAATCTAAGTCCCATACATAAGGGTACTTGATGTCAACTTATGGCCATTAATTTCCATTTATTAAGGAGTTGTCAGTACCTTTTTTCATCACAATGCACTTAACAAGACAGTAAATAGCATGAGAACTGTCATAAAAACTTCAAATACAGTAGAGTTAGGTTGACTTTGTCCCAGTGCTTCACAGAAGGCGTCTGTATTACTGGGTAGAAAATATGTCTGTTATTTCACTTGTATTACTTTAAAGTTATTTCTGTTTCAGTGCCCTGAACTCAGATCAGCAGGGCCCCAGTGACACACACACTTTAAAAAAAAAAAAAAAATACAGAATTGAAGAAGCTGAACCAGCAGGTAAAACCCACATATTTCTAAATAGGAGGTGAAGAAGTTACTGGAACCTTCCTCCACAGGGCTTACAGAAACCTGTAGCCATGCATGCTTCCAAATAGGAAGCAAAATAGGAACTGTAGGGAGAAGAGGAAAAAAACAAAACAAAAAACCAAACCAAAACAAAAAACAAACAAACAACCCACAAACAAACAAACAAACCAGCTGTTTAAAAGTGTTAAAAGTAGAACAATTTTTTCCTTTTTTTCTCAGCAGCTAGCATTTTACACTTTTGGCAGTAGCGAGTATTGTAGATTTGATATCTAATGACATGAGATAAAATGTGGTGGGACAGGTAATACTTTTTATTGCAACCACAAGATGGCTTAACAGAAGTCCAGAACTAGGTACTGCTTAATCTAGTGAGGACCAATGCCCACATTGGCAGACCCACTTTGCTCCAAGTAAATTGGTTATGCTGGGGCCTGATGTGTGTTTGGGGTCATCTGGGCTTACATGTCTTCCCTCTTAGAACAATTTTAGTTGTTGAAGGAACTTATTAAATATTTAATATGAACAGAACCTGCATTGTAACTGTAGAACAAAGCAGCAGAAGATGGGGTTACTACTGCAGTGAGTACAAAAGTGGCATATGCCCAGCTCAGAGGCCTGCTATTACCTCAGTTGTCAGAAAGAAAAGTTATTTTTAAACTTGAGGAAATATATAGCTTCCTTTGCTGTGTTTCGTTAGTATTGCCGTATGATTTAATTCAAACACTGGGCCTGAGACATCTGGACAGTCCTTACAGTTTTACCTGTTGCTGCCCATTTAATGCAAATGGTTTATATCTTTTGCGAGATGGAGAATCAGAGGACTGGGAGGCGGTGGGTTGGCAGGAGTGGGTGCCGTATGGGAAGCCGCTGCTTGCAGCTGTGCCCCCCCAGCAAAGCACCGGAGTCGGTCCCCTCGCAGCGCACCGCCAACCTCCGCGCTGCGGGGTTTGTCACTGTCCCGCCAAGCTGCTCGGTGCGGAGCTGCATCCCGGCAGGCGTCCCGCTCCCTTCGGCCTGCTTCATGTCACCCAGGGCGGGCGGCACGGCTCGGGGAGCGTCCCTGCCTTGCTCCCGCTCCCGGCTGTCCCGGGCCCCGTGCCCCGGCTGGGTGCGGCGGCGTCTCTCCCCACGGCGGAGAAACCCCCGCGGCGCCCCTCGGCCTCCCCGCCCCGCGGCCGGGCGGGGACGCGCCGCGCTCCGCCCGGCCCCGCCGGCCCCGGGGCGCCGCCGCCCGCCCCGCCCCGTCCATCCCATCCCGTGCCATCCCGTGCCGATCCCCGGGCGGGCCGGGCAGCGGCGAGGGGAGCGGACGCGGCCATGTCGCACGGGGCGCGAGTGATCCGCACCGGGGTCAGCAGCGGGGGGCCCGCGGCCCCGCCGCCCGTCACCGTCGCCTCCTCCTCGGCGGGCTCGGACGCGGAGCTCATGGACGGCGGCTATTTCCGCTCCTGCGCCGGCATGCTGAAGGTGGCTCAGATGGTAAGGGGCGAGCGGGGCGGGGGGCGCTCGCAGCCCGCGGGGATCGCGCTCATCCCCGCCGGACGGTTCCTGTCGCAGAGCGCCGTCGGGCAGCGCCGGAGCCGCGGCTCCGGGCGGGTTTGGCCCCGCAGCTCTCGCAGCTCCCAGCAGGACGAAAAGCCCACGTTCCTCTGGCTGAGCGCAGCCTTGCCGTCTGTCGGAAGCTGCCTTTGCCTTTCCTAATGCAGCAACGAGCACTTTTGGCCAGACGGACGTGTACGAGTCAAAGTAGCAGTGTTAACTTTTTGCCGTGAACAGCGATAGCGCCGTGATGCGATGGCACATCGTGCTGCAGTGCAGCACCTCATCCGTAGCGTGGGTAAGGTTTTAGGAGACAGCGGGGCCAAGTGCCAGTGCCCACAGTGATCTGGTGGAGGTGGGCACCACAACTCAGGCTGCAGCTCCAGCTGGCTGCGTGCCTTGTCTCTCAGAGACCTCCAGCAGTGACCCGGTGGGAGATGTATGGCTGAAATTCAAAAGTAGTCGATGGTGGAACGCTGCCAGGATTTGAGCTGATGCCTTAAGTCAGTGCATGAAATTCAGCCCCATGCAGATGTGGAGAAGATTAACAGATAGATTAGCTCTTTCTCATTTTTATGGCCCATAATTATCTGTGGAGTGATTTGTCAGCTTAATTACAGTAGTGGCAAGGCTAGTACCCAGGAAAGAGCATGAAAGACATCATGTACAGATACCTCCATATGTACGTTTTCATCCTGCAAAAACTTGTGCCTTGACAGAGTTTTATCCTGGAGTTATAGATTATTAGCACCCAGATTTCTAAAATTACATTGAAAGTTAGGATTCATTATGTTCTAAGTTACTGAGTAATAGTAGTATCAAATCCTAAAGTTTATCTTTAAAAGCTGTCCAGTTTCTTCCAGTTCATTACTGGCTGTCAGCTGGCCTTACAAATGACGCTCAGTAGCAGGAGATGAAGTTGACCATGACAGGTCATGGCTGCCTCTACCCGCTGAGCATCTGCCCTGCGCTCGTGAGACCTCAGAGCTGCTCCTCACTATGAATTCTGTGCAGTAGGAGCACAAAGAGTTGTCTGCTGCCTTCTCCTGGCTTGGGTTCTTCCCAAACCACTGAGCAGATCTGGGGAATCTTTGCAGGAGACAAGTGAGCATGTGTCTGTCTACATTGCAACAGAACGTGTAGCCCTAAAGCAGTAGACTTGTGCTCTGCTGATGAGCTGGAAGCCTATTTGCTTTCACCACTGTGGAAAGAGCAGCTCCTTTTATGGACTACAAATAACTCATCCTCTCTGCCCTCCATCCTGCCCTGGTGTCTCTGAGGTGTGACTCCTAAAGCTGCCACAGCACGGGTATTTGTGCTGTAATGTCAGTTTCTGGTGCATGTATTAAGTGATGCATTCTTTACATGCTTTACATATTTTCATGTGCTGGATGTAAATCTAATTTTATGTAATGCTTCACATACTTTGCATAAAATCATATTTTATCAATGCTATTGAATCTAAAACTCCTCCAAATTTAAGCAAGTGGCTTTCTGTGGTGACTTTATCAGAAGTTAAAATAATCTAAATTATTTTTTCTTTGCACTCTTTCAGCTTCACCTTCTTAAATTTTTATGCTTTTCATCCTGCCTGTAAGCATCAGTAGGAGTTACCTCAGGTATTCAAGGAACTTTGGGCAAATGAACTTCTTGAAATATCACATACCACAACAGCACCTTCTCAAATAATTCCATAAGAAAAGCAAATGTCTGTGCTGTAGTATGTAGAAACAACCATGATACATTAGTTCTAGATATAGTCCCGCACCAATAAAATAGGGAGAGCTAAATATTTTTGCAATTCTCTTTAATTTCTTCTCACACAGTATTTATACCCACAGCTCCACTTGTATGAGCATTCAGTTCTCCTAGTACAAAATGTTGGCAGTAACTTTTTCTGGTAAAGATTTCTTCATGCTAAATCTGTAAATATTCCTGCACTAGTGTTGGTGTGGCTGGTGGCTGTAGTCTTCCTGAGAATCCTTATGCTGGCAAAGGAAAAAGGTAAGGTCATTTGGGTTAGATATATATCACAATAAATTATGTGCTGGGCCTCTGAGTGGTTGTGGTTGTGAAGAGGAAATGTTACAAGTTTTGTTTTCTCTTTCTTCCTCAATCCCCTTTACCAAGAAGTAGACAGTGTGATAGAGAGCAGGAAAGAAACCTTTCATCATTTACTGTTGTGTTAAGGGCTGTTTGCTGTCCTTGCAAGCTAAAAAATCCCAACAATTGTATGTATATGTGAGTGACATTAATTTAATATATGGCAACAATATGCTATGGAAATCATAGGAAGAAAACAGAAGATAATGTTACAGTTGTTCTGCTGTAAGACAGAAGGACTAAAACTCAGGATTATTGAAGAGATTGTGCAGCCTGAATTGTTGCTAATGTTGGGTGCTACCAGTGCATTCTTTTTAAATTCTGGGTGTCTAGCTGTGGTGTCTAGCACAGAATGAAATTAAGAAGAAAAAAGTGTTTCTTGCCTGTAAGCCTAGAGAAGTTCCTTTGCTTTTTTTTTTGCTAGAGAATTTCTTTGACCTTGCAGAATTATTATAGCTTTGAAAAGACAGTGTATTTTATGCATTGACTTCATGGCCTGGGGAATAGTCTATAAATATGTTGAAAATAAAATGGAGGGGAAAATATAGTTATGCAGACTTGTGTATTTTGTGTGGCAGTAAGACAATTTGAAAGCTGCTTTTCCATATGCAACTGTTACTAACCTTAGTTGGAGCTCTTTTCAAAATACATACTGAACTGACATTCTGATTTTAACAGGAAATTGCAAAGTATTTCAACATCTGACTTGCTCTAGCTTGCTTAACTTGATGTTGTCAATGCAGCTTTTGCTTTTCTTTCCTCTTTTTTTTTTTTGGGGGGGGGTATTTGCTGTTTTGCCAAGACCTCTTAGGGATACATGCAGGATCCCACTGTGGCCACCTTGGTTCTGTAGCAGCAGTGTACTAAGCAAGTGTGTGAGTGGGTGTGTATCAGTGTGCACAATGCACTTAAACCAGAGAAACTGATGTGAGTGACTTGAATTTTCACCAGCTTGCCAAAATTGACACAGGTGGCACTCTCCAGCATTCTGCATGAGCTCTGCTGGTTTGGTTGAGGGACATTTGCTTTGCGTTTGTGCTACTGCTGGCTTGTTTTATTATAAGCCTTTGTAGGAACCTCTGTTGCTTAGCTTGGCAAGTTGTCAGTAGATGGGTTTTTGGGAGTTTTTTGAGGCATCCTGTGCCATTAGGGTCAGTGGTATGAATGTGCATTTGTCTTGTCACCAGGATGGCTCAAGTGCCAGCACTGATAGATTGAAACAAGTCTGGTTCCGCTGAATTTGTCCTGGAGCCCTCATGTGCATTTTATATTTTTACAGCTGAAGTCTGAAGGATGCCACTGACACCGTACTGGACGAGGTCCTGCTTCCAGCACAGCCCGTGTTAGACAGGGGAGCCTGTGTAGGTGTCCCCCTCTTAGGCACTTGGTAGGAGTGACTGTATCACCTGTCCTGTCCAAAGTGTCTGGGGAGAGATTGTAGGACAGCCATCGTGACACAGCACGTGCTTGTGTAGGTCTTTCAGGCTTCTCAAAGTATTGTCAGACCACTCCTTTTTCCTTGGAGGTGCAGAGTGACCCATGGTCTTCTCGGGCTCTCTTTCACCTCCCCCAGGTTGGGCCAAGCTAACTTTGGTCACAATTCAGACTGAAGGCCATTGTTCCCACAGTGACACCACTGTTACTACTACAGCTCTGTCGGAGTAAGCAAAGCCTCAGAACACAGGGTGTTTTAAGCTAAAACCAATGCTGATTCTGTCAGCTCAATATGAGCCATCAGTTTCACAAGACAGAAAACAAGAAAATCAAAATTACCTTCTCAAGGTTGAAGAAAAGATTTACAAGCAATTGTAGTGTAAAAAAAGGATAAACTCAATGCAAGTTGACTTAACAACATTATTTTAACTTGTTAAAAATGCTGAAGCAATAGCTAAAGCTTGTATGCAGAGTATCCATTTAATTTCCAAAGTATGCCTTGATAAAAGCAATGACATACTTGACAAGTGAATGGCCAACAAGCCAGTCTGTAATTCTGAGCAACTTTGAAGTGTACTGAAACCTCTCTGGGTTATTTATGTACTAACATATAGTTGCATAATGGTATTCAAGAGAATATTCATTCATCTAACACTGAAGGCTAGAGAATGCGGGTAGTTAGGTTGCTATAGCCAAGTTCCATTTCTGACCATGCTATATAATATTAGATAAATTTACTGGAGAGCTATATTCAGAAGAAGTTAAAATATGAAAAGAAAGCAAAATCTGTTAGTGCAAGAAAACAATTCCTGATCCAAATCATTGATGCAAGAAAAAGAAATTCACAAAAGCAAGTGCTTTCTGTAATTATTTGAGAGCTAATCAATCTTTTAACTTGATCTTGAGACTGAAACATCTTTTTGTCCATGGAGGTGATTGAAGTAAAACATCTAATTCCGTGGAGCAGTGTGTCAGTGGCTTCTGTGGTTATAAAGCTGCTCAGTCAGAAGAGAGGCATTCTGGTGATATGCAGAGGTGCTGAATTTGTAAGTGTGTCTGTGAGTCCTGTATAGACTCTGCTTTCTGGGAGATTGTGGGAAATCACCCCAAAAATGTTCAAGACAAACTACTGGCTAAGCAGTGAGACGCATTTTCAGAGGCCGAGGTCAGAGCTGTTGTAGCTGCTCATTATTTTTGTTCTGCTGGAAAACTGCAGTAAAAGGACTTTGCTGGGGATGCTAAACAAAGAGAAAGAAAAAAAAATTATCAGCGTCTTAGAGGGCTCCAAAGTAAGCTGGAGCACTCGAGTAAGGAATGTCCAAGGTTAGTAATTAAGCCCAGTAGGACTGGGAGGCCCTGTTATTTCCCCTCTGAGAACACCAAAGCTGGCTGCTTCAGCCAGTGGTGTTTTTTCCATGCTGCTGCTCTGGGTGGCCATTTTTTCTGTCCAGGTGTTTGCGTAAGCGCTGGAAGCAAACACTGTGTTCTCTGCATGTTAACCAAGGAGTGCTTGCTGGTAGGCTGACACACTTTTATTTGATGAGGTGAAATTCCACAAGCAACACCATTTTAAGGAATTTTCCTCTTCTGTCTTGTCTCCATGCAGCTGTTCTCAGGCGCAGTGATGCAGATGTCCACCAGGTTACACAGTACCAGGGAACTAATGGAGCTTTACTTCAGCTCTGTGGTTTTCTTTTTCTATAAGTGATTTTAGGGAACAGTGCAGCCATAGAGGCTACCATGGGCAAGAACAAGTGTTTGGCATGGAGGGGCAGGAAATACATAAATTTGAAGTGGTTCCATGTGTTTCAAACCACAAGCTGAGAATGTAGTCCTTTTGCTTTTTCTCTTGGGCAGGGGAAGGTTTTATACCATCTGTTTCAATTTCTATTTACATCTTTCAGGAAAAAAAAGGAAACTTGTAATTTTTCTGATGTCAGAACTGCTCTAGAAGTCTAAAAAAATCAACTCCAAGGCAATTATAGTCATTATTAAACACTAGGATATATCTGCTCTGAATGTGTCAGTGAATGTTTTATTTTTTACTTGTTAAAAGAGGCTTTCTAAAAGCTCAAAGTTGGAGCCGTCTTTTCATTGCTTATTTGGTGCATCCATGAGAATTTGTTGCAATACATTCATTAGCAATCTCTGTGCATGTGCATGTGAAGGTGATTCTTTCTGTAGAGGTGATTGAATAGGGGTCAACAAATACATTTTCTGAAATAACAAAAAAAAAAAAAGGGGAAATGAAGCATAGAAATTTACCCGAGATGTGTTTAGTATGCCTGAAGGAGCAGAGTGAAGTATTGGCAGTGGTTTCTTAGCACATTTATTTTATGGGAAGTTAAATTTTAAGGTGGTATTTTAAAATCTTAGGTCACATATTGTCTGTGGATAATAAGAAGTGGTGAAAAACATGGATTCTTACTGCTCTGCAACTTTCTTTTAAGATGTGCAAGAGCAGAGTGTTCCCTGTCCTCACTTTGTTTGGAAATGGTGTCCCTTTGAACATGTTCTTCTCCTGCCACAGAGTGACAGACACCAGTGGATCCCTTGTTTACAAGTTCAGGCTCCATCTGCTCAGAGCCTATACATGACAGAGAGCATCTTACCAAGCATCCTTCACTGGGTTCCAGAACTGCAGGGGCTGGGACAATTTGTTGTGTCTCACTGTGATCCAGTAGAAGCCATCAGTGAGAGAAGCACACCTGACCCTGAGGCTCTGGTACCTGCTCTGCATTACGGGAGTATTGTCCCCCAGAGCCAGACAGTGTTTCCTTCTATGACTAAGTGTTTCCTCCACTGCCCTCCCTGGGGAGTCCCTGTGAGGTGTTCACTCAGTCCTGTGGCTGAGCTGTCCCTTTTGTGCTGTTGTCACATCGTATGTGCTGTGGCCTTGTCCTCCTATTTTGTGGTCATATGAAAAGTATACAGCAGCCAGAAATTGCTATTTTCTGTACACAGAGTTCAGACTCTGAAGTTGTTCTGATTTCCCTTCACCATCAGTAAACTTCCTCTTCTTTGTGTAACTGAGGTTCTTAAAGGGGTCATTGTGGCTGAAACAACTCCCTGCACTGTGATGATGGTTATTTGATGAATGTAATGGCAAGGGCAGATGTGCCTGACTGGTCTAGGATAGGTATCTGCAGCTTTCAAAGCCAAAACAAACCTGGCTGCTGTTCCTGCAACAATGGCAGCAGCTGCAATGCTTAGGGCTTCCTCTTCTGCTCACAGCTTCCCTGAAGGAAAATAGAAGTGTGATGACAAAACTGAGAAGCTGCTTCAGGGAGAATTTTCTTATAATATTTTTGGCAGTTTGTTGCTTTGTTTTTGTTTTTCAGGAGTACCACTAATGAGTTCAAGACACAAGTGCTGACAGCTGGTCAAAAAGTATGCTGTTAACTTGAGACGACCATTAGCAGCTGCAGAAGTGCAGACTGACTTAGCCTATTTTCCTCCAGTCTGTAATCGTGCTCTGCAAGAGCTCTTTTCTTTGTTTGGGAAAAGCACAGTCCCCACTTGCTGCTTCTCACCTGCTGGCTTGTTGAGCCTTTCGGCAATTGCTTGAGTACCAATTTCCTAGCAGACACAGGAGTGCTGTCCCAGCCTGTTGGAGAGGCCTCTCAGTCTCCAGGCGCTCACTGAAAGCTTCCAGCTGCAGCAGTGCCACGGGGGAATCTCATCTATTCCCATTTTTCCCCCTCTTCCATTGCCCTTCATTTCTGTGGCACCTTGCTAAGCATCGATTATTCACACTTAGAAAAGGTTGTTCTCTGGTGTACAGAGACCCACCCTGATCCAGCAGCCAGGCTGTGATGATGCCAGTTCATCTGGGCATTGTCTTGATGTTTTCAGGAACTCTCACCTGTGTTTTCCTGATGAAAACCATGAAATGTCAGCACAGCTAAGTGAACTTGGTAATGTAAATGAGTCCTCCTCTTGTTCAAGGAGACCTTGCTCAAGGCTCTGTTTCCATGGCTTAGCAAAGCCCTTGCTGGGGATGATAGATAACAACTTTTTAGCTGCTGTCTGTGACTGCCAGATGTCAGTGTGGTGATCTCTGAGGCAGGGAGAGATATGGCAGGTGTCAACTGAAGATCTGAATCAGTCAAGCACTAAATGCCTCAGACAGAAGGGGCTGTATTGTGAGCAGCGTCTCTAACGGGGAGTGATGAGCAGATTGCTCTCGGAGGGTTGGCAGGCAGAGGCATGAGACATCACTGAGCCGTTCACATGGTATCCCTTGATCTCAGCAACAACTTCCAGGAAGATGAGATTGCTGTTTGTTTTTTCATGCATCTAATTGGATAGCTTAACTAGAATGATCATTGCCCTGGGGTACTGGGTTTTGTGTTGTATGTTCCTGTCTTAGTTTTAACTGTCTCTGTGCTGCTAGATACATATTGCATATCCAGAACTTATGGTGGAAACTTTGCTGCCTGTAAATATACACAATGTACCATGGGCTTCTAGCAGGCAGCCAGTCTGAGCCAGGCTTGGTTGGCCAGCCAACGTGGGCTCCTTCTCTGTAGGTGGTATTGCCATGCACGGTTAGTGGATCCATTTTGAGACAGCCATGAAATTGATCTAAGTGTGGATTAAGCTCTTTCTCTATTGTGTATCACTTGGCAATATGGGGCTTCACTTTGGGGCTTTTTAATGGGCAAGCAATAAAACAGGCCAAACAATCTGAGAATGGTTCAGAGTGGTCATATCAGAGGTGCCTGGTTTAAAGATAAACCCAGTTTATCTTCCCAGCCAACGGGAAGGAAGTATGGCAGGTGAGGTGGGCAGTCTCGTGCAGTTGCTCTGCATTTTCACAAAGCTACTCACACTGTAGAGTGTCTTGTCCTGCCCTTCTGTCTGACTTTCAGGTTTACCAGATGGAGAGAACGGCTGACATGGCTCTCCAGGAGGACCTAGATGTTCTAAGTGCTTGACTTGCAGAAGATGGAAGTATCAATCACAGCTTGCTGTGCAATTTTTGAATCTGGAGAGATTTGGTTATGATAATTCCTTTCATTTTTGGCTGCCATCACCAGATACCCCAGTTTCTCCTAGGGGAGTCTGGAGATTCAAGTCTCCTACAATGTTTTTTTCTTCCTGTAGTCTTTTGAGATGTGATTTAGAGATTCCCCCTAGTATGCAAGACAGATGATCTTCTACAGTGGGGTGAACTACAGCAGCAGCCATGTGCATACATGTTCTTTTGCAGCAGTAAGGTAGTATTCTGTTGAATATTACCTTATTGCTGCAAAAAGAGAATTAATTCCTTATTAATAAATGAACAAGGTAGAAAGTGCAGGGTTTTCCTAGCTTTGTCTACAGTAATATTTTCAGTTGTTGCAGGTCACACTTCTTTGAAAGTTAGAGGGAAAGCAGCTGTGTTTCCCAGAGCTGGAACCTTGCTAGGGCATTTGCTGTATTAAGATTTCTGTTCTTATCCTTTGCAGACATGCTAGCAGTCAGCTGTGCCATTAATAGTGTTTTGCAGTGGAATTTATGTGTTTGGGGAATTGTTTGTAACTTGCATTATGCCACTGGTGCAATGTTACTCAGTTGCTGCAATACTTTGAGGGTCATGTGTGCAGCTTTTACGTAGATTGAAAAAACTTACTGATAGTGCTTTCACAGTTGGAATGTTTTAAATTTAAATTGATCTTTAAACAAATTGGAAAGTAAAAGAAATAAAATTATGAGTTTGTTGTGGGTAACAAGATTTTCTTTGTTTTTCACTAATTCACTGCCAGATGGGAATATAGCATATTGTTTGCCATGTAACTATGAAGTCCTCAGCTTTCAGTAAATAACGTGCAGGATTGTATGGTGCCTTTCAGTGTGTGCAGGCAGCTGTGGGATTGAGGCAGGGACCTAGTTCAGCTGGCAGGGGCAGGATTGAAGTCCTGCATTCCCTGTGATCAGTGGCAGGCAGGACTTAATTGCAGCTAGTCATTACAAAGAATTGTCTTTTTAATGATCATGGCTAACATCCTGCAACAAGGGCTCTTTAATAAAGTCCTTCATATGCTGGTTCTGGGATTACCCCACATTCTTTTCTACCACTGAGGCCTGGGCCTGAGCAGATAGATAATTTCTTATTAATAGATATAGAACACCACTTGCTTGTACTTAGGATTGTCCTCTTATCTGTGTTGTAGAGGGTCTGAATAAAATTATTTTGGCTTTTCTCACCCTCCCACCATTTTTATCTTCAATAAATAGCCTGTGGATGGTAGTGCACAAGAGAAGTGACTTATCAGAGGCCAGGCAGCCTCCTTATTTTAGCAAAGCTGCCAGACAAGAAGGAAATCTGCCCAGACGCAGGGGCTGAGAGATGATTGTGCAACCGAAGACTGACTGCTTCACAGAACCATGCACTTGCACTTGTCATTAATGAAGTTTCAAATGGACTGTGCCTTTTATCTTCTTTTTCTAGTAGGGGTTTACAGCTCACATTTCCAACACTGCACTGCAACAAGGAAATCTCGATTACAGCAGCAGTCAACATTGCTGCTTAAATTATCTGAACCAGTCTTGCATGAGCTGCAGTTGTAATCTTGGTCTGTGCTTTGCTCATCTTTCTGATTTGGGAAGCTGTTAAAAATTGTTTTACTCCATCCAGAAATATGTACTTAATAATATGTGGGTGTTGCCTCACTGTGTTGAGGTGTAACATTTGGAAATGTACAGCTGTAATCAGTGACATTTCTCCAGGGCACAGTTATCCTGATTGGCTCTCGTAGGGATGGAAAATTCCATTTACTATCTTGGCTGGTGTCACAAGCTGGAAACTTTGACTTTTTTTCGTTCAAATACAAAAATAATTTTGCTCTTATATTAAAAAAAAAAAAAAAAAAAAAGGCTATGATGAAATTGCATGAAAGTCAGTGCTGTTCCTTGCTCCAAATTTGCAGACACAGCTTCTGTAAAATTGCTTACATTGAAACAGGGGTAAGTTTTAAGATAGTGGAAATCAAACAGGTTTTATCAATTTTATGAATAGTTCTCAGGGTCCTCCTCTTTTCAGATGCAGGAGGAGGGACATTAAAGCAGTACAAAGGCTCATCAGTCCTCCAGCAAGTACAATGGATGAAAAAGAAAAGCACTTTCAGGTATTACTAACAGGAAACTGGTGAGCCAGAGCTGCTGCCTACAGTGTTTTTGCAGGTGTAGCACTATGCTGTATCCTGTCCCCTGACATTTTTCCCCTGAATGGTGCTAATCTTTGGTTAGCTAATTTCAATATGTGCCCTGATGTAAGAGAGTGGGCAAGATAGTTAGGAAACATTAAAAGAGGGAATTGGGGTGCATTGCCATGTATAGCGGGAGATTTGGATGGGAAAGAATGAGAGATACAAAAGGAGAAGGAATATGGAGTGTAATGGAGGGAAAGAAGAGGAAAGGGGAATATAGAGCAGAAAAAAGGAAGAAAACAATGGAGACAAAAAGTTGTCTCATGGGAGACTATAGTAGAGGGGAAGAGTCAAGAAGAAAAATACTCTGAGAAACATGAAGATGTGGTTATACTTTGCTTGGCAAAGTAATTAAATTAAAAGATAACACAGAGCTGGGTGGATTATACATGAGAATGTGTATGTCCTGGTATTATGGTGAAACTTTGAGATAAGAGTTATAGTGTTCCTCTGCAACTGGGCACCTTGAGGCAATTTTGCTTCTTATTAATGTTATCTTTCCTCCCGCAGTTAGATTGGTATTTCACATCTTATTTCTATATAGTGGTATTTCACATCTTATTTCTATAGACCTTGTCTTGAGCTTTTACCACTGAACACAACATCATATGGGCTGGAAAATCCATTGCTCAGCTGGAGCCAGCTGGCATTGCAAGTGTGTTGCCCACTTGTGAGCCTGCTTTGGGATGAGGGGAGGGAGAAGAGGCAGGAAGCCTTATTGCTGTGTGGGCTCAGTGCAGCAGCAGCAGAAGCACTGATATGTTATCAACATCTCAGAAAGCCCAGCCCCTGTGAGCTGCTGAGAAGGCAGCTTGTGCCACACCCATGCCAGAACATCCCCACTGTGCAGGGGCTTGCACAGGCAGAGTGGGAAAGGGTAACCTGTGCTCCACAGCCACTGTCAGAGTAGTGAAAGAACTGCTGCGCAGGGGAGACTGAGAATGTGCAGTGCTGAACAGTGAGGGACGGTCAAGAGGATGAGCAGTAAAGTAGTCCTAGCAGTAAAGATTAGGAAAGAGTTTATTTGCAATGTCTTGTGCATGCTGTGCTTTCTGAATCTCTGCTCACACTCAGTAACTAAATGACAGGCAGGAAATAAATACCGATTTCCATTTTACAGTGAGCTAGGACTCATTATTGTTTATCTTGTGTGCTGAGATAACAACTTAAGCAACTCTCAGAAAGTGAACCTTTTTCTCCTTTTGCTTCTTGTGTGGCTTTCTCCTTGGATGATTTCACACCTGCTTGTCTGTTACATCTGTGATCTGTTGATTGTCCATTTGGGCTTTTTGGAGAGGGGAGCATGGAGGAAATGGATGTGGATATTTTGGTATGGTTTTGGGGGTTTCATCTTGTAGTTTTTGCTTCTTTGCTTGTTGGGGTATTTTTAGTAAGCATCTATTTTCATTCATTCTGTAAAGGAAAACAGTCTTGCCCTAGACATTTATTAGCAGTCCTCAAATATTTTACCTTTATTTTACATGTCTGAAATGTTTCAAAGGTGCAAAACTTTAGCACAATGCATGTGAAGTCTTTATTAGTCCTCATTTTGTGACTGGTGGAGCTAAAGTGGTGAAATACATGATTTACTGAAGTTCAGACATAAACAGGGTTACAAAACTGGAGTCGGGATTCAAGAGTCAGTGACTTACAATTTCTCCCTTGTTGTGTCAGTGTTTGCCTGTGGAAATGGGCCTCTCATCCTCAGAACATTAGACTTTCCTTTAAGAGTAGGTTCTTGTCAGTTTTGGAGATCATGTGGGATTTATGTTTGTGCAGGTAGCTGTGTCTGTGGAAAATTTAGTTCTCTCCAAATGTTACAGAAGAATTAGGTATTGGCAATAAAAGCCAGAGCTTTATTTATGACATCCATTACAGCAGGACAGTAGAAAAAGATCGTAGAAAGCACTTCACAGATTGATTCCTGGGTTATAAAATTGTTCTGTGGTCAGATAAACTACAATCTTCTACCACATGAGCAGAAAATGCTTTGTGGTGCCAGCTGGCTCGTAGGTACATGTAGAGCAAAACAAATCCTTTCCTTTGTCACCCTCAGGGCACTAGTGAAGAAAATTGTATGTGTAATCTCTGCACTGGTGGGCAGGCACTCCTGCCTGCCCCTTCCTTGGAGCAGGCGATTCTCTGTTAAGCCCCTCTGAACTTGCTGGCTTGGTCTGGGCTTTTCCCTCTGTGCTGGTGCACTCCAGCACCGAGCGTTCGTGCAGGAGAGCCCAGCCCATGAGTCCTGAGGGACAGGCAGCTCTTGGGCAGTGTTGCTGGTGGCCTCTGGGACCAGTGACAGGACTGGGAGCCACAGGAGGACCCAGCCAGCAGAGAGGCTGAGGGTTGTGTGGCTGGCTTGCTCTGGATCTCAGCATCATGCCCAGCCCACTCCCGTGTGGACAGGGTGTTTGGACCCAAGCTTTTTCTGTAACCTAATTGCATTTGCAGGACTAGAGCCACCCAAGAGTGTGCATGGGGAGTTAGAGGTGGAATTCAAAGCATCTGAAATAAGGAGTACAACAGCATCTGGACCTAATGCCATGGGGCTTTTCTCCAGTATGCATTTGCCTTAGGAGTAATTGGAAGTTGGATCTTCCTTCTGCATATAATTTCTTCTTAATATGAAGGCATGAGTCCTCTCCTTTCATTAAGAAGGTGTTGAATTTTCCTGCAGTGGAACATTAATTTCCTTGAAGTCTTGAGACACATTTTCTTTGTTTTTTACTGAGTGTAATAATGACCAGTGGACTCCAGATGCTCATTCTTTGTTAGGGACAAGAAGAAACAAGGAGGAAAACAGCTGATTTTTAAAAAGAAATAGCATTTCAAGGGAACACTTCCAGAAGCATTTTATAGCACAGAGGAGGAGAATGTATCCCTCTTATCCAGTCTTTCCCTTCTTGTCCAGTTTTTCCCTATTTTCTGTAGCCTGAGAGATACAAAAGGGAAGTGTGCCATTCTGAATAGATTGATGTAATATCTACGGGCAGGAAGGAAGATCCAGGGAATTACAGGTTTGTCAGCTTCACCTCAGTCCCTTGGGAGATGATGAAGAAAATCCTCTTAGAAAGCATTTCCAAACACATGAAGGACAAGAAGGTGATCAGGAGTAGTCAACATGGATTTACAAAGGGGAAATGATGCTTGACCAGCCTTACTGCTTTCTGTAATGAGGTGACTCGCTTGGTGGACAAGGGAAGAGTGATGGATGTGGTTTACCTTGATCTTGGTAAGGTTCTAGTCTCCCATAACATCCTCACAGACAAGCTGACAGGGTGTGGATTAAATAAGTGGGCAGTGATGGATTTAAAAATTAACAACCCAGCCCAGAGGGTTGTGATCAGTGGTACAAGGTCCATTTGAAGGCCAGTCACTAGTGGTGTACCTCAGGGATCTATACTGGGACTGGCACTGTTCTACATCTTCATTAATGACCTGGATGATGCAGAGTGTACTCCTGGAAAGTTTGTAGATGATGGAAAACCTGGGAGGAGTGGCTGATGAAGCAGGGGGTTGTGTGCTGCCGTAGAGAGAGAGATCTTGGCAGTCTGGAGACAGGAGTCTCATCAAGTTCCACACAGAGAAATGCCTAGTCCTGTATCTGGAGGTATTTGAGGGTAAGCCCCACACCAGTACAGGCTGGAGGTTGGAAAGCACTACTCAAGAGAAGAACTTGGGATCTTTGAGACCAACATGATGACCATGAGCCAACCATGTACTTTTGTGGTGACAGTGGGCAACAGCTTCCTGGGCTGCTTTAGGAAAAGACCACAACAGGAGAGAAAGAATTATGTTTCATCTTTTTGGCAGATCTGAGTTAATTTCCAATCAGAATGGAGTTTAGGCTTGGGAAGGTATGTCAGTGCCAGTCAAGAGGCAGATTGTGAGGATGTGGTTACCTCATCTTCAGCTCCAAGTAGGGAAGAGAATGCAGGTTCTGTAAAAGTCTTGCAGGCTCTGTTGTGTTTTTTCTGTCTGCTAAGTGCTGACTGCCTTTAACTCACATTGCCCTGACTGCAAGATAGTTCCTGATCTATACCAGTGTCCCTAAGCGTGCTTCATGACTCATTTCAAATATCCTGCTCAAAGGAGAGGCAAGAATTGGGTTAATTTAAGCTGATTGACTTTTATGAAACAGAGTAAATGTGGAATTTTATTTAAATCCAGAAATCCCTTCTTGGGGTTGATTAATGCATATGGTCTTTATTTTGTTCTCAGAAACCAGAAAGCACTTAAATAGCAGTACCCTGCAATGTGTCCCTCACCCCTTTTGTAATGCAGCTCTGGAGCCCAGATGTATATCGTGGAGCACACTGAAATCTTCTCATGAGACTGACCATCACTTGACCTGTACTTGTGGTCACACTGGCTTGCTGGCTATGGGTTTACATCTGTGTTGCTGTCGTTACCTGTGAAGTGGTATATTGAAATGGAAATAGCAGTGCCTTGGATTTTTTTTGTGCCTCCAGTTTTTATTTTCAGGGTGTATAAACCTGTGCTCCCCTGAGCACAGATGCATAAAGAACACTCATAACATTTGATCATTTCAGTGCTTTGCCATTCATTTCTCTCTCTCTGTGCCACAAACTGACTTCTAAGACAGATGTTCATCTGTATCCCAGACAGTTACATATTTATCACTTTATCACTCAGTTCTCTGGAAACCAGAATCCCAGGGGAGGAAAACAGTGCAGTCATCACCTGGTATATCATGATAAACCAGTATCTGGTGAAGGAACTTCAATACTTGTCAGTTTCAAAGAACAAGTGATATTCTGTGGCTCTAATACCTGTATTTGTTCGCATTCTTTTTTCAACAGGTGAGTTTGAAACTCTGACTGTATCTGCAGGGAATATAGTGTGGCAGATGGGGTACTGCTTTATATAAAATTGTTGAGAGGGTCCCCTTTGCACCTGTGAAACTGAAGCACATGTCTATGAACCAAGGACACTCTTTAGAAATCTCATGTTGCAGGATTTATGCTAAGAAAGTAAATATTTGAAAGATATATCTCTTGCCATGCAGTAGTTTCTTTCTATCTGTATGTTGAGGCACATCTAAAATCAAATAAGGGAGAATCTTTACTAATTGGATTTGGAGTTGTGTTAGTCATTAAGAACTGTTGAAATAGAAAGCATGTTTGTTCAAATCCATGGTTCTACCCTGTCAGGAGTTGAGCAGATTCTTCATTGGTACCATGTATCTTCTTATTTCTGAGGATTGTGACACCTCAGATGTACTTTCTGTCCTTGGATGACTCACATTCTTCTTTATGCTTCTCAATTTTTTATACCTTTTAACTGAAAAGAAAAATATTGCTATGCTTCCATGAAATTGAAAGAGCTGGGTCTAGCTTAAACTAAGGGTTTTTTTTTCCAGTGCTTTTTATTATTTGGATGGTGGTTGTACTTCAAGAGTCCAGTCCTCCTCTTTATCCTTTGTACACTGTAAAAAAACCTGCTAAAGTTAATTGTTCATGCATGAAATGAGCCAGTAGGCAGATTTAATATTTCTGTGATTTAACGCTTCCTTCTTGATTTTTACAGTGTAATTGAAACTGGGAACTGATTATTGTGAAGACAAATAAATAAGGGAAACTTCTTCTGGCCTTTGGTGGTTAGAGGTTGTTATCCTCATCCCACCTTTATTCAAAAGCAAGGCTCCAGTGCTTGCTGTGACTTGTTGTTGAGTCTTCCTATTGAATAAAATTTCACTAAATTTAGGTTTAAATTATGAAAATACTAGCTGTGTCTTGTATCACTTAGAGTGTTCTCCTAGGTTATAGGGTAAATAATCTCCTCCTGATTGTTCAGGTTAAATTATTTTTATTATTAAGTTACCATTATTCAGTGGCTAAGTCAGATGACTCTGCTTAACTGACATTAAGATTCAGAGAGCAGGGCTCACTTACAGGGCTAATATCAGCTCCTTGGACAGCCACAGTAAAAGGAATAGAGCTGGACCAGGTCTGACAACAGCTTAGCTACTTGTGTGGGAAAGAATCAGGAGCAGTGACCTTTTTCTCTGAAGCCACTGTTTTGAGGTGGTTCACTGTCAAGACATTGATGTGGCTGTTTGGATGGAATTTGATGAAGGTGGCAGGTCCTTGCAAAGTTTTTACATACAGACTTTTTGGTTGCCCTTGTACACGCATATATTTAGCCTGTCCACTTAGAACTGAGCAGGTGGAACTCGGCTAACATTTAGGGAGAATCTAAGCTATGTTGTTTGGGCGTTGGGGTTGGGGTTTTTTTCTCTTTTAATCTTAAGGAAATTATTCTGATAATGAATGCAGTTGGTTAGGAGTTTGGAAGATGAGTGTGCAGGAAAGGATGGTGCAGTCTTGAAGTGCTGGCTCCCTCAGATAGTTTTTTAATGTCTAGGAGAAACACTTAAAATATGAATCATTACAGCTTCTGGCTGACTTTGGATGAACTAAAAATTACAGTGGCTGAAAGTATGCATTGACTGAGTCTGTAATAAAAAACAATTCAGTATATTCTTGGTAGATTTATTTTGATCATCCAGGTTAGCCAGGCTGGTGGAAGCAGTCAGATTAGTAAAATAAATAAGTAGCTTTAGATTAAAGAAAAAAAAGAAATAGCTTTTGTCCTTAGCAAGCCTACAGCTGAAAGAAGTTGTACAGTAATGCTTTATAGTTTTATGTGGCAGTGTTAACTTATAAAAGATTTGGGGGTGAGGTGAATTAAATCAGTTCCTCCAAATGTTTATATTATTTACTCTGATACTGTCTTACAGTCCACTAATAGTTCTGCTCTAAAAGTGGCAGAAAAGGAAGAGTGAAACTGTTAGCTCAGGTCCTTTGATTGTGCATGTGAGAAATGTCACTAAATGAAAGGGAAGGTGCATGTGTTTATAGACATCTCCATTTTCACAGCTTCCAGTGGACTCCCTCTGAAAGTCTCTGGGATTCAGATGCTTCAATCACTGGTGCAACTCCAGGCATTCAGTTCCATTTCTCTATTTGAGACCTATTCTGTTGTACATAGAGACATCTTCAAGTTGAGTTCTTCAGGCTGAAACTGCTGCTTTCCTTCTGGCCATTGGCCATTTCACCAGTTCTAATGGTTGCTTCAGTTCATTTATCAGCTAATTATAAAACCTTATTATCATGCCCATTGCTTTGTCCTCCATTTGGTTGTGGCCATCCCATTTACATTAGATATTTGTCTTTTGTTTTTAAGTACCATTTTGCTGTGCTTAAAATCATCTCCACGACCCTCTGAGCACCACAGTGAACACCTTGAATGTGCCTTTTGTCTTCCAGATCTCACTGCTGATTGGATTCATCAGCGTAAACAATTCTCAATGGACAGATTACAGTGCATACAGCTTCTTTCAGATTGTCACCATGTGCGACTTGGTTATGATTTTGTTCTTCTACATCATGCACATTTTCAGAGTCTACAGGAAGCTGACTTGTGTTAGCTGGCCACTCGCGGTAAGCCTGGCTTCCTCTTCTCTCTTGGGGGTTGATGGGACTTTCTCAGTCCATTCTCTTGTGCTGTCTCACAAAGACAGGCTGTCTTTCACTCAATTCTTTTTTACCTGGTATGCAGATCCTTTTGTTGCTTGCATTCAGTTCAGCAGATTGTGTAACTGTAAGATTTTCAGCTGATTTGGAATTGATTCTGCCCTGCTTTACACAGACAGAAATCTAGATTTACTATAAGGAAGGCAATCATTTTATAAAGAGAAAATCGAAAGGAAGCTACTGATCACCAAACCTTCAGCAGATGGGTCCTAGCTCAGGTCATTTGTAGCAGCTCAGGGACTGCTAAAGGACCAAATCCTAGCTTTAGAATTCATGTACTACATCCTGTCCCAAAATAAAGTCTGTGCTATTTAAATCAAACGTGCCTCTTTTTTTGTATGGCTTTAGATAACTTAACAGCAAAAAACAGTAGCCTCAGCCTGATGCTGCAGTCTGGCCATTCCTGGAATATCCTACAGGATGTTCCTGCCTCATTCCTGCATTTCCCATACACATCCATCTCTCATATCCTAGCAGAGAACCAACAGGCAGCACCAAAAATGTGAGACCTGAGCTTCCTCAGTAGCTCTGGCTCAGGTCACCCAACAGAAGAGTTCTGCATCCTAAGGTGGGACGATGGATTTTAGCAACCTCTTAGAACATGCTTCCCTTACATATGTTAGTTCCACTGAAGAAGGACCAATAGAGTGGGGAAAGCCAACTGGAGAGATAGAGAGGAATTTTTAAACCCAAGAATTGGTTGGGTGGCGGTTAATGGAAGCTTATGTAAGTCATTTACAGATCTAAGACAACAGTTTGTCCATCCATCTACTTATAACCAAAGAGAAAAAAAATTAATTTTCTTTTTCTTTTTAGCTGAAAATATTGTTAGACTTTTTTCTTAAATGTGTGCCACCACTATCTGTTTCTAAAGGTACTTATTTATCTAGAGATAGTACAGATGCAGGAATTCAAATAAAGGAGTGAAGTAAGCCAATAAATGACAGTTTTGCAGAGCAGCATTTATTATGTGTATTGCTGTAACAGGACTATGCTATTTTTGCCTCTGCATGGGCTGCTTCTGGTGGTTTTTTTTGTTGTGTGTTTAATTATTCCTCAACATTCCAGAGTTTAAGGCACTGAAATTTGTGGCTGCTCAGCTTCAGAAAGCTTTATAGGATGTGATGCTTGAACATTGCTGCTCTGTTACAAAACAAACAACCTCATTTTCAGTCACATTTAAGTATCTTTAGAACAGAAGAGGAAGACGTGAGAGAGTCTGGGAAACTACACCTAGCATTTTGGATGAGTTTCTTGGCAGGATCTTTACATTGCAATCAGGGGTGTGATTTGCAGCCAGTAAAGCTGAAGTGGTTCAAGAGGTTGTTCACTGCTGACACCTTTTAAAGCTTGGAAGTATTTCTCCAGAGGGGCACTCTTCCGGCCCTGCCAGGGGTTGGTTCTCCACCTAATGTGGCCTTTGATAACTCTGTTGCAGCTTTGCCCATCCCTTGGATCCCTCTAAAGTAGTAGCCTGTGTACTCTGCTTTATTTGATGTCTCTAAGGAGGCAATGGCATGTCCCATTTGCCTGCTGTGTCACGGGCTAGTCAGAGAAGCCTCCTTATGCATGTAATTTACTCTGGCAAATGCAAGGGTTCAGATTTTCATTACCCAAAACAAGTTTACAAATTAGGGAAGTAACTTGTGGTCACAGAGCTTACTTTACAGGAAAAATCCTCCTCAGCTCTTTTTAACACCTGAGCAGAGTGAAACTGGTATGGTAGACTGTTCATCTTCTGGGCTTTCCTTGGAAAATTTCCTTTGGGACTATATTCTGTCTTGTGGTTTGAGACAGCATCTCTCTTCTCCTCTGCTTTGTATTTGCTTGGCTCATGCTGGTAGTGAGATGCAGATAGAGGAAGCAAATATCCACCTGCCCCACCCCACCATGCACAAGAAATAGGCAATGCTAAGTGTGCAAACACTTCCACTCGTTGTCATAAGCTTTGTGAGGCTTCAAAATTGAAATCCACAGATAACCCCTGCTTGTAACAAGGTAGAATTGACTCCTGGACTGATTATCATATCAGAGAAGAATGTAAATGTGGTGCCTTGGTCCTCTCTCACAAACTCCATGGCATCATGTTTTACTGCAGCTGTGCTTTTCATGGCTTCCCTCCCTTCCTTGTGGTTTCCAGTTTCGGTTGATATAAGTTTTTAGTAAATGCAGCAGCAGGTCCCAGTGCTTACTTCCTAAGATTATCAGAAGCAGGAGCATTTGGTTTTCCACTTATGCCATTTCATATAGGCTAGAGAAATATGTCCTTAAGGCTCCTTCTTTTCTCTAGAACCATCTCTTTAAGGTGCATACTTGATGCAAGGAAGTAATGTGCCATGCTGAATTGAAAGGATTGCATCCATACCCAGTAAGTAAATCCTATTCCAGTAACATTAGTAGACCCAAACTGTTCTTTTTTGAACAGGAATTGAGATTTGGTATAAAATCCACTGACAAGGTGAATTGCTGCGGTTTAGTTTTTGGTTTTTTGCTTTGTTCTGCTTTGCTTGTTTTTTCCTTTTTGACTCTGTTTTGTCCTCTGAGTTTGAGGGTTTGAGTCAACTGCCAACTTACTTTCTTTCTGAGACATACCAAAATGCTTTGCAGATATGTTTCCCTTCTGATGCATGCTGTGCTTGTCTTTTCAGGAGTTTCTTCATTACTTAATTGGTACAATTCTGCTTCTCATCGGATCAATTGTAGCAGCATCCAAGAGTTACAATATAACTGGACTTGTGGCTGGAGCGGTAAGACTGTTTATTAAGCTTGACACTTTAAAAATTGCACTATATATTAAGTAGGTCATTGGAAATCTATGACTTGTACCTTTGTTTTCTTACACACTTGCCTTACTTGTGTCTTGGTTGGGTGAATGATCTTCTAGCTCATTTCAGTGAATGTTCTGTAACACAGTGCCAATAAAAATATTTTGTTGTCAGATGCTGGACTCACCACTAAAGTTGGTATTTGTCCTGCCAGAGCGTTGAAACCAAAGGCTTCTGCTTTAACTCACAGGAGCTAATGTGTTTAGATGAGGAATTAAGGCAATTAACTTCTGACAAAAGACTGTTGTAGCAGCTGGAAATTACCTAAAAGATTTCACTCCTCTTTTTGGCTTTCAACGCTTCCTGCTCGTGAAGAGAGCCCTGTTCAAGATAATTTCTCCTGAGCTAAAACTCACTGAGGCTCTGAGCTGACTTCTGGCAGGTGCTCTCTGCTGCTCTTGGCTGGAAGGCTTTACATAGAGAGGCATGATTTCCAAGTGTGGGTGACAGTATTTTCACAGCAGCAGGACCTGAAATACAACTCTTCCAGAATAAAGAATTACTTTCAGAAACTTACTCCTGATGGTGCAAACAGACCAGGAGACCTACCTGTCTTGTTTATTTGGCAGACAGGAGGGAAAGACTTGTTTGAATGGAGCAGTAAAAGAGCAGTAATCAGAGGTACTGGAAACAATCTTTTCTTTGTTGCAGAATCCGAGTGAGAAGTTTAGAAATTGACACTGCATGTTGCTGTCCAGCTTTTTCTCCCTCCTTGTGCACGGCTCTCAGTCTATCTTTCAGTTTTGACAAGACATAATATTATACTATATACTATTATACTACAGAAACTTCTGGGATTTTTAGTCTTTTGTCAGAATGCATGAAAAAAACCCACTATTTTTTGGGTCTGTTAGTCCCATAGAATGTATAGCTGAATATACAAAAGTGTCCATACATGCATGGAATATATGTCATCTAATGCTCCATAAGTATTTGTGGTTTGTTTGTTTTCTCATCCAGACTTTCGGGTTCCTGGCTACAATACTTTGTGTTATAAGCATGTGGTCATCCTACAAAGTTTCGTGCATCACACAATCAACAAGTAAGTATCATGCTTAGTAACTGCCAGAATGCTTCCCAAAATGAATATTTATAGTTTCTGGCACAGGGCTGTGTCTACCTGGAAGGATCTATTAATGCCCTGGTTGTTGTGACTCAGAATTACTCAAAAAGCAATCATTCCAAATTTTCTGTCATCACAAATGTTCTCACAGCTACTGACAGCTGTTAACAAATAACTACAAGAGCAAAATAACTTGCTTCTAGCAAATAGTGAACATAGCAATGCTTTCTTTTCTCCCTCCCCCACCCCTTACCAAAAGGTTTCCAGTGTGTTGCTTAATAAATTGGATGAATTTGTTTGTGGCAGCACAAGTGACACTGTCTTCCTTTTCAAAGATGCATCTGTGTGACTCCATCACCTGTGCAAGACGTCTGCCTTACAGAACAGGATACCAAAGAGGAGTGTCCACTACTGAGGAGAGAGCCATGGGTATTTTGTTACTAGCCTGGACAAGCTGGTAGCTTTGGAAGATCTACTTGAATTCCTATGCAAAATAATGTTGTGAACCAAAGTTTTTTTGCTCCCCCACCGCCCCCCACCCAAAGAAGTTTATAATGGAGAACCTGCTTGTTTCGGAGAAAGACAACTTCTATCTCTCAAGCTGGGCTGTGGCTGTTTCCAGCTATTTGCAATAAGTGTTATTTAAAACTCATTTGGACAGTCATTTGGTTCTTCTTTCAGAGGGACAGAAAAATTCCTTCTGATTTCCTCCATCTGTTTACACAAGGGAAATCCTGCAAATTCCTACTTGATTCTTAACTTCAAAGGATTATACGTTTAACCAAGGAACAGTTACAAACTAATTTGTGCCTGGATAAGCTGACCCAAGCCTTTGTTACCTCTTTCTATCAGAACTGCGGACTTTTTCTAACATCAGCTCAGCCAGAATCAAGAATTATGAACTGCAACTTGAAAACATCATTGCAAGCACTTCCTCCTAACCCCAACAGTACATGATGAAATCAGGGATTTTCTCCATTAATTTTTAGCAAAGATTATTCTTTAAAAATTCCCTTGCCAAATTCAGGAAAATATACACCCAAGAACATTTAATATTTGATGGGGTCTTTTTTTTCCTCCTTTTCATAGTAAGACCACTTCATTAGAAAATTTCTGTGCATTTGCTATAAATTATTCGCTTTGTAATCTAACAGTGTTTATGGAAAGCCCATTGTGAATGGAGCAATGTGCTTCTTTCTCCCTCTTCCATGTGGTATTATCACTTCCTCTGCCTCAGCTGGAATCTGTGCTCCTGGGGACTCTGCCCAGAGCCTGGACAGATAGAACAGTTCAGTTTTGTCCAACCTTGTATCATAATGAAATTATATGTAACTTCAGTGCTGAGACAATGCCTTCTTGGCACCTTTGTCTTTCCTTTTGCAATCCATCTCTGGTGAGCTGGGAATTCTTTGCAGGAAAAAAGAAAGCATGGGCCTTTCTTCCTTTTTTGGTGCTTCTCCTATCATCTCTAGCTGTCAAGTAGAACTTGGTTTATTCTATCATGATAACTGCATGATGGTGCAGCAGAACTTGGGTTTATACAGTTTACCAGGGACAGTCTGAAGAAAAAAGCATTTTCTGGCCTTCTATATATTTTTCTATTTGTCTGGAATTCTGCATCAATACTGCTAAGTAATAGTTCTCTCAGAAAAAAAATTTTGTGCCTTATGGAAGGTCTACATATACTGCTATTTGTTGCCACCTTTTTTTTTTTTTTTCTATCCTAATATATGTAAATTTACTTAGAATTTATTTTTAATTCTGGCAACAGAAAATTGGCTAACTGCTAAAGTGTCAAAAATTTTGATTAAGTAAATGAAAACAACTGAGTAGATAACTTGAAGAGGTAAGAATCCACCTCCTCATGGTGCACAGTTTCTGTGATTCTTTTTGCTATTCCTTTTCAAAAGTGTCCTGTTTAGACCAACACAGAGCAGGAAACAATTAGAAAGCAAAGAAATCTGGTTTTAGTGGCTGAAGGTACATACGTTCATGCCAAGATAAAGTGCTTCAATATTAATACAGAGTATTATTCAAATAAATGATATAACAGGCAGGTATATTGTTACCAATTTCATATTGGCTATTTCTTATTTTTCTACAATGTTCAACTTCTGCCCCCTACCTTCAGATGATGTGTTTTGTGTTTAGTCAGAAATGAGCCTTTTTTTTTTTTTTTTCTTTTTAACAACCAGAATTGAGCATAGCTCAAAGGCCCTCTGGTTTAAGAGAATAAAAATTCTTCTCAGCTGGGAATCCATTGTCAGCAGTGTCAGTGATAGCTCAGCTTTTCTTGTGCTGCCAGCACAGGACCAGTAAAATGGCCTTATGTGACAAGAGACTTCATTCTGGGCACTTTGAGTGAAAATACCTACAGAAGAAGGCACACACACACACACACACACACACACACACATATATATACATGTGTGTGTCTAATTTTTTGCAACAAGGGTGCTTGATCACCAGTCGTCCTGCCAAGACTGACTTTACAGTTTTTGGAAACCAGCACTCTAATGACTTTAATTTGGACTAATATGACAGATGTTTAAGGATACAACCTCTCCTGTTCCCCTAGAAGAAAAAGACTGTTATTTCTCCTTCACCTCCTGATGGATCACCTCAGATTGACAGCAGGAACCTTCCCACAAGCATTAAGCCCACTTGGCAATCCTGTGGCAAGCAGTGTTCTGCTGCAGACAGTGTGAATGCAGCTGAGACCTCAGCGCTGTGGTGCAGTGGGGAGAAGCACCTGCTAAGGATTGGGGCTGGAGCCTGAGCTTTCTTTGCAGAAAAGGCTGTTTCCACTTTCCCCTGGAACCATGCCCCCTCTCCTGGCACTATACTAGCTTTGTTTTTCTGCCTCTCACATCACTCAGTCACTTGTCACCCATATGGAGAAAAAAAAAGTCAAGGGGAATTTCATGCAGTCTAACAACCAAAGAATTTCTGAACTACATTCTGTGGTCATCCAAAGAATATCTTTTGCTGTAAGTGCACTTGCTTATACCAGATCAAGAGATGTAAGTTACCAGTTCCCTTTTGGTTTTTGTGCCTGCTGACAGGGCTAAAATATTCCTGCAGCTTTGGCTATTGTGAGAGTGCTGGGTCCACAGACCCACCAGATGCTCCTAATCAGGATGCTCTCAGGCTGGAAGACTGACATCTCTGCTGCCAAAGTTTCCTTGCTTTCCCCAGATCCTCCTTGTGAAGCATGTCTACCAAGAAAAGCACAGATTTTCTGTTATCACCAGCTCCACCGGGGGTTGGTGAATGACAGCTCCGTCTGGCAGGGAATTCAACACCTCTCTGCTGTACCTCTGCCAGCAAAAGTGTTTTAAGTTTCCTTCAGTGTCAACCTGGTTCTGAAAGCTCCATCTGTCTGCAACTTTGTCAAATATGGGATTCCAGATGTTTTAGAAATAAACTCTGTTAGTTGTTTGGGTGATGTGGAGAATAAGACTGTTGTCCTGGTTATTTTTTTCCTTCCTTTATTAAAGCAATGGCTTTCTCTCAGGGGAGTATCAGAATACATCCTGTAACTGGAGGACAATAGGTGAGAGCCACAGAAATACCCTGCTGTTGTGTTAGGATGTGCTAGTATCAACTGCTCCATCCAAAAGTTGTTCATCCTCTTCAGCTCCAAGATGAATGTAGTTTACTCTTTGAGCTAACAGAGTTTGAGATTCAGTTTTTACTGAAAAATTAAAATGTAAATGTTCGGAGAAGAAAATTGGTCGTACAAACTGTTTCATACTGTGAAAAAACCGAAACCTCGTGTTTGAGCTCTGGGGGCTTGAGATAAGCTAGAGAGTGAATAGAGCTTTTGTCAGGTAGAAACCAGGAAAATGAGAAGGGGAAATGAAACTTTTAAAAAAGAGGAAGAGTGGCTTTGAAAAGCTTGAGGACCACAGTGCTGGATGAAGACACTGCAGGTTATGTGACCTGCATAACTTGCACACTTTTTCTGTTGCTGATAATTGGTTGCATTGTTTGGAAACAGTTCTCTATGTGGGGTTTAAAGTGGGTAGCAGGACACCAGGATAACACCAGGATAATGATAACTTGTAAGGAAGTGTGTGTGGTGGTGGGGTGTCAAGTGATGCTCCATGGAAGAGGACTAGGGACTTCCTGGGACAAAAGCAGGAGAGAAGGAAGATCAGGTGCAAACATCCATAGAAAGCTTATGAGGGGGGGAACTAATGTGAGTGCCCTATGCACTAACAGAAGTGGTGGCAGATACTAACAGTTTCTGGCTGTGCTGGCTATTAAAGGGCAGATCTGCCTGGAGTGACAGAGAAGTCTCTTTACTGCTTCCCTGCAGTTTATACCCTGCTCTGTTAAAGCTGTGGGGGATGCATGAGACCTGACCCCAGGCTGTGGAATGTGGCATCAAGTTGCCATATGCTCTGCCGTGTTTAACTTAAAATTGCTGTGGGCTCCACTGTGCTTAGAGGCAGCATAGAGCCACGTGGGGCTACTGAGGCTGTGTGCTGGCCATGGGCCTTGGCCATCCCTGCAGCTTGGGCAAAGTATGGACCTACTTTTAGAGTGAATCCCATCAGAGAGCCAAGGAAAGCTGGATTTATGTATCACTGGGCCCTGCTGGGCGTCCTGGAGGTGCTGCTGGCTGTGTGAGCCAGGGAGAAGTGGGGACCAGAGAAAGGGAGGCCCACATCCTGTTCTTTCTGCCTGCAGAGATTTATACCCAGGTGGCAGGGGAGAACCCTCACCACAAAGCTCTAGGGTGCTCTTAAGCAACCCACCCATTTGGACTGTTTCAAATTTCACACTGGAGCAAGTGCAGGTGCCATGCCCTTGGCTTACCTTTGGCTCCTCTGCAGACACACAGGGCTGCACACTTGGGGGGCCCTCCTGTTGGGAACAGGTGGCTCTTGGTTCCAGTCCCTGGTCCCAGGGCTTTTATAACCCTGCTTAACCCTGCTAACCCTAGCAGGTCAGAAAGTGGCACTAGTGCTTGTTACCTCCCTCTCCTGGAGAAGAACAATTACTTTTTTCCAGCACAAGAGCAGCTGGAAAACAGGAATATAGAGGTCACTGATTACCCACAGCAGGCTACTCTAGAGTTTATTTCTGTTCTGCCTGTCCCTAAGCCCAGTCCATCAGCCTCAGCTGCTCCCCCGGGTCAGCACACTGGTTTCTCACAGCCCATATGGCAAGTACACATCAGCGTTTTGTTACTAGGGACTGATCAACATCAGCAGTGGGTTCCCACCATCACAGAGCATGCACAAAACTAAAAAAAAAAAAAAAAAAAAAAAAAGGGCCATATTTCTAATTAACTGATGATTCATCCTCTTGTTATCTCATATCTGCACTGTTCTACTGTGTAAATGACTTGCCAATTTATTAAGGATCAAACAAACCCTCATCACGTGCCTGAACCAGTCCCTCTGCCTTGGGGCAGTTGGCAAAAAAAAAAAAAAAAAAAAAAAAATCTGTATGCTTTTTGCCCTTTACCAAACCTCTGCCTGAGCTGTGAAAGCAAAGCTGTCTGACCATGCCCAGAAGCAGCACTTCACAGGTAGGAAGACTGAAAGTTAAAAAAAAAAAAAAGAAAAAAACAAGGGAAGAAGAAGAAAACAATAATTAGAAGAGTTGCAGCATCACAGAAGTTACCTGCCTCAGGGATAAGGTGGCTGCCAAGATGAGCTTTCAGTTTTACAGGGAGGCAGAATTTAGATACCAAAATCCTTGGCATTGTTCTGGCTTAGTGCTGTGAAAGCTTAGCTTTAAGATTCCAGTGTTGGATAGTCAAAAGCCCGGTTTGACTGTGGCTGCTTATAATGTGCTGCAGGGGACAGTAGTACGATAGGGAGGGCTCGTGAAAAGGAGGCTGTGAGAGACCTTGACTTTTTGTGTGGTGATGGTGAGAAATAAGGGCAGACCTAAAAGAGAAAGTGCAGATGAAGGAGCTAAAATCAAGGGGTCACTGCAGAGTAGCAGCATTACCTTTCCTGAGGGAACAGCTCAGAACAGTGCTGTTCCTTGGATTAGCATTTTTATATCTCCTCCTGAGTATAACACCACCTCCAGCAGCACCTGGTTTTTCCATATTGCTGAATTACAGCATTACAGAAAGGCACAACAGTATTTTCAAAAGCAGTTTTGTCGTTGGGCAAATGCTGGCTTTCAAGTGAGATGTGTGTTTGGTTGAAGTATGTCCTTCAGAGCACTAGCCAGCCATAAAGGCCTGAACTTTTAAAGCAGAAAAAAATTATTAGGGCATAGATAAATTTGCTTCAATTAAAATTAATTTTTGATAATCCTGGCTTAGACTGATTTGAATTTAGAGTGCCCAAGATTGTGTCAATTTCATTTCTTGCTCTTTAGATGTTTGCAGATCTAGAATAACAAGACACGGAGCAACCACTTGAAAGGAATAAACAGCAACCTCTAAAGCCTAAGACAAAGAGCAGAAGTCCTGCTCTCCTCACAGTGATAAGAAGTTCTGCCTGCAGTGTGATGTAACCCAGGAATGCCCAGGTGTCCTGCTGCCAACACTTGGTGCTGCGAAGCCCCCAGGTTACTCTGCCTGGCCCTGCAATGATTTCAGCCCTGCCTGGTGCACAGAGGCACAGTCACATCTGTCACTTCAGAGCCATTCTCCCAGGGGACTCCAGACAGCTGGGGCCATGCAAAGGCGGGCAGGCAACTGTGCAGCAAGCCAAGCACCTGGGAAGGAGGGAATAGCACAGAAGGAGCAGGCTGAGTGTTCGGTGCTTGCTTCTGTGGGTATGTGTAGAAAAACAGTCCTGTGTGGGGGTGAAGGAAGCACCTGTGTGTTTCTGTGGGTGCTGAAGGGGCTCCCAGAAAGACAAGAACACACCAACTCTTGAGGCAAAGCTGGCATGTGTGTGAATGACGTGGCAGCTATGTAGCATGGTGGGGATTCCTCCCCGCAGAGGGGAATATCCCCAGGCCACTAATGGACAGTCATTGCTGAATTAAGTATGTCTGAACCACTTGTTCTTTTCTTACATGTTTGCACCTGTGTAGGAAGAGCAACACAGGCAGCCTTCTTAGCACAGGATGAATTATAAGAAGAAGGAACTGGAATGTGGGGAAGAAGACTGCATAGGTGTAGACTTGAGGCATATAACCCTTCAGCATACGAGGTCAGACTAGGAAATTAGAGACAGCACTCATTCTGCACTACTTTTACAGCTCAAAGAGAGTAAATATCATTGTCCCAGGAAAAAGCATGGTGTATCTTGGAGACCATTTGCATGGGACTAGCCTTAATACTCAGCCACTCTCCCCTGCACATCTGATGAAGGAAGAGAAGGGCAAGAGTGAATCATAGCAGCAAGTCAGAGTGCAGGAGTTGCCCTTCCCCTCTGATTCACCCTCTAGATGTGCCTCTTCCTCCATCAGCTACCAGGGCAGCTTGGCCTCTCAGCTGGAACATCTCAGGGTGGAGCTGAAGAGACACTGCTTTTACCTCCCCATGTGCTGCTGGGGCAACACTCACCTTTACTTCCACCACTTGCATCTCAGCACATAATAGAGCTGGTGCTGTAGCTGGGTGGATAGAAAGGGACCAGGCTAGGGATTTGATACCACCTCAAAGCCTGCAGCTAGCCAAAAGCACCCATTTGCAGCTTCCTTCTATTACATCTGCAAGCCAGCTGTGATGGCAGGGTATGATTCCCCTCCTCCCCCTGCCAGCACACACACACAATTACACTAATACAACTTTCCTTTATTATGATTAGTGGGGGTTATATGAGGTGGACTAGTGCTGGGGGCTTTGTACCACCACTAGTATGAATTACAGCTCTGCTGGTGTAACAGCTCCTTTTACATCAGAAGTGCTTTGTCTGTATAGCATAGTCTACTGTTATTGCTACATCTGTAAATCACTCTTAACATAAAGCTTAATGATCTGCATCCCCCTTTTGCATGAACCTCTGCCAAACTCTGCACAATGCTGCAGCTGTAGCTATTAAGCTATGGTGGCAGCAAAGCACTCCATTAATACCTCATGCTCAGCAGTTTGTGATGCATGAGAGCTGAATAATTATGCCCTTGTTACCCGCAAATGAGATGCACAATTGCCAGAAACAAGCATTTACAATTAAAAAAAACCAAAACTGTATCAAGTCAAGGACAACATTGGTTCATTCTTAAAACAAGCCTTTCTGAGCAAAAGGACGATGAAGCAGAAAACAGGCTTACATTAATGAGCCAGTTGTTTCTAGAGCTGTATTGTACCCTCTCAGAAAGGCCTCCACAGTCTCTTATCCCAGTTGTTTTGAGAAACTAGCAGGCAGAGATTTAGCCAAAGCTCTTGTTGCTAAGAGTTGCACTGATAGGGAGGTTTAGTTTTGCTTTGAGGTAGAGGAATGGGAAGCAGGGCTTTAGCAATTTGAGTATCAAAACCCAGTGCTCTGAAGCATTTGAAACTGAGCAGGCAGGAAAAGGAGACTGAAAGTGGGTGTTAATGAAAATAGGAGTGATGAGTCTGTCCTTGTTGAGGATGCCTTGCTGCTCACATCGGGACAGCAGCTCCACACCTTTGGTTAGTGGAGTGCAGAGTCCACAGAACAATTAACTAACCATCCCTTCCTCACCTGGACCTCAACATGAGCAGGGATTTCCGAATCTTGTCTGCACTGCTATTTCTGGGAGAGGAACAGCTGGTGCAAAGGAAGTAGTTAAAAGGAGCCCATTATTTTGAGCAACATTGCACCAGTCACTAAGCAAGGGTAGAGCATATGGTCACAGAAAAGTTGTCATCCTTTTTGTCTTACGATGTTATGCTTCCTTAAGTCCAAGTGAGGACTAAAAAGAGAGCTCTGACATACATCCCAAGCTCAGCACTGCAGAACAGTGCCTGCCTCCATGCAGGACATCAAGCAGTGTATAGCTGACTGGGGATTTGCTGGCTCCATATGTGTCATGCTACAGAAGAATGTGCTGTCACCTCCTTATGAAGCCCGACTCTCACCTCAGGACTTGCCAACTTCTAAACAGCAAAGTCTGGTTTATTTTCCCACCAATAATTCAGCCAAGAGATAATAGGTCATGAGAAACAGAGTAAGTGCTCAGGGCACGTGGGCTGGTCAAAGCAAGTTTCACTGGGATGCCTGGAGAGGACTGGAACTGCAAGAAGTCCCGTCTGGCACGCTTTACAGCTATGGTTGCCAACATTTCTGTTTGTGGGCCCTGATTTTTTTCCAGCATGCATAATTTACATTTTTGGATAATAAGCTTCCCTCATTTAACTTCTTAAGAGTCCAGGAAATGGACAGGTATGGCCCATTCCATTCTCTCCCACCTGTGATCCACAGACCTTTCATTGAAAACCACAGCATAGTACAGACCACAAAGTTCTCCAAGACTGCAGTGCAGTGTTTTAAGTGCAGGTGCTGTCATGCAGCTGAAGCTCGACTTGAATTTTAAAAACATTTATTGGCAGGTTACAAAACACAAGTAATGCAAGTAAACACCTTTCAAACTGCTCAGGCAAAGTATCTCCCTGGGACAATACTGATGAGATTATATTGCCAAAAATACTTCAAGCTACATATTGAGAAATAAGAAAATTAAAGGAAATAGTATCCCTAAAACGCACAGTTCAATTTATAGCCACATTGACAATAGAGGAACATGTGGGCTTTAATCCCACTGGAAATACAGGTGTGAAGAGGACGGATGATCCCACGATCATCTTTGCCCTCTTGTGGACAACCTTCCCTCCTGCAGCTTGTCGACAAGTTCCTGTGCAGATGGCAGGAACAAGGCAAAATACATTTCTGCTCTTCCCTGTGCTTCCTTCCGCTGGCTAAGAATAGCCATTCCGAATCCAAGGGGCAGGCACGCCCAAAGCCCAGCCAAGCAGTGACCCTCGCTTGGCTCCTGCATGACCACAGCTGTGTGAGAGAGCAGATGGCTGGTCCTGCTCCTCCCTGCAAGGAGAAAAGCCATCCTAAAGCAAGGAAACACATCTGTGCCTTGACTGAGGGATGCACAGAGTGACCAGGTGGTGCCCGTGCACTCACAAAGGAAAGCTGCGTGCTACCAGCCCATATTCTGCCTTGCTGCACTACATTCTGGACATTTACAGTGAACCTACTTGGATTAGGCTCCTGAGAAAAGAGTTATTGTGATTCTAGCAATAACATGACTTAACATAACATGTATGGTCAAGCCTCAAATTATTAAATCTAGTATTTCTGAGTTATTTTCTCAAGGTGTAAAATCCACCACTGGCATACATTTCTAATACAAATTTTGCCTTGATTGTTTTCTTGCATCTAGGTAATTAAAAGCATTTGAGACCTTTTTCCCTTTTGAGTACAATTACACTCATCTCTGGCAACTTCATCAAGGAGACAATTTCATCTTTGAAATTATTTCATCTTTTCATGTTACAAAATAAAGAAAAGTATACTGTGGCATTCCAGTTTCTGTGCCAACAATGAAGGAAGTGTCATTCTCCTCCTGTGTACAAGATGACCACCAGGTAATAAGTAATCTGTAGGACTATGAAACTAAAAAGTGCTCCCCTGCCAAAAAACAAAACATGCAGGTTTGCTTCCATTTCCTCACCTCGTACTACTGACAATCAGCCAAACAATTTTTAAAGATCAAGCGGCTCTCCCTCAACCAAGGAAGTCAGCGACCTGTGTTTTACTACAGCAGAATAAATTATTTGCTCTCAACACCTTTTTGTTAGGTTGTGCTCCTTCTTTTAGCAAGTCTGCCCCTTTATTTTTTCAGTTCCACGTAATCAAGACAATAGGAAGCAGCACCCGATTTTGCTTCTCACAGTAACTTATAGACCACATGTAAAAGCTACTGCAAACTACTTACAGGGTCAGGGGCAATACTGACCTTATCAGATCTTTTTTCCTGGGAACTTCTAGTGAGAATATCCAGCCAGTTGGACCCTCTTCCCCAGGAACAGGCAAACACAATGCAAGCTCTTTCCTCCAAACCAGGAACAAAAGAATGATGTTATTTCCTATGGTTGGTTTTGGGAGAAGTACATAGCAACAACAAATCATAGCAAAACGAAGAAACACTTATTTACTAAACCTTTATTTTAAAAAATGATTACAAAATATTGTATAAAGTTCCTCAGATCAGGAAAACATAATGTATTAAAAAAGATCACAGGTTTAGAATAATAAAAAAATATTTAAGCATTTAAAAATTAGTTAGATAGAAATTCAATGCAACACTGGAAATATATACAACATTAATGTATTCTCATCCCACTTTAATAATAATTAAAAATCACTTAAAATCTTATAGGCATTAAAAGCAACATACAGCTCTGTCCAGCATAAAATTTAATATCCAGAGAGCTGCTTATGTTTACAGCAATAGACTAAAAAAAAGATTAGTTCCATTCTAAAGGCACAATCAGCATCTTTATTTGCTACAATTTTATAGAATCTTTGAAAATTTCACTAAGAATTTCCCTTCCATGTAGAAAGCTTGGTATTTTATTGCACAAATTTGAACAAAAATCACCACGACAGTCATTGCACAAAAAACATCCTTTGCTGAGCTCTGAGAATTGTATGAGATTGCTCACTGCTCTTTCAGGTTGGAAGGTGCAAAGGTAGAACTCACCTGTAACCCTTCCCTGCTCTTTTCAAGCACAGTGTACAGGCAGTAAGGCACAATTCCTTCCCATATTCAGAACCAAAGGACACTGGTAGCACTGTGATTTTAATGTGGGCTGAACATCAAACACAAAAATTAACATTCCCAATCTAAGCAATGCCCAGTACAGATCCTCAGAGCAGAAGCTCACAGTCCAGCCACTGGACAAGTCCTCACGTATCCTGCAAAATCCTCTGCACCGATTCTCAAGGCACTGCAAAAAAGCCTTGAAAGTGGCTACAGAGCCTTAACCTTGACAGGTTCAGCTGGAAAACACCAAAGCTGAGTGTCCAAGCAGGCTCCAACACCGCTGCCAAGCACTGTGGTGAAGAATGGAGTCTTAAGACAATCCCCAGACAGATGTACTAGGCCAACAGGCTTTACTACCAGTTATGATGTACAGAGATGTTCATTTTGCCAACAGAAGAAATTTGAGGCATTGTATCTAACAGCACTTCTGCCAGAGCTCCTATCACTCTCCTGAACAATCCCTAATCTGCTTAAACCAAAATCAACCACATTAATGGAAGCAATTTAAGTAGCTGGTTTAAATAAGGTTGGCTGATTTCATCAGAAGCAGGCTGGGAAACAAGCAAAGGGCTTTGCTGACAGAGCACGAGGGGTAAGAGGCATCCAGCCATACACACAGAGCTCCTGCAGAACCAGACATTTAATCCAGCTCAAACAGCATTCTCTAGGATCAGTCTAATTAAGAGACAGACATTTAAAGCCAGCATCTGACACCACAGGCATCAAAGGAGCATGTCAAGACTGCAGACCAGTCTGCTCAGTCACTGCAGCAAGTAAGCATCTCCCCCACCTAGACTGGGAGGGCAGACGACCTAGGAGTGATAAGGAAAGCTAGGATATAGGAAGCTGATAAAGCTGTTAAAAAAATGACCTCACAGAAGCAGAAAACAGCGCACACACACGCAAATCTGCTTCTCAACTATTTTAAAACAGCAAAAACACCTTATGAGGTGCAAGGATTAACAGCACTATCGTACATGTTAGCCAACAACTTGTTTGGAAGGAACATTTTAGGCAACTGCCTTAAACCTATAACCATTCTGTGACTTCCTCCCAGTATTTAACTACTGTGTGACAGACTATGGCCAGGTGATAACTTTACAGATCCCTTTCTGTATCTCCAGGAATGGACATCAGTAACACATTACTTAGGTGGGGAAAAACCTGTAAGAAAAAAACCAACCAAAACCCAGCTTCAGGCTGGGAAAACTTACCTTCAGGCTGAGAAAAATAACAGGAGAAATTACCTCAAGATAAAAGTCCATTCACAGTCCTGCATTGCTTAATAAATACTTAGCAGCACAGTGTTGCTCTTACACTATATGTAAGCTACCAATTACAGATGAAGATTTAAAGACTATAGACATTTTGATGTGGAAAAAATTCAGCAGGACTCTAGGCAATAAAAATAAACCAAAACAAGCCTGTTGTAATGTTAATTATTCTAGCACAGTCCGCAGAGTAAGACATTGCAGATCATGGAGGAGATATTTCTCATTATGGATATTTTGTATCACCAGTAACACTGCTTGTAAACCAAAATCCCTAATCTACTCAGTTATCAGAGACAGCTACAGCAAGCACTGATTGAAATCAGATTTTAGTGTACACAGACACTAATAAATACAAGGGAAAAAAAAAACCAAACAGTCCAAAGAGCATTTCTTCTTTAAAACACAGAAAATTCTATGAAGGAAAGTATCTCCTCTAAAACCAAACTGTGGCTTTAACTTGGTGCTTCACACCACCTGGCAGAATTTTACATCCTCCAGGTAAAGTGTAGTGTTAGTCTTAAGTCTCAAGCTATAGAGAGAGAGAACATCACAAAATCACACCCACCAGAAAATGGCAGCAATGGGAAAAGAACCAACTTTGACTTGCTATTACAATCCTTTGTCTTAAAACAGCTTCCTCTTCCTTTCCCAAATACAGCTCAGCCAGTTTCTGGGGGGATTGGTCTCAGTGCTGCCACAACAGGTTACAGGACTGGGAACATGCCAGATTGGGATATCAGTGAAATGCAGTTAACGCCTGCAAACACGGGAGACACGGCAAATGTCTCAAGCACTCAAACATTGTCAGCTTTTTCTCATTTGCTTTGGCATTTTAGAATATCTCCTGGCTTACAGTAATTTGTCCTGCTTTTGAAGGCTTTCATCTTAAGAGAGGCAGAGCAGTCTTGCTTTTACCTCAGACATCAGAAAAATACTTTTTTAGCACTTCATTTCTTTCACAGCCATCAACATCTGGTCTGACACAACCGTCACTTGTCCGATAGATACATGTCCCATCAACAGTGTTCCTTGCAGTCCTGCAGACTGTTGCTTGCAAAACAAATCAAGGGGACAAGTGCTTATTTACCTGTTTACCAGCTGAGCTAGTCAGCAGCAAGGAGTCTCAAGCTACTGCAATATTTATAAACACAGAAAATGGTGAGGCTCAAAACCATTCTGGCAAAAGTTAGCATTATCTACACATAAACAAGCTGCATATGGTATTAACATTGCAAGTAATACTCATCAGGGTAGAATCAACGTGCTGTAAGGTTCTTTCCTTACTCAGATTGCTACTTCTGGGGTTGCTCCATGCAAAATACTTTATCTTATTCCTCTCACTGCTGGCTTTTCAAGTTTCTTCCTGCAACTGTTATAGCTTTCAAAACCATGTGAAAGAAGATTCTGGCATACAAGTGCAAACTTTGACAATCATGGGGTGTAAAACTGTCTCCTCAATATACCATTTATATTACCTTCCCCATAAACCTCCTACAGTCACTATACCATTAAACTGATCTCCATAGACAGAACTGAGACATAGGAATAGGAAAAACAACCCAAAACCCCTTACTTAATGATAAACATTCCTCTAAATTCCAGTTAGGTATCCCTTTTGCATTCAGTTTGACCAGGAAGTATAAAATTAATTCTGCTGTGCTAATTTTTAACTCATAACAGAAACATCTGGTCCATTTAACCAGGAAATATCTTTAGGTTATAGCTCAGAATTTATGCCTCAGACATTAACCTTTATTAGTCATATCTGTCAAAATCAAATCAGCACACTGCTGTCCTGAAGTTATTCTGCTTAGACCCAAGGTTTTTCAGTGCCTGTCACCCCAGCAGGTGGCAACACCAGTTACCTTAGAACATGATGCTCAAGATGCCATTATCTGACCAAGAATCCTTAAAATTTGTGATGAGCAATGCAAACAAAATTGACTAGAACAAAGGAACAGAAGTTGTGATCTACAGTGCAGTGAAAGTTCATTTTTGTTTGCTCCAATTAAAAAAAAAAAAAGAAAAAAAGAAACAATTTCAGGAAGTTAGCTTCGTTTATTCAATGGCTGATTTTCTGTGGCACTCGGAGTGTTACCAGGATTTTCAGGGCGTCCACCAATGTTTTGTTTTCGCTTGAGATAGATCTCTGTACCAAATTCAGCTGCAAAGGCAAAACTTGCAAAACATCCAAATACCTGTGAAAAGGACAGAAATATGTGATTTTAAAATGCATAAAGAGTAATAGCATTCTAACATTGTTTGGAAAGATTCACTGTACCATTTTATATACATTAATAATGCTTATACTATTAAGATTACAGTCCTCCCTAAATTGATAGTTCCATTCAAATTAGACACAGATCAGAAATCATAATTCTAGCACATTCATTGCAGAAGTTTTTACAGTTTTCATTTTTTTAATCAAGTGTGAACCTCATACTGTGTTCTAATCAACCTTTAACAGCAAAAGTATATTAGTTGTATTGCCAAAATCAGTTACTAAAGTAGCACAGCATATAGCAGACTACTTATCCAAGAGAGGGCTGCTGATTAATGAGAGTAAATGAAGAAGAATAACACACAGAAGGTGAAGGAAGAGAAGATCTGCAGAGCCTGTGTCAGCAAGGGAGAATGAAATGACATTTTGTGAATGATATTTTGTTACCAGTCATGGCAAGATGAGAAGTGATAAGGAGAAGGCAGCTTTTTTCAAACAAGGAAAGAAACATATGCATTATTCCAACTCTACCTAAATTATACACAACTGCTTTGGACCAAAGTAATTTGACATTAATAAGTATTAAATCACAGTAGATTTTTTTTTTTCTGTATGAGAGAAAAAAAACCAAAAAAAACCAAAGCTGACACCTGATTTATGCTCAAACTGTTAGGTCTAAATAGATCTACATCACATAAGATGACTACACAAAAGTGTGTATCTCTAATAGCTGATGCTGCCATGGAACAGAATTATCTTCCTTTCTTTTCCAAATCATTTTTTCTCATTCAAGAATTTGATCTTTTAAACCCACATGTTCACAATTCCAAGGTTACTCAAAAGAAGTATTCAAATGACTAGGGAATTATTCTATCTACAGCATTCCAAAAGCCCCTTTAGTGCCTTGCCCCAAGTGTTCCCTAGGAGATGAATGCCCTGTTGCTCTACTATTTCTGTCACTGAGGAAACTGCTGCTCTTACTGCAGTTGTGCAAGTCAGTGCTGCCCACATTTGCTCTGTAAAAGCAAAAGACAGGATTTCTGACTTTGTGAGGGGGTGACATTATGAAAGGACAGTTGAAGAAAACCAGAAATTTCAGGAGTAGTGTATCAGAGAACTGGGCAAGCTTCAAGAGATTACAGTGTTGAACAGCAAGAGATGATAGGAAATAATACAGATCCAAGGCAGCATGAAAAAGGTGGGGAGCTGCAAGGGCACAGAGAGCTTTCCCGGAATCCTGAGGAATGCCAGCTCTTTGGATTTCCTGTGGTAAGTTTCTGGAAGATCTGCTATAGCAAATTCCTCCTGAAACATCACAATGCATGGAATCCATTTTCCAGTTTCTTCTCTGCAAATTGAGTGAAGTTTAAAGGACAGAGAAATTAACATACAAATAACATACCAGATAAATACAAAGTAAATCTTGCCATTTTAAGACTTACACATGCAGCAATTTCAACAGCAGAGTCAGCGTTGGTTGCAAAAAACACTATTGTTGCTAACAGAAAACAGGCCCCTATGAGTGGCACAGCCCAAAAATTCTGAAAATATATAAAAAAAACCATATATCATTTAACTGTAGATAGGTTACCTAAAAAGAACAAACATAACAGCTGAGTTAACCTGCCTGTGAATTTATGTTTTGATACTTTGATGCTAGTGGAAGCTTCAGAAAATACATTTTACAACTGTATTCTAAATGACATTCAACATTATCAGCTATTTAAAGGAGTCTGCCCTGTTTTTGTATTTTTAAAATATTTAATTAATTTCATCTAACCTTTTTTCACCATCAAATTCAAGCTCAGGACAACTATGGTAACTTTATTCCTTATGTAAAACATTTAAGCAATCAGAAAACTGTAAGTAAACGTGCTCATTCAAACCTTTTACTACACTCCCTTATCTGTACCCTCACATAAAGACACTACTGTTTGTTCTGAAGGTACATAGGAAGGGACACTTGTGAGATGGTATAATGCTCCTGATGACTTTACAGAGCAACTTTCTCCCACTGCTGGATCTTCTGAAGTATAAAGCCATAAACTGTAATGAGTTATGATTATTGCCAAAAAGGAGATAGGGTAAACTTTTTAAATTTTTGTTTTTATTGCAAGCATCATGCTGGTAGTAAACTATATTCCATACGTATACAGATCTGTGATGGCTATGCTGTAGTATTAGTACCATTAATGTACTAATGTACATTAATGGAAAGACTTTTCCACACAAGTCCTAAAATCCTGCAGGTAGCCAGCTTTGAAAAAGATACCAGTATAAACTCTCAAAGTTGGTTCATTTTTAAACTATAAGATACTTTAATCTACCTTTTACATGGAGAAGAAAAGGAGATTCATTTTGCATAGGCTTTTTACTCCACAGCAGACTTTATGCACTTAGAAAAAATGGTTTGTTTTTTAAAAAAAAGTTTTCTTACCAGTTTCTGCACTTTATCTTCCCCCAGTGATTCATACAAATTAGTGCAATACACATACAGAATCAGGAGGCTCAGAAGAAAGGCACTGCAGCTTGTGAATTCAAAGAAGTAAAGTCCACTACAAGTGATGCAATAGTCCACAATTTCTTCACAAACAACAGCCACAAAAGAGAAAATCTGCAAACAAATAACATGCTTGAATTGGATCAAGTCTCTAACATCTTCAACAAACAGACACCTCTGATATGAACATTAATAAGCTAGCTGTGACAAAAATTCTCAATCTACAAAAAATTTCAAGCTCTGCACTATATTCATACAGACAGAAATAATTATACAATGACATGGTTTACACTTGGCTGTTAAGGTGGTCCATAAAATACACTCAGGTAAGCTGAGCACACAGCAAAAAACAGAGGCTTCTTGATTAGACAGACAAGATTCCTGCTTTGTGGGTTTGTGCAACTGCCAGTTTGAAGCAGAAGGGAGAATACACATCCTGCAAAATGCTGCTGCTTACTACATACAGCTGCAATCAGTTCTGAATGTATTTGGGTTCAGGGCAGTGGGGGAAACTGGACAGCCCTGAAACAATCAGCTACCTCCCTAAAAGTTCACAGCTGATGTTACCTCACTTGATAAAGCTTCAGAGAAAGTCCATGAACCCAACACTCACATGCTTGTGACCCAGTAATGATGGAAGCTCCACTGCTCTTGTAGGAACTGAAAGTTTACACTATGTTCAAGCTATGCAGGAAATGTTTAATTCATGCAGAGGTTTATCTTCACCTTCCTGCCACAGTGTGTTTTGAGAAAAGAATGTAACTTACTTCCTATACAGTCACCATATCCCTGCTGGTGGATTTTCTACTGTTTTATTGCACAATAAAGAATATTGCTTTATTTAACTGTTCACTTATTTTGGCCACTTCTTGCTAGTTTCCTTCATCCCATAAATAGCATTACTTCCTTCATCCCATGGCATAGCTTCAGAGATCTTCGCAGTAAGGAGTTCACCAAATTGAAACAAAACCATGAGCAGGAATCAGCCTGGATCATAAAATTGAGACTGATATGAGAATGATGATCATATTTTTAGTAAGAGTATGTGGGCAATGAAGAGGTCAACAGTTCTTTGTTTTTAAAAAAAAAATTAAATTTAAGATTCAGAATTTCAGAATTGTTCTTGGAAAATAACCAACAGTTTTTGGTTTCAGTTTTCTCACAGTAAAAACAAGAACAACAATTTAGCAGTAGGAAGTGTAAATTCCCCTTACTAAGCCAGGTCTCAGAAGAGAACTTCAGAGAACCACGTTTTGGAAATGCAACAATATAAAGTAAACAGGAGCTCAGAAAGAATGGGAGCTGGGAAACATCAATATTACTATCAGGCCTCCACATGCTTCCTTTCTCTCCCACAGTGGCTGGCAACACAAACTTCTCAGCAGCCCTTGCACCTAAACCACTGAACTACAGTGTCAGACTGGGAATGTTTTAAACTCTGACTTTACAGTTTTTATGGTTTGGGTTTTTTGGGTTTTTTGGTTTTTTTTTTTTTTGCATTTCTAAACTTGAGCTTATAGCTGCATCCAATGACTTTCAATTTCACATTTTTCACCAGGTCAGCTGTGAGATAGCACTGTACATAAAAACTTATCTTGTTTTATAAGCACTGGAAACAGCAAGTCATCACTTTCACCTTAGGTTGAAACAGAACAGAAATAAAATAAACCTGTCCTTAAAAGAAAGTATATGTCCAGATAGCCATATGGTCTAAATAGATGAAAAAAGCTTCTCCACTGAGTGTACAAACAAGCTGAAATAAAATCCCACTCAAAGAGCAGTTATAAAGGGTTCAGTGTCAAATAATTGAGATTTACCAAGTAGATTCCTGTGTGGGACTTGTCCAAGTCAACATTCGATTTTTTTATTAATAATTTGAGTAATAAAATAGGGTACATCAATTAAAAAAAAAAAAAGTTGGCTTGAAGAACTTTCAGTAAGTGCTTTGATTCAGTAAATGTATCAGCAGCACATTTATGAGACGCCAGAGAGCTCTGCTTGGGTTTCTTAACTTGCTGTTTGATATCACGATCAGGAAAAAAAGGGATTCCTCTGTTGTCCTACTACCACCAAAAAAGTTTAAATACCAAAAGTATTGCTGGAAAAGCAGTTGTTTTGGATTTTTAAATTTTGTTATCAGTACTGTCTGTATGTACATCAGAAATTAAACATATTCGTCTGTCTCGTACCAGTAAGAAATTATTAATTGATACTGACATTACTGTTGGAAGTTTCTAAACAAATGCCAATTTTATAAAGAAGATTTAACAAGTGAACTGCTACAAAAGAATTTAACAAACTAATTGCTACAAAAATAGAGCACATCAATTAACTTGCCAACAATCCTGTGAAGATGCTCAGCAGTGGGATTTCCAGTACAAAATCTCCTAGTTCAGATGGGTGCACATATTAATTCTCTATTAAGTCTACACAATTCAGGCTGCTACAGGACATTAACAGCTCAAAAAGGAGCTGATTTTTAAGCCTGAATTACAATTTTCCTTTCCAGCTAGGGCATTTTGACTCAAGTTAAACAATAGTTGATGACAACTTGTCCTGCTTTAGGTAAGAATTAGCTTCTACCTCAATCTTGGCACAATACACACTGTGCCCTTTACCTTAGTGCTGAATTTGAACCAGTCATGGAGACTAACAAAAACATTCCACCTATTAAAAAATACAAACAAACAAAACAACAACATCATAGAAACCTGTGCAATAACATGCCTCCCAGCATCCTTTTGGCACTCAAATTTGTGACTTCTAGCAGTGACATTTTCCTTGTTTTATTTGCTCAAAAGAACTGGCTTCGGTTACAGTATATGCTATTATTCATCTGAAGGAAAGTATTTCTTAGGTCTAGAAGCCAGTTTTCTGCAGATGAATTCAGAGTGTTTTATAAAACCCTTGATCACCTCTGCAATGAACAGAGCCCACTTTCTGATAGCAACACCCTGTTTAGCAGTCCACACAAGCAATTATCAGGGCATAATCCCAGTAACAACCACTGTTGTAACACAAAGCCAGAAGTTAATGACCATCACCGACATTTCCAAAAATCAACACCTTCCCGGAACAGGAACCTTCTTACTGCAGGGACGGAGGCTTCCACCTTCAGGACTTTCCGAAGCTTGTTTAAAGTGTTTTGACCCAGACCTCAAGATCTCTGCCTTTTGATAAAGGTTACAAAAAAGAAGGGGAAAATGTTGGAAATTAGGAGGGTGAATAACTATAACTCCATTTTGTTTTTCCTCTCACTGACTAATAGGATCAGGCCATAAACTGCTACTTATTTAAGAACATGTGAAGCAGCTATTCATCCTGTTTAGGATAATGATAATTTTTCCTTTTTTTCTGCTTAGAAAGCATTTAAAATAATTAAACAGCTTAAGGCTTTGGTAAAACAGTAAATTTGCCTACATAATCACTCATTTTATTTTAGTCAATTAACCTGTTTGTATAAACATTCTGCTTGTCAGGGAGCAGAACCCAGCAGATATTGCTTTATTAATCTCCAGCAGATGAATTAGAAGTTTATGTCCCATTTTATTTGTTTAATGCATTCTTAGGTGTAATTTTTTAAAGCACTCTTAGAAAAGTTTATTTTTGGCAGTGTTACCACTTTATGAACACTAAGGAATATAACATTTCTGGTTGAAGGTTTTGACTGTGTGTGAGATGAAGCTTAAAACCCAAATGTCCTCTTTTCTGCGATGGTGAAGTTACCGAGAAAGGGTTGGAAATCACCTACAATTCCTGTAAGCATGACACATCTGACTGAAATGCCACTGTGTTGGCTGCAAAATGCAGGCTGACACACATTTGCAATCAGCCACCCTTTACCACCACACGTTTCACTCATTCCCTGCTAGTAAGTACATAAGGATGCTCCTCACATCCTTATCAGCAGTCACACTGGTACATTTTGGAAGAGCTTGTCACCAAACACTGAACAGAACCTTGCACCAGAAGCCCAACTGCTTGATTCAGAAACTCAGAAAGAACAATTTGTATAAAAGGCAGAAAATAAGCCTTTTATTTCCTGGTGGGCCCAGGGCTGCCTGACATGATGTCTCATGTAATGGGACATCACGATTACAGGTTTCTGGTGCAATTTTCTACCACAAATCATGGAAGAAATAGGCTCCTTAAGTTTAGTATGGACAGCACAAACTGACAGGCTTAGAATGGGCTGTAGGAGCAGCAAGAGAGGAAGGTCTGGAGCTCATAACCCAGCAATGCCCTTCCCAGTTCTACTGCCCTATGGTGAGGTTCAAGCAAAGGCTTCTTACTCCTGTTTTCATCCAACCCGGCCCTCAGAAAAAAACACTACATTTCCTGCGAGGCTTCCCTCTGATTTTGAGCCGGGGCGGGTGGTGTTTAAGGCCAGCAGGTAGCTGGACCACGGCTGCAGCACCGAGCCTTGGGCACACGACGCCGGCACCATCCGATGTCAGTACCTACTCCTGCAACTCGGGAATGAGGCAGAAACACTCCCACCGCTTCCCCACAATACACCCCTTTGAACCAGCATTATAAGGCACCACGCCAGCTTTCCATCTGAGTTACAGGTCTGCACAACTTCAGTGACCCCATGGCACGCCACAAGCCAGGACACCTTCCCGGCGGAGCCAGCCCTTTCCGACCGGCAGAATCCACTCCCTCGAAGCCTGTGTGCGGCCATCTCCCCAGCCTGCTGCGGATCACCGAGGAGCTATTTTTTAAGCGGCAGGGGACCTCGTAAAGACGAAGATCCTCACAACACGCTCGTTTCCATCCCAGAGCGGGGCACCTCCACCCCCGGGAGACTGCAGGTCTCTTCCCGGCCCGGGGCGGTCATCCTGCCGGCGGCGCTCCCTCCGCGGGAGCCCCGGCAGGGGGGCACTCACCGTCTGGACCACCTTGACCGGCAGCCGCCACCCCCGCAGGTGCCGCAGGGTGCAGCCGAAGGGGGGGCGGCGGGCCGCCTTCGCCTCCGGTTCCGTGGTCTCGTTGTAGACTGCGCCGTTCTCCATGGCCGGGCCGGGCCGCCGCCGGCCAGGTGGAAAAAAACGAAAGAAAAAGGGCGGCAGGCGGGACGTCTTTGCCTCCGGTGCCCTGGTCTTTTTGAAGGCGGAGGCGCTCTCCCTGGGCGGGTCGGGCCGCCGGCTCCCAGCTGGAAAAAACCGCGAGAAGAAGGGCGGCAGTCGGCGGGACGCCTCCGGTTCCGGGGTCGCGTTGTAGGCGGAGACATTCCCTCTGGGCGGGCCGGGCCGCCGGCTGCCATCTGGGAAAAACTGCAAGGGAGAGGGCGGCAGTCGGCGGGACGCCTCCGGTGCCCTGCTCTCATTGTTGGCGGAGGCGTTTTCCCGGGACGGGCCGGGCCGCCGATTCCCAGCTGGAAAAAACCGCGAGAAAAAGGCCGGCAGTCGGCGGGACGCCTCCGGTTCCGTGGTCTTGTGGGCGGCGCGGTTCTCCATGGCCGGGCAGCCGGCTGTCAGCTGGGAAAAACCGAAAGCAAAAGGGCGGCAGGCGGGCGGGCCGGGAGGGGAAGGGCGAGAGCCCCGGGGAGCCCGGGGGCCCCGGGGGCTGCGGTTGCACGGCCGTTGGTCCCGGCGGCACCGGGGCGCTCCCCCTGGCGGCCGCGGGCGGGAGCGTGAGGGACGGCGCGGACCGCGGGGCCGCCTCAGGCCCGGGCTGGGCTCAGTTCGCCAGCCGGGGCCTGGCAAGTAAAGTTTATGCGAGTATTCACTTGTCACACGAGATTACGGTATCAAAAGAGGGGTTTAAGCCAAAGCTTTCCCTGGTTACATTCACGTAATCAATTAGGTTGGAAAAACCCTCTGAGATCATTGAATCCAGCCTGCGTGCACCAGACCATGGCACTGAGTACTGGGTCCAGTCTTGCATTAAACACCTGAAGGGATGGTGACTGTCACCTCCTTGGGCAGCCCATTCCAGTGTCTAATCACTCTGTGAAGAAATTTCTCCTTATGTCCAACCTAAACCTCCTCTGGTTGCTGCTTGAGGCTATGTCCTCTTGTCCTGTCATGAGTTGTCTAAGAGATGATCCCGACTCCCATCGTGCTACAACCTCCTTTCAGGCAGTTCTAGATATCAGTAAGGTCACCTCTGAACTTCCTTTTCTCCAGGCGGAACAACCCAAGCTGCCTCAGCTGTTCCTCACAGGACTTGTGCTCCAGAGCCTTCACCAGCTCAGCTGCCCTTCTCTGGGCTTGTTCCAGCACCTCAGTGTCTTCCCTGAACTGAGAGGCCCCGAACTGGACACAGCACTCAAGGTGTGGCCTCACCAGTGCTGAGTACAGGAGAAGAATCATTGTCTTTGAAGATATTCCTTGTTGTCAATGAGAGAAAACACTCATATCACCAAACCTCCTCTAACATACTCCCATACCTTTGCCCAGGTCAGCTTTTGTTGCCTACTAAGAGTAGATCGAACCTTTTATGTGTAAGCAAAGGTGTGTTATGTTTGCTTCTATATTATTGATGTATTGCCCACAGAGTTATTACGGTCATTTGTAGTCAAGTTCAGTGATACTTGTTTAAATTCAAGGAAATGGAAGATTGCTACAGGTTGAAAAAGAGGGGATTTGCTTGCTTAACATTAGCTGTATAGGAAGATATTCCCTGCTTAGGGAACAGGTCAGGCTGTTTTGATACTGCTTCTCTTTGGGAAATGCACAGTGCAGTGGGAACGTGTGTGCTACAGAGCCCCATGAGGCTGGGGCTACTTTTGGCTCTGCCAGGACACCCCCTTTACCAGGCAGATGCAGAAGTATGGGCCAGACCAAAGCAGCTGAAGTTATTTCTGGTACCATTCAGGCAGGACAGAATCTAGAATGAAAGAGGTGATGTTACCGTTGAGCCAAGATTGAACTACATAATCTGTCATGATGGACAAGATTAATTAGTTTAGAGTAATGTAATGGCTGTGACAGCACAGTTAAGAGCAGGCACAGTGATTTTCCGTGGTTGAAAGAGTGTATAGATCTATCTTATATACCTCTCTATATATATCTAAATATATCTATTTTGTAGTGTGTATAAATAGGCCACGCTCCCCGCTGAGTGTGTACCAGCAGGCCGTGTGCCTTCTCCTGGTAAGAAAACACTGTCCAGGGGAATCCACAGTTTCCCTAGGCAGGATCATACAGACCTGTCACTGCCAAAAACAATGTTTGGCTGCAGGAATTGGCTTGAGAGGCAAATGAGTAGGGCAAGTCCTGTGATTCCCAAGGCTTAGGCGTTTCCGCTAAAACAAATGAGGTTATCACCATGGGTGTGCCCCAGCTTCTGCCTGGGATTAGGGTGAGTGTAATATGGCTCTGTTGGCAGCATCCCAGACTACAGGACTGAGCAGGTAGGTGTAGTCAGGAACACTTGCTGTTACCACTTATAAGTTCCCAGCGCCTTCACTACATTTTTTCACACTAGTACATTATAAATTAGATTACATTTTAGAAGCTGGCATCTCTCTTCTGAAGGAAATTTCCTTCGTGTTTTCTTTTCTTCCTTCACAATATTTCACAACTGGCTGAAGAACTCAAAGCCACAAAGCGTGTGTCTAGGATATAATGTGGTCTGACAGAGACAGGACTTAACCAAGATAGAAGCAGTTGTACAGTCTTTTAAGATGTTCAGCAGCATCTAAGGCTTCCCTTATGAGTCTTTAGAATGCTTTCATGCAGCATTGCTAGATTATGAATACAGATGTTAGTACTGAAGACAATTGTCTTGAGGACATACTGCTTTTCAAGGAGCCACAGAAACACAAAACAAGACTACAAAAGATAAAATAGATGATGATCTCTTTCCAGTTTCTACTGTCTTTAAGCTGGTTTTCCCATTCAGGCCCTCTCCAGGAAATACATATCAATGATGCATGAATGATAAAGATTAGCTTGCCATTTAAAGCCTAACTTATTGAGGCAAGTTTATTTATTTTTTTATAAGAGGCTAAGGAAAAGCAAAACTACAGCAAAGCTAGGGAACTGTAAGGTCATGTGACAGAGAAGGAATGAAAACTGGACAACAACATAGGAGTTGATATCTTGAAAATGCTTAAAGAATTACATTATGCTGTTCTTCACAGAGGTACAGCAGGTGTTCTTCACCCTTTTTATCACACTAACTTTCCAGTACAGTAATTTGCCTTTAAAGAAGTAATTAAAACAACATTTACTGTAATTAACAATAGGGTTTAATGCAAATAACAGTAACTGACTGACTGTGATGTGATGGAAATTCCATTCCAGGTATACAGCTATTAATTTCCTTTTAGTTATGTGCTACACCTGACAGTTTTCCAGAAAAATAAGTCTTCCTTACCCTGCCACAGCCTCTGCTGGACCGGCAGGCGCAGAGCTAAAGGCAGGACATGGTGGCAGAGAAGCAACCTCATGGTTAGATGCTGAGCTGTGGTAACATCTCCAGTCAGCCAGGCACAGAGAGAGACATCAGTGGAAGCAGATTAGTGATGAGTGACCTAGTTTTCTCCCTCATTACATCTCCTCCAAGACACCCTCCATACTGACCAAAAAGCAATACCAATGGAGAAAGCCCCCTCACTAGAGGAGATGGCAAGTGTACACACTATAGCTGTATTACAGTTGCCACTTCTTGCCCCCATGTTGAAATAATTTCAAAAACTGTAACTGGAGTCCCTTGAAGCAGTTGAGTAAATGCCAGCTACTGCAATAAGGGGGCTTCAGGACACAGCTGCATTGCTGTTTTCATCAAGTGAGCCCCAGTGGCTCTTTGGCATGCTCTGTGTGCTGTGTTACAATGCAACACTAAAGCCTGAGTCCCTCGCACTCAGAATTGGCAGCACTGGCCTCACGAATTCATGTTCTCCTTTTCTCACTTTCAAAAATGCAGTTATGGGGTTTTTTGCTTTTCTTGCAGAAGGCAAGGAAAAGAAAGTAGAAAAATGGGAAAGCAGCTTGGAAGCACAAACCACTGAAAGAGACAGACTTAGTTTCACTGGAAGAGGAAAAGGAAGAAGTGTGTGTTACTGTACAATTCAGGGAGCTTCACTGAAGACAGCCTGTCTGAGGCATGACTCCCTCCTTCATTTTAGTGTTCTCACATGGGCATCTCAACATATTCTGTTCAAGACTATCCCCATGTATTACATGAAGTAAACACAGGATGATTAGCTAGCAAATGGAATATTCCAAGTACTGCAAAAATGAGCTCAGAGAAAACTTGAATGTGTTGCATCTGCTGAACTTTCTTTAGCTCCTGAGGCTCTATTTTTGTGCTCAGTATTGCAACTGAACTTCACAAACCGTGACACCACACTAAACAGGCTTGAATGTGTGATTTTTAAACAGCTGAAGATGAAGAATTAGCATTTTTAACACTATTACTAAGTATCCCTTATGGCACTAGAGATGAAATCCCACACTTTCCAAATGCAAGCTTCGGCCAACTCTTCTCAGTGGTTTTCTGCATGCATCTGCATGGCACAGAGAAGCATTAAGCCATGAGGTATTTGATAGGCAACAGTTCTGCTGCAGGTGTCCCACTGCAAACTTTGCTCCCCAAGAAGAGACTGCAGCTCAACAGGCAGAAATTCTTGCATTTCAGAAGTATCACTAGAAATGTAAGGTGAATATAGTAGCTAATCCATAAAACCTAAAAGCCATGTGCACATAACAGAGATTGCCATTTTCAGCTGAAAAATATGACCTGCCTGGAAATAAACTTTTAGTCAAAAATTTCAAGATTAAAATTTGCAGAGTAGCTTTATTAGAACCAGTATATTCAAAAGAACTGACGTGGGAACAGGGTAGAGAAGGAGGAAGAGAAGATTTACAAAATTCCCCTGAAACAGTTTCGTTTCAGTCTAATCAGCAACTTGTCTACATTGAAGTAGCCCTGAAAGTCTAAAGGAATTTAGTTGTTTTATATTGTAGCATTTTTTCAGTGTTCATACTGCAAATAATTTTAAAAGTATTGTTATTAAAATTGTGCCCTGTTTTTGTTGCATCATCTCTTTGCTTTCCGCATCTTATGTGCTAGTCTGAAACTTTTGTACCCAACAGCACTAAAGGCACAGAAGGGTGATTGAAAGCAAAATTAATGTAATTTGTAATGTCACTATTTCAAAAATTGGGGTAATCCCAAACCTAACCCCTCCCCAGCCTAGAACAAGAAAGTATTCTTGCCAAATTAGCTTCAGTGTTTCACCCAATTTATTTAGTTTGGTGCTTGACTTGATGGTGAAAGAAGAACAGGGAGCAGAGTTTACTAGCACTACTTTTTATGAAAAGGGACGTCTGTCACAGAGATTAATTTTGCATGATAGTTGTGGTGAATCCCATCTTAATTGTCTGCTCTCACCAAAGCAGTAGCTGGGGGAACTGCAGCTCAAGAGGATAAACAACCAGCCCAGGAGCCTTGGTCTCTTCAGAGGGAAACAAGAAGCCAAAGACATCAGATTACACAGAAATATTCTCAGGTGTTTTCCTTTGGTGGTAAATTTTCCCCCCAGACAGCATAAGCAGGCTGCAGATAGGAAGTGACAGCATTAAGAGAATTTGAAAGAGGTAAGCAGGCTACTTTAGTCTTTTAGAATGAAAAGACGTGGTAGGGGACAGTCTTTGTGTCAATATGCATTTGTAAATAATAATTGAAAAATCAAAACAATCACAAACCTCCAAACTTACAGGGGCTTAGGGAAAAACATATTTAGAAGCTTCAAATACAGAGAAGTGACATCTGTTTTGAGAACTGAAACTATAATGAGTAATTTGTAAGGTTTTCCCCTGTCCCAGCCTCCCCAAGTAAGGGCACCTGGTGTAATAGCTATTAATGCATTATATGGCCAGTTTTGCAGCTTCATAAAGGGTTTTGTGCTTTGACAGGTGCTCAAATGAACTAACTTAGAGACTACAGGAGTTGTCTTTCAAAAATATGGACAGTATCCACTAGTTTAAAATGTTGCCGTTAAAATCCAGTTTCACCCTAATGACACATACCACTGCAGTTGTATGAGAACAGGTTCTGCTTTCATCATTAGGATGAAAAGGATCCTTTCTCTCAAGCATGTTCCAAATTCAGTTTCAAGGTTACATACTGAACCTAGAGACAACTTTTTCTGATACTGATGTGTGGCATGCATCCATAATTAGAAGCCTATTTTTTTTCTTCCAGACAATTTATTCTATACAGCTGTTCATCAGCAGGTCACGCATTTCCCCATGTGTCACCTTTACTGAATTGTTGACCTAAGCAAAATTTTAAGGACTGCAGTTAAAGATATACTTAAGAATATCCACTGAAACTTCTCAGTCCACATTTCAATCTTCTATTTTAACAAGTATGCTTGAGGGAGCTAAGTGCACAACAAGATAAATGTTGTTCCTAAATAAATTTAGGTATTTGAAAAATATGGAGATACATCAGGTAAAAGCAGGTTATCCAGCCCCTCTACTCAGTCCTAGTGAGACCACACCTGGAGTGCTGTGTCCAGTTTTGGGCTCCTCAGGACAAGAGATATGGAGCTCCTGAATCAGGTCCCAGGGAGGAGAACAAAGATGATTAAGGGAAGTGAGCATCCCTCTCACAAGGAAAAGCTGAGTGAGCTGGGCCTGTTCAGCCTCTGGAAGTGATGGCTGAGGGGAGACCTCATCAATGTCTGCCAGTATCTAAAGTGGGGGTGCCAATGGAGCCAGGCTCTTCTTGGTGGTGCCCAGAAATAGGATGAGGCAACAGCCTCAAAGTGATGCACAGGAAGCTCCACTGGAATGTGAGGAAGAACATTTTTACTGTGCAGATGACTATTCACTGAACAGATTGCTCTGAGTGACTGTGGAGTCTCCCTCACTGGAGATATTTAATAACTGTCTGGACACAATCCTGTGCCATGTGCTCTGGGATGGCCCTGCTTGAGCAGGGAGGTTGGACCAGATGACCCCACTGTGGTCCCTCCCACCCTGACCCATTCACCAGAACCACTACAGAATGCAGGAACTGGTGAAGAAGTGTACCACCATGTTCAAAATAGAGAGATTTCTAACTAATCACAGAAATTAAGGCTGATTAAAAAAAAAAAAAAAGTAGAAAACCTGAACTCATTAAAATGCAATCATTTGATCAGGCTATATCTTTTACATTTCCTAGTCTGAGGCTCTAAGTAGAAAGTAACCACAAATTTCACAGAGGAAAAAGCGATGTTCAACATTTGTGTACTGAAAGCTTGTAAAGTCCTAACCTTGGTTAACTTCTACTGAGGCAACACACTGCAGCCAGCAGCAGGATCCTTAGCCTAATGAGTGTGCTCTGAAAACATTGCAGCACAAACCACCCAAGCCAGATAAGCTAGTTTCACTCCTAGGAACAAATACTGCAGATTTATCCCCTTCTTTCCAGAAACAATGTTTTAAGGAAGTTTAAATATCTGCCACTGATGTTATTCGCTGAGAGGTAAAAATATAAAAGTATGTTTTAAGATGTTTTATACCACATCCTTAGATATAACTGTAAATGAAGAAGAACACCATGGCTTCAATGAAAGTTACTTAAATTTGAATGCAGAGAATACTTTATTAACTGATTACAGTTTTGATGACCAATTTTAAACCATAAGTAGTGTGGGAAACATAGTGGGGGACATTAAGGCTGAGCCATATATATATAGACAAATCTGGATACTGATATTCTGTACATTTAACCTCTGCTTTTTCTTTATACATCTTTTATTCAGTGTCCGCAATTAATCAAAGAGAAATAAACAAACAAAAAAAAAACCTGGCCACTAATTTAGTCTTATACCTGGAATGAATTTTTCCATGGGTTTTTGAATGCAGTGTAAATTTCAGTGGAGATTAAACAGATTTTTTTAACCATATTCCCAATTAAGTTTTTAAGTATAACTGGAGTTTGTTGCTATTACAGATTTGTGGAATAATTTTTCTCTTTCAAAAACTAGCAGTAGTTCTCTCATGTAGAGGTTAATCTATTTAAGATAGTATTAAACTTACCTAACAGATTGGGAAATCAATATAAATTAAGTGCCTGTGGTGTGTATCAGTTTTCCTGCTCTAAGCAACCCCTATCACTTAAGTGGACATACTTGCAATTTAAAAGAATTACACTGACTTTCCAACAAAACCCAGAAAAAAAAAATTAATTTACTGTTTTTGCACTGTGAGCAGTGCTTCTACATAATGTGATAACCATTCTTCATCTGTATAGCTTCCTTTTGTAAAGTTGGGCAACACATATAAAAGAAAGATAGACATCGATGGTTTGTGTTCTGAAAGATATTTCAGTTCTTTAGTTCCAGTCACTGAAGGAAGAGGCAGAGGCAAGTTTGAGTTATCCCAGAAAACTGAACAATTTGTTTTATTTGGTGTCTTCAAGATGCTTCACCTTCTGTGGGAGATGTAGATGATGGAGAGACCATTTCAGGTTTTCGTGAAATTCTGTCCAGTTCTGCCTGAACATCTGTTAAAACTGGCTTCTGACCTACAAAATAAATGTGTATCATTCAGTCATCTTTATGAAAAGCCTATGGTATCTTCAATTCACAAATCAGACAAATCCTAGTAAGTGTTACTGCCTGCTTTGGGTGCACAATTTAAGGCATAAGGCCAAAATCCAAAAGAAACAGAAAAGAAGCAGTAGCAAGGAAGTCATATCCGTTCATATTTCTGAAAAGTTAAAGTATTAAATACAGAAGACTATTAAGACTAGCAGTTATGACTACTTCTACACAATTTTCTGTATAATTTGTATTTGAAACAATGCTGAATGCAAAAATCAGGGGTTTCACCAAGCCCAGCAAAGTCAGTTTTGTGTCCTTGGTCAGCATAAACTTGACACCACTGCTCATGGGTGCACACAGACTTGCAGATGGCAAATCCCTTTCTCTCCTCACCCAGATATCTCCTCCCTAACTTGAAATGGCACAAACATTTGTGCAGCCACACTCCAACCTAATTCAAGCTCAAAACACACCATTTCCCGCCACCCTTTTAATTCCTACTCCTCAGTCGAGGTTTCTATCCCACTACGTCATATAGAAAGAATGGAGGAGACAACATGCGAAAAGGCAGTGCAGGATTAGGATTCCAACACTATGACAAGAGCATCTGTTCTCAAAGAATGTTCTGACGCATGTGCTGTTGTAGTAGTGTCCCAGCATCCTTTCTGAAGATGCAAATTAACAGGAACTATCCATAAGGGTAATGTTGGCCAGATGTACTTTGCTGCTCTTCAAATCATTTAACAAAAGATAGTACTTAGAATCAAAGCAGCTAACATTCCAACTAATAAGCAAAGGAATTTCCCAAAGCTGCTGTGGAAAAAGTAATTCTCAAATTCTAAACTATCTTAACAGACATTTTTCAGATTTGAAGAGTGAGTGCCACAGATACCACTAAATACAAGACAGCAAACACTGAGGAAGGTGAAGAGGCCACATCTAAGCAAAATTTGTTAGCATTTATGGTAATTCCTTGAAAACATAGTCCCTTTTGATGTTAAACTGGCTATAATCCTAACCCTTCATTTGTTGCATAGTAGGAAATATCTGAGAACTGTCTTGCTCCTTAATAATTAAATTCTGTCCTTGAAGTTTCTGCCACAGCCCCAAACAGAGCACTCTTCTGGAGTGCTGCCTCTGTTTGCTTGGCATCATCCAAACCTGCAGCCAGCCACTCCCCACAGGATTTTTAAGTGGGTGCTCTCTGTGTCTCATACTGCAACAGCTGCATTTGTTTGAACAATCTCCATATGTTGTACAAACTGGCACTGCTGACTTTGCCTACAGCACATTAGGAAGCACTGAAACTTTGCTTAGCCCACTGAGTTTTGCACTTAGAGAAGGGAAGTGTGCAGAGGTGAAAAAAATTCAGGGTTAATCTACACAAAATGTTAATGGGAAGTGTGAAGTACCAATGAAAGACCAGCATTCTCCCCTAAGTGCAGCATTATTAACCTCTGGGAGAGCAGGGATGAAAGGTGTCTGTGTACACATGATCTTAAGTAATATAGAAACATTTTAAATTGGAATAGTAAGAAATGCCAGTATAACCCTGCATCTAGCTTTAGCACAGTCACTATTAAACATTCCTAGATTAATAATAATTATTAATCACCTCATATATAAACAGCTGTCAAAAGAAAACACGTAAGTATTTTTACAGGCTGTCACCAAACTCAAAGTGCTTATCACATCAGAGCTTGAACATTAGTGAAATAAAATTTAAAGCTATTTTAATACCGACAGTATTGTCAAGAAGAATCAGCTTGAAACACAGTCCTAACCTGTTTAAATAAGACTAGAAGAGGCTTATGGCATAAGCCATTTCATTGGAATGGTGGAAACAAAGGGAAAAAACTAGGAACTTATGCAGACATGATTCATGCTTAAACAACTACATGAAGGTTTTTTCTTTGCTCCTCTGAAAGCCACAAAAAGGCAATACTAAAGTGCTGTGAAAACAAAAGCAAAAAGCCATATAGAATATAAAACATATATATATAAAACATTCAGTTAAATATAGTAGTATTCATACTTTTGATAAACTATACTAACAGGAACAATCCATCACTCAATTCAGATTGAGTCGATCTTTAATGTCATTAATCATACCTGACTTTTTTGCTGATGGTGGTAAGTTGCTACCAGCACTTCCAGTGCCACCTCCTCCTGGACTGCCACCAACACCACCAGGGCCACCAGGAGAACCAGTTTTCTTGCTCAGGAGACTATTAAAGAAGTTAGCCAGGACTCCTTCAGATGTAGCTCCAGCTACAAGGGGAAGAAGGAAAGAAAAACCACAACACAAAACCAACACAGATTTTCTAAGTAAATACTGATTTAGTGTGTTAATAAATCTAAATAAGTCCATTAAAGCAAGCAGGCAAAGCAATTATTTTGCTTCTCCAGCTGCATTTGTGCCCTCACAAGAAAAGGTACCTTTCATATTGGGATCAATCTTTTTTGACCCAGTGGGGATGGGTGTAACACTGGCAACATTTGATGTTACAGATCTATTTGGTGTCCTAGGAGATCCACCAGGAACTCTTGGTGAGGCATCCTATTAAAAAATAAACAAAACCAAAAAAACAACAGAACAACAAACCTGAAGTGTAAGAATAGATTAAATGAAGCATTTTGTTATTTCTCACACCTCCTAAGCTTTTGTATTTTAAACGTAGTATCTCATGCAACTAAAATGACATAGGATTAGATTTTGCTGATTGTGTATGAGTACTTTCATGCTCACAGAACATTGTTAAAACGATTAACTTTGGTGTAACTAAAGCTCAAGAGAAGATTTTCGTTTCATCCCCACGAGAAACCTCAAAATCCATGTACCTCTGGCCAGAAATGCATTCTAATATACAAAAATGAAAGCCAGGACCTTTAGCCCTCGTTGTCAATACAAGCTGTCATGACTCACTGTGGAGGGTTATGATTTTAGAGCACTCTAAGTCTTTAAATACTATGTAGTTGAAAACAGTTAGATCAAACAATATTTGACAGTGCAGATAAAAGCAACACTCTAAATATAAAAAAGCTAATGATTTTCATGTGATGATTATTAAAATTAAAATTTTTGTTACTAACCACTGGCCTTCCTGCAGCAGTAGGTGGTTGTTTAGCCAACTGTGACTGCAAAAAACCAAATATACACATGAAGTGTTAGATATTACAGTGACTAAGAACATAACCCCAAATTTGTATTGGGAATCTTGTTAAATCAAACTCTCATTGCTTATTTTATAGACAGAAAATTACCTGCTGCTTCATAAGAAACACTTGGTCATCCTCTGCTACAATTTCTTTTTCATGAACAAACTGCAATACAAAAACATGACCATGAATTTGACGAAAGAAAAAGAGGGGAGGTGAGGAATTTTCTTTTTTATCTGCTGGTGAATGTGACCAAAACATTCAATAATGAAGTGCATGTCTAAAATACTATGATTGCTGCATATCATGTTTTTCATATTTAAGATTGCTGCCTCATGATTCCATTTAAGCCAACTTATTAGAAGTGAAATAGAATTATCGCTAACTCCTTTGGCCTGTCAAACATAAAGTTGTAGATACATTTGCAGAAAGACCCACTAAAAAGTTCATTTAATTGTTAAAAAGGAATTAAGTAAATGATTACAAGGCATATTCAAGGGTCTCAGGGTCAGTAAGAGATATTCAAGGATGCACACACTCTGCATCATGCCCGTGCCTCTGGTAATTTATGGAGGCCTCACCTCAGTATTACTTTATAGGTGACTCTTCTACTTTATAAATGACTCTTCACCTGTGTGGCATCACACTGGGGTAGGAACTAGACACAGACATCTCAGATCCCAGTTCTATGCATCAAATCACAAGCACCCTCCTCCCAAGTAAGCTCATCAAAAATTTTGCTCAAGCAAGCATGACAAATATCAGTATCAAAGTTTATTATCCAGGCCTGAAGTTTATAACCATGCAAAAGGAAATATTGTCAGCTATATTTTCCTTGGACACCTATTTAAAATGTTTCGGTATTTTCCCTAAAGATTTCAGAAAGGACATAGTATAAGTTTTCTCCATTAAAATAATTCCCACTTGAAAATAAGTTCAGTCACAAAATACTAGCTTTGCTTAAAAAAAGCCATAGAAATATTTGCCTTCAATAACCTCTGAGTGCATGAGAGTCCACTGCTGCAGGCATTTTGTTCAACAACCTCACATATGTTTACAGGTCGTTCTGTCAAGGCCTTTTGTTAGATAATACAATGGAAAATACACTGAATATATGTAGAAGCTGTTGGCACATGTTTATTTTTGATTTTACACTGTCTCAAGCTTTCTTATTTTAAATACTCCAAAGGAAATAGAAAGTATTGTGAAGTTATAAACAACTCAGAGCAAAATGAAATGTTCTTTAAAAAAAACAACTCAACCTGAGAAACTGGAAAATCATGTTTAGGCTTTTCAATACCAAATATGCCTTGAAAGCAAAACAAGTGTATTTATAGTCTTGAACAATATAACAGTGGAAGAAAAAAAGGTGTAAGCTGAAGAAGAGATATACAGAACAAAAACACATAATAATCTTTTTTGTTAAGTAAAGAACAACTTTAAGAACAAAATAAGAACACCACCCCTCCACGGTACATCACACTTCTGATAAGCTGGAAGCATAGTCTCAACGAAAGATAAAAAAACTGCAGGCAAATAAATAGCAAAGCAGTTAAATGCAAAGTCATCTCAGTGTACCTTTCTGACTGGTGGTTTTGTTATGATGTCTTCAAAATTGTCATCTGCTTTTAGTGTCTGGAAGTTCTCATGCAATATTCCTATCTTCTTGTCATTATCCCAGCCTGCAGGACTAGAAAAAGGATTATTTGGCTTAAAATTCTATTGCTATTTCAGGCTATTCTTGCATGCACTCCAGAACTCCACACAACTGTGACCCAGCAAAGCTGTCACAGTGGCCATTCTCCCATGCAAGCTGGTTATTGATCAGTAAAAACAAGTACATAGAGACCGGTTAAACAGAACAGAGAAGAGGAAAATCTCCAGGCTTAACATTTCCCTTTGGTGCAGTGAGTGTTTGTAATCTTCATCCACTGGCCCTCGCCAAGTTCTAACTCATGAGAATGTTACATAGAACTTTAAAAAGCATTAACCAAAAAAAGGCTCTAAATGCTGCTTTACAGTATTGCACAGATACATTTTGTAGTCACACACACATGATAGTGGAGATAACTTACATAAATACTGCATCTTTTTCCACAACAACAGCTGGAACATTGAAAGGAAATCCGTACAACTTCTGGACTATATATTTATACACTAAATCAATGTTTTTGTTTTCTTTTACTGAAGTGTAAATAAGTGCTGCCCCATCTGAATAAACACGTTAAAGAAAACTCGGTTTAGTGGCTAGTAAAAGAAACTGAAGTAACCTTTAAACTATCAAAAAAGGGTCAGCTACTTTGTAGAATTTTGAAAGGGAATACAAAACCAAAGCAAAACAGGTCAAGTAACTTCCAACATTTCATTCTGAAATAAGCTATTAAGTAATTTAAATAAATCTTTCTTTTTTTCTGCATTTGTTTTAGGTCAACTCAGCTATTCATTTTCAAGTAAAATAAAGGCTCCTCTCGCTTAAAATAAAGCCCCCCATTACCAACGGTTTCATTACAATGCCTTTAAAGCAGTCTCCTGCTTTTAGTGAACAAAAATTCTCATGACATATCCTTATATGTTCTCATTATCCCACCCTGCAATCACTGCAGCACTAACACTAGCAGCTTCAAAAATGCCAAAGATCTTCCACTTTCCCATCTGTGTTTTTTTTTTTAATTAGGGGAACAAATTCTTACATTATACAGTGATCTGCTTTCAAAGGAAATGAAGGCAAATGAGTTTACTATGTATCAGTTACTAAGAGACCAAGAGTGTGCTTAGTATTCTAGCATGGTTCAGTATCAAATTAACACATTATATGCACAGGATTAATAAAAGAGAAATTTTTACTTTGGGATTATAAAAATACAAAACTCCCTAATTTATTTCTACATGCCTGCAATTCAAATCCTAGAAGAAATTTATATAATGGGCTGTGATGCCTATTCTGTGAAATTTAGAATGGAATTTCAAGTTGTACATGGCATATGCAATGGAGGCTAATCCCTACTATTTTATATTCTTCCGCCACACACAAGAGTTACTACATAATTCATTTTGAAAAATCAGGTCTTGGAAGCCTTTTGAACGAAGTGCCATTTCAACTGAAGTCTCTGCCTCTTGAACTAATTTTTCCATTTGTCACCTGCTATCCCTCCAATAGCATTTAAACTTCCCTTCACCACAGCACAAATGATGACACAATGTAGACATGTTACTGGCATCTAAAATCTAGATCTCAGCATGGGTATCTGACTAAACAACACTAGACAGTATTTTACACACTTCTTCTAAAAAGATGAAGTTTAAAAATAATGCAACAGCTTCTGTGCATTGAAAGTCAGTGGACCTTGCCTATAGCGATTCACATTTCTTTCCTTCCCTCCTAACCTCATCCTGTGGAATTACTGAACATGGAGGAGACTGCATATTTGGGACAAAATTAATAACATGCCTCATGTGCATTTGGAGCAAGATCATACTTAAATGAATTATCTTGTTAGTTTAGGGAGTTTGTCAGCTAAAATGTACTGTTCCAATAACTGATTTCCTAAATATGGAAATGGAGGCAATAAGGAAATTCATGGTAAGGGGACATACTAGAAACTCTAGTAGCTCTGTAAAAATAAGATACAAGAAAACACAAAAATTTAATTCAGTGCTGCCCAAACAGGTAGTTGAAGCAGACTGTAAGCTACAGTAAGAGAGTTGCATCCTACTTTATTACAGACACAAATATTCTTTTAAGCTTGTAATAATTAATATAAACATTGACTCAAGTAATTATATAATCTCTGTGATGTGTTAAAGGATACATTGTAAGCAAAACCGTCTGATATGTGACTGAATGAAGTCAAAGTGTTCATCTCTGTAGTCATGCTCTTTTTCCAGAACACTTATGGCATCACACTGTCAAAATAAACACAAAATTAATATACTGCTTTTAGTCATCTGCTAAAATTGCAGTGCTGCTACACATCCAGTTCACAAGGGGAAAAGGAGATGGAGTGGGGTGGGGTAGTGCAGAGGAAAACAAAAATCTACTAAGATAGTTTAGAAGCACAACTGAACCTTTTTGGTTTTTATAATATATAACTGGATGTATATGGAGTCAGCATAACTTGAGAGTTCAAGTGACCGGAACTTTTCATTCACTCCCCCTCCCCACTCCAATGCACTCCCCACTCAAAATCTCAGTAGAAAACTTACCACTAAATGATATCACCATTTTTTACCCAATGTTTTTTACACACTGCGGCATTAAAAGACAGCGTTTTGAATCCAGTTACTAACTAGCTCTTTGCAAAGGGAGGCAAAAGCAAGAAATATGGAAGCAGGAAAAGAAAAAAGGTGTGGGGGTGGAATAAAGAATACAAGGAAACTAGCAGGTGGCAAAAAAAAATGCTGCTCAAATGAGAGGGTTAGCCTTCCAGAGAAGGAAGAGCATATGCATCAAAATGTTTATGCCTTCGCTGGGGGCCAGCAGAGGCTGCAGAAGCAGTATGCTTAATGCCAATGAGAACTGAGGAACTGGGGGAAAAAAACCAACAAAAGCAGATAAAAAATAGCCACAGGAGAACCACACCATTGTTTTCTTTAATACGGTTACATATCTAACAGAAACCAGATCTGTTTGATCACATAAGCACCCTAAGAACTAAGAAAAGGTAAAATGCAGCGCCTCACTAACTACAACTCTCGAAGTTTATCTTCAGAAAAATATCAGAAACATTAAGAAAACCCACTATTTTCAGAATATGGAGGACTGTGGAAATCAAGGGGAATTCTAGTTGCTTATTGACTAGCTTTCTGTAAGCAAAACCAGGTCTGAGGTATTTCTCAATTCCTTGAAAACTGGTAGAACTAAAGGAAAAGCTAATTCCAAAATTACATTAAATAATGGGTTTCAGAAGATAACCAACCTTCAATATTAAACACTTTTAAGGAGTTCTTAAGGGAGGTATTCAGAATAACTTAACAACCATGTGCTTCCCACCCCAATCAGCAATTGACAGAGTTACTTCAATAAAATATGCAAAAACCTAAAACGTGAAACAAACCTTTGTACAAACTACTACTACTGGAATGCCTAAGTTACATGTTAGTGTATCTGCACCCAGGGGTAAAATCACACTGTCATCTTTGTCTTCCTGTAATGAAGTATTTCTTCTCTGTGGAGAAGCTGGAAAATCCTCGCCTGGTTCTATATACTCCTGGAAGTCTCTTACCACTGAAAGTAAAAAAAGTTACATTAAAACATCAGCTGCTTTATTATTTCATCAATGATTTCCACTGCCATTGATCTCTAGAACTTTTGATTGTATAGTACTTCTGCATCTTGGTGTTGAAAAAACGGAGCATGCACCTAGTCCTGGCTAGCTGTTGGCTCTGTGCAGCACAAGGGAGAACTAGCAAGTCTGAGATCTGCTGGATCAGCAGCCAGAAGAACATGATCAGATAAAACTGCCCATAAGGACAACATGAAATCGTATTTTTTTTTATCATTGTGAAACCACTAGGCAATTGCTACTATGGATTACTGTTTGATCTGTTTCCTAAAGGACATAACTTTCCTTCCATTCTTCTTGTCAAAGTTAATAGAACAGTTTGTCAAAATAAACAGAATTAAGCCTCACACAAAGTGGTTAGCTGCTACTGTATACCAGGTTTCACCTACAGATCCTTTGTCTACACTTCACTCTGTACAGTGATTCAACAGTAGTATAAACATAAATAATAGAATACATAAACACTAGTCTTAACTAGTTTATAAGTACTTAATAGCATATTAAACATTTGGTATGCTTTAAAATTATCAGATATTACTTTAAAATGTAGCAAGCAGGTTTAAGTTACACTCTTAACTTTCCTTTGTCCTAATTCTTGTTGCATGTTCCGCTGCACACGCCCAAGCCTCTAATTACACAGTCACTTACTATTCCTACAGTCAGGGATGCAATGTGAGGCATAAAATGTCTGTATATTTCACATCACATGTCCTGTTCCACACAGCAGAAACAAGGCTCTACCACACCAAACCAAAGCACTGCCTACTATTCCACGAGTAGCACATCCTGATTCTGCACAAGAAGTCAAGCAGCAAGGCAGCTCAGCTGCATCATGCACAGGGGCAGTGAACTACAACAGAACATCCTCATTTCTGTGTTAATCCAATGCTACTGTCACTAAGCTGACTGAGGCCCTCTGAGTTCATACCTAAAAAAGCATCTGTGCAATTAACAGAGTAAAATTTATTTCAATGCCCTAGAGGAAAAATTATATTAGGTGAAGATTATTCAATTTTTTCTGCAGATCTTGGAGTTCACATTAACAAAAAGCAAATGCACGGGTTATCATCTCAAACTGTCAACCCAGGCTCTAATTTAGGGAATGCTGCTAATTCAAGCCTCTTCCAAAGAGCTTCTGAGATTAACTGGATATATCTGAAACCCAGAGTTCTCACCACAATATGCCAGTCACTCTACAGTGTCTTTCCTGCATAGTATCCTGTCCTGGGATAATTGTATAAATCCTCCAGTGGATTCCTAAAATTCCCAATGTGTGATCACACCAAACTTTATGTAAGTAGGGAAAGCAGTAAAAAGGAGGATTAGTATATCACAGCTCCAAAACTGTGGAATACTATCTCAGGTCTTCCTTAGAAACACAATTTCATTAAACACAGATTAATTCAGCGAAGAGGAAGAGCTATTTCAACCCTTAACACACTGCTGCTATTTATCCACAAATGCCTTTCTGTATCAGTTCTAGTTCTCGCAGGGTCTGTCTTTGAGTGGAGTTAAGCTGCTAGAAATGAAGACAAACACAGCAGCATGCCTCCAGAAAACTACACACACAAACCCTTAGTAGATTTCAGTCCTGGTAGCAACTTAAATCAGCTCTCAGGAGCACTGTGCCTGACATAAGAATCTAGTGGGATCCCGTAGCCAAAAGTCAGGCAAGTATAATTCCCTCCCTCCTCCTGGCAGTGTCAAGATCCTGCCCGCCTAGCAATGCATGAAGTCACTTCACAACAGGATCAAAACAAAAACCAGCTTCCAGCCACGTCTAGATTGTGTCCAGGGTCTCTGTTATACCCAACGTTCAGATGACTTATATCTGTAAGAACTAGACCACATGACAGAAAACCAAAACAGGCAAAACTAAACAGACTAGAAATTTTTCTTGACTAATTTAATTAATTGCTTACATTTTCTGAATATTGTAGAGTTTCTCTACTCTGTTCACTCAGTCTGTAAAGAAGCAAAACTATCAGCCATACACTTTTGACATCACAGATACTGTATCCATACTTTCATCCAGCAAAATCCTATCCTGAAAGTGTTTGAGGGGATGTTTAATGCACATGCACTAACATCCAAAACCAAACCAAAAAACACATCCAAGACAGCTCAGCTCCTCCCACCTGAACAACCTCTTGTGGAAGATACAATTCTCAAGGATGATACTTCCCTTAGAAGAATCTGCCTCTTAAAGGGACAAACAAAACAACTAATATTCCTCATACATCATTCCATAGTATCTACAACTGTCACTTTACATTCCACTTCCTCACAGCACAGCTACAACCTGCATTTCTAAATTAACATAAGCACTCATTGCTTAAGAATGTACCAGTTAGAGTGCAACTTCAGACTTAAAAAGAAAGTTAAATCATGCTACTTGATCTCAACACACATCTTTCTCAAATCTCTTCCTTGTAGTAATTCACTGAGAGATGAATGGGTAACACTCAAATTCTACTACCTGAAGAGAAATGCAAAGGGCTGCTTAAAAGTCATATGGAGCTATAATCTGAGTTCAGTGAGGCAGTTTAAGAAACCCCACAAGATCTTTGTGTCCTGCATGTTTAAAACTAAAAAGACAAGACACTGACAGAGCAACAAACACATAGCTCTGTTAACATCAATAATAATTACAATAAAACTATTCAAGTGGAAAGGGCCCAGACATGGCCATGCTGCCATGAATCCTCTCAAAATTTACACTTTTGGTAGGCACAGAACACGTCCCAGATTCTCTAACTAGCTAACTACAGGAACAGTTAAGAAGCTGATGCAGTGATCTGTCTTTAAACAAATAAATGAAAATCTGAATGCTTAGAATTTTTTTTTTTTTTTTGCTTGGTGAATCTTACCTAGAAAAATACATAAAAAGCGAGATTGTAATTTCAGCTATGTTCATCCTGAATTTTTTTCCCCCCCTGCATTGTTATTCTGTTAGAAAGAAGTACTAGTACTGTTGACATAGCTACTTGAGACTTATCTGAAGCTAGACTTGCTTGGTAAGTTCTAATTTTAAATAATTCCAAAGAATGAAAAAGACTGCAATGGAGAGATTAAATGGTGCAGAAAGCATTAAGCATATTTAAATGGGTTCCCAGGTATTTGCAGAATACTCACACTTTTGCTCCATTTCTTTCATTTCTTCAGGAGGAATTTTTAACTTGTCAATATGTTCTCTTACAACACTTGCCCATTTTTGTAAAGAATCCAGTGCAGTCCAAGGTCTAGACATGTCTACTACCAACATAACTAGAGTGTCCTTTAGAGAGCTTGCCTCCATTGCAAATTTAAGAAGACCTTTGTGATACAGGTCACCATCCAAAATCCATACATTACATCTTGTTTGGTCTACAAAAAAAAGGAAAAACATTTAATGAGATTTACTTGAAACACACCACTCCATAATGGCTACTGAATGTTCTTTGGACATGTAAAATACAAGGAAGAAAGCAGATGATGTTTTATCAGTCCATTGAACACACATAATGACACAGCAATCTGCAGCTTGTGAGGAGACAAGCTCCTTGCCTTTCAAACTTGGATGTGTAATGGCTGATAACTGAAATACATTGTCTGAAAGGGAGAATCCAGAGAAAGCATTCAACATTTTCAAAACAGTTGTTCACCATTTTTGAGTAGAAAAATGTTTTCTTCAAGATACAACTTTGAAGAGAAAAACTGGGTGAACTCAGTCATTTTTTTTTGCAGCTGTTGGCCCGCTCAGCTCTCAAGGATTGCCATCTCCCCTTCAAAACTCCATCTGATATGCTTGGCTAACTCTTAAGAGTATAGAATGTACTTCAGCCACTCAAAAAAATTTGAAGAACTGTAAGTTTTTAATAATTGAGTTTAACTTAATAGATTTACTCTTCCAATTTGCAAAAGGACAATCACCATACAAATAGACCATCTCACTGTTTTTCCCCCCAAAAATACCACAATACTACAAATTCACAAACACTTGTGCAGTAAAAGAAGAGATGTTGATTCAAAATTAGTTGACTTCATGTAATTACATTTCCTTTCAGGTAAATATTTATTACCTGTTAAAGAAGTTCTGAGGAAGACATTTAAAGCAAACTCCCAACCTTCTTAAATCTGGTTCCAAGCTATCTTTGAAACCAATATGCAGGCATGAATGTCAGTGAAGCAGGTGATTCCAGAAAAAAAAATGGGCCAACTTCTTCTAGTTCTCCTTCAACATGCTTGGGATTTTTTTATAGTATACACAAGAGCTCCCATTTTTTTCCAAAGTTTCCAGTATATCCTTATTCACATCCTATAACTCCAGGTACTGGGGTATTAAACAGGATCTTAAATATACTTTTTCCTTTCTAACCATACCTTCACCCAAGTTTTTGGGTTTTCTTGTCTTTTTTTTTAAATCTCCTTTAGCATTGTGCACAATTTCCTACCCATCAGTCAATGACAGTAGTCTTGCAGACTGTGTACCAGCAAGACAAAGGTTTCTCTGTAGGTTCAGGATAACTACTTGCCACAGCAATTGAAATGGAAGATAGAAGCCTGAGCACCTCCTCTTCCTCTAGGGCTGAGGAACACACATCTATTTAGAATGTTGCAGCTAAGTCTGCTTCCCTGGTCTTTTCTTTTTAGCTTTTTCTTTTGACAGGTTCCTCTCCTCCTCTGCCACTTAAGTGGTCATTCCTGGTATCTACCGAAGAAATTACACAGACAAAATTCCTTATGATACAAATCACTTCTGGCATGAGCTGGATTCCTGCATACTATAAAGGCAGAAAAACATCCCACTGTCATTTCAAATATCACACTACTGAACCATTGCTTTCAAACTGGTTTAAGATATTGTTACAAATACAGACTCACCATCTCGGTCTTCATCATGCACATTTAAATACAAATACTCCATTCCTCTTCCTTTTTTGTACTCCTCTATTCCTTGAATTTTTCCTATTAAGCTAGTTTTACCTGCTCCATCTTCACCTGGAGAGACAGAAGTAAAATACCACTCAGTCTTTAATCAAACTTACATATTAAAAACCACCTGGGGCAAGAAGAAAACCATATCCCAACAGGGTGACTGAGTTCATTGGGGTTTTGAAACACAGTAAGTTTTGCCCAAATTATCCATCTGTTCTAAGTGCATGTTTCAGCTTCAAATATTATTTCTACTTGTTGGTCAATGCAATTATGCCACTGACAATGCTACTGAAATAGGCTCTTATACCCATCTTTAAAAGGATATGCTGAGGAATAGTTAAACATCTCAAACAATTTCAGTCTTTCAACTACAACCTAAGTAGTAACTAAGTTTTTTCTAAAGTAGAGTTTAATTCACAGTAAGCTCCTCTTCCAGTTCAAAACTCTATCATTTCAAGCAGTACACTGAAAAAGGCAAATCTGTTACCTCAGCTTTTATGAATTGGTTTCTTTGAATATTTTCTGTTACAGGTCTCAAGACACCTTAAAAAGAAGTGACAAATAGTAAGCTCACTGCCTTGCAATACGCGTGTGTGTATTTGGATAGCACAGAGACAAGCCTGCAGTCCAGATCCATTCACTCCTGTTTTCTCCCCTCCAAAGGGAGTGTGAACCTTACAGCATATGCACAATGTAAACACCACAACTACTGCCAGAGACCCTTGAAAAACTTCATTTGTAGTCCTAGGTCTCAGAGTTGGAAAACTTCATGTGCATTTTTCCAGTTCAAAAGAGTAATCAAGCTGAATTTGGACACAAAGCAGGGGTTTGCCAGTTTGTTTTTTTCTCTAATCATCATTCTCTCAGAATGATGAGTAGGTAACAGACATTACAAAATTCTTGAAACTCACTCACAGCTTATAAAATTAAGGTTAATCCCAGGTCCCTAAGAAGCACTTAATTTTGTGTCAAAACAGAACATTTTTTCCCAAGTCTCTCAGATAGAGGAGAGATTAAACACATGCTTTTAATCACGTAACAAAGACAAACGTTCAGGGGCAGTAACTCTCACTGCTAAACATGACGACATTTTCCCTTTAAAGAGAAGTGACCATGATCTTATAGATGTCACTATAGCTACACTAAAAACACTATAGCTACACCCACTGTAAAAAACAGTTATATACTTTGATGGACTGATTTTGAATATGCTTAACATAACATCCCCAAGATTGCCACACTAATTTAGAGGATAGCTTTATTTTCATATTTCACTAATAGTGGAAAAAAGTCTAAAGTGCTGTGGGGATTTTACTCAATGGAATGAACATATTTTAAATGAAATATATTTTGAGAAAGAGAGAGAGAAATAAGATCAGAACTGAAGTTTGAAGTCTAGTTAAGTATAGACAAGTTAAATGAAAAATTAAGTTGCATCCCTTTAACTTTTCCACAATTTAAGGGTTCATTTGTGAGCTCCTGTATTAAATCAAGATGTACTTGTGCAAACAATTACAGCTAGTTTTAAATAACCATTGGAAGGCAGTGCTACTTTCTAGTCATACATCAAGCTTTTCCACTTGTAGGATATCTTTTAAATAATTCTGATGAAAAAGTGAAGTGTTCAAGCTTCATCACCATAGATGAATTAAAATTCCTCCTCTGTCCTCACCTCTGTACTTATCCAAGTTCCTTGAACTTGTCATCTACAAATAGTTGAGAAGACTTTATTTGCTGCAGATCTGACAAATTATGAAGCTGCTTTAACCTTGCCAATAATGCCTGTATGATTCGTTATGCTATTTTACCTTTCTGAATTGGTAGCTTCAATTAAAATTTCTTATTCCTTTTAATGAGGGGTTGCATTTAAGAGCTTTCTGAGTTTCTCAGAACAGTTGACTTCCAGCTAAGTTCTTCTATACTAGAAGTTTGATTCACACAGGTGACAAAGATTTCAACTTGCTTGAATTTGGGAAACTTTACTATCTCCTGTGTGTATCTACCAGTTGTTGAAGTAGCTGCAACAAGTCTAAGAAACATCTGCAGTTGTAAAAAGTTCTGCACCTGATAAAAGATGCACCTAAACAGAGTTAACTAAACCATACTTATTATACAGATGCTAATATCTAGACAACTATTGTTACAAAGTGCTCATGCTAAGCAATATAGGCAAATTTGAAATACACTTTCCACAAGCCCCTTACTTGTCATGGCTCTGTGTTACGTAATTTCCTCTCCAACCCCGTATTTCCAAATGACTAAAATAAATTGGAGTTCAACACTATTAAACTAATACCTTATGGCAAGGTATGAACTGGAATTTTATTTTCTCATCTATACTGAACAAAATTTTACCAGTACAGCACAAGACAAATTTATTTGATGTAAAATTAGTGCCTCCGGACACATATGCTCACACAGCAGTTATTTCAGCCTTCCATCCAAGAACTACTTGAATTTAATCTGTTCCATGAGGAAGCCTGTCTATTCTCTTGTCCTTACCAAATACCCATTTCAAAACATCAAGATCAGGCAGGTGGATCACTAACACACATAACAGTGCTGTACCAGTTACTGCCCAGTTACTGCATGAAGAGAACAGCACTCATCTTTGATGAGGGAATGATGTATCAGTGAAGTCTGAAGTTAGCAATACATAAACCAACTAGTTTACAAACAGGATGACCCACTTGCAAGAGTACAGAACAGCAGCCTAGCCAAGTGTGCCCTACCCCATAGGAGATCCAGAGTTCTTGACATATTTAAGCCAAATTAGGGTGAGTATTATTTAAAAAGCTGTGCGGAAGTAAAAACAGGACCATGATTTATGACACAAGGAAGGACTTCCTCCTTTTTGCCCAAACAATTGATCATTAAGGTGAGGAAAACATAACTGTCTGGACCAAGAGAACACAGAATCATAACAGAATAATTTGGGTTGGAAGGGACCGCCAAAGGTCAGCTAGTCCAACCCCATATTAGTGAAACCCAACAAGCTAAGACTTGAGGTTTCATCTACTTCTACTTTCTATGCATAGTAGGTTGCATATACATTTTGAAATCATAACAACTGTAAATGTATTTGTACCCTTGTTATTATTTTTCCCAACCTAGTCTTCATTAAAACCACTTGAAAAGTCAACACACATTGAATATACTGAGTTAAGTTAGGAAAGAGCAGCAGCAGATTTTTGCTTTGTAGTTATTCTCCAGCAAGAATATCAAACCAGAAAATCTTAAACCAGTGTTTATCTAAAACTCCTAGGTTCCTAGGTACTTTTTAGAAATCTCAATATCAAATTAATTTTAAGAGCTAACTTTTAAGACTTCTGAAAACTCAAACATTTTACTGTAATGGTTTTATTATGTACAGAATCTTCTTCTCAGAAGAGAGGGTAATATATGTGAGGAAATTAAAGTCTATTAGCTGTTGGAGGTTTGATTGATAATGCACAACATACTAATATAGTTAACATTAATTACTACCTAGGACATATATAACAGTATATATGTTCAGAAAGAATGTCAATCACAATACATATACACTTATATTTGGCTTTTCAAATAACAAACGTAACACATTTAACATATTTACCCTTCTTTTGTTTGTCTCTCTAAAGTATATGAAGAAGTAAAGCTAGTAAGTATCAGACAAAAGAAAAAATTCATATTCCTTAGGCACAAACATCACTGCCTATAAATGTTATGAAACAATTCTTTTCAAATGCTACTGGAGCAATAGAGAAAAACAGACCCTTATGCATATTCAAGAATAATTACCATCATCCTCCACTTTATTTAAGAACTTTTGAAAATTCTGTAGCTTCTTCTTTATTTTTAACTGTGGGATAATTAAATTAACAACTGACTTCCATACATAAGGTCACAGAGCAAAACATTTCTGACATAGCTTTTCTGATATAGCATTTCAAGGTAGAATAAAAATCAGGTAGCTTTTGCATCCCTCTTTTGCAAATAACATAAAAGGGCCTCCTTTTGCACAGTAAATCCTAAAGAACAAAACTTCTCCATTATACCAAACCGCACTCACACATTAATACAACAGTGCGGAAACAGAAGTGATGCTTCTAGCAAGCGGTGCTATGCAAAGCTGAATACAAGTAAAAGAAAAACAACAGATTTAATTTTGCACAGAAGTCAGGCTAGGAAGCAGCTGAAACAAAGCCAAACCAATCTGCTTACACACAGTATTTCACTGTCTTGTTAACAAAATGGAAAGTCTTATACTCAACTAAACAAATGCTGTCGCGTTTTTATCCTCACACTGCTATTGCTTCATTCCTCTGATGAGCTCCAGTTTGGGGGTTCTAAAAGCTCCTCTGTCCAAGGTGCTACTCTGTTCACAAAACAGATTTTGAAAACATCCTTCTTGCTGCTGCCTTCAAACATACAGGAAACTATAACAATAGAAACCCTTCCCAGCCTCCTCCCTTCTCACTACTCCAGGCAAAAAAGCACACTTGCTGAGCAGAAAATCAAGTATCACTAAATGTTCTGCCACAATACAGAATTTAGCAGAATGGTCCCTCCAGACAGAAAGGGTGGGCAGTGAGGTGCATGAATCTCCTTCTATGAGTACAGGCGAACACAGGCACTTACCTATGTCCTGCTATACCAACTGTTCAGCCATAAACTATTACATTAGAGAGAACCTAGGCCCTCCGTTACAGAACTTCTTCAAACTTTCAATTAACATTTTCAAATTCAAAATATTTGCTACTCATGCTATTTCCACAATTCTTTCAGTTTAGTAAATGAAAACAGAAATAGAATTTCACTGGTCCTATAACAAGACATTTCTTACTTGTCACACAAATCTGTACAAGGAGAAGCAATCAATGTGTTATCAGACATGAACTTTGACTGTCTGTTTAAATTGTTTCTCCATTGTAAAGTGTCCAGTGTGTTTAAAACATATCAAAGCAAAGAAGCATGAAGCGAATACTTTTGTGTCATCAGTACTGGTAACTTGTCCCTCTTCCATCTAAGACTGTGACTTTTTTTCAACAGCTCTTTGAAAAACCTTGGATGCCTTACTTGTTTGTAGCCTATAATCCTAGCTTTTCCTTGAAAAAAGTTTTTTGTTTGCATTTTAAACCCATCAATTAAAATTCAGCTTCATATGGGAATTCTACAACTCATCTCTAAAAAAATAATGTTCAAACAACACCAAACAAAACTAGAATGGTCCCAATTAACATCTTCTGCACACCCCACACCCCCAAGCATACTTTCATGAAGCAGCTTTATACTTTTTACAATGCAAAAACAGCTTTTGGGTAGAAAAAGTCAGAACATTCAATATCTGCAGCATAAAATACTGAATATTTTTATTTATAGGAAAAAATCTATCTTGCTTAAATATGCTAGAACAAAGCCATCAAGTCTAAACATGAGTTATTCAATGGAGCTAAGATGCTTTCCCAGAATCCCAGAGCAATCTCTGCTCCATAGCATGTGGAATGTCTGAATCCCAACACCGTAGTGTAGAGATATAATGATCTTCTTCCTACTAGAACCAAGCACATGTGCACTATAGCTATTTTCAAGATAAAATACTTGTCACAAGCTAATAACTGCCTTTTCTACAGCTGCATATTAGTGAAAGAGGCTTGTTTACACATTCTATACTAATTGAAGAAAGTCTTTTGCACAACAAGACCAAAATAATCAGAGTAAGCCAAATTTAGTCTGCTTTCAGAGAATTAAAGAACAAAATTCATTATGCTGATGAGAGCATACAATCTCTCAAACCAACATGGAAGTTCACAATAAGTAGGCCATAACAAGTTTACAAATAACTTGTCACTAAATTTTCATTTGCTCCTTGAATAAAAATTGTCTCCTTCTCCAAGTTTATTTTACTCTGCCAGATTAAGTCTTTCCCCTCACAAATTATTCACTTGGTGACCCTGAAAAATTAAGTAACTTTTCTGAGGAGCACCTTACATGCACTTCAGCCTTTCAACATGACAAAAAGCAGATTGCAGACAACTCTTCCAGCAAGTCTTTTGTCATGTCCTGCATCACAAGAAAACATGTGGAAGCAGGTGATGTGGAAACAGGTAATTGTTTTACCTGTGCTTGGAGAGACCCACAGTCAGAGAAAGGCAAATATTGCAGAGAATTCTCCAGTGACTATGAGCAGTATCCATTCCTAACTCAGTCCTTCTCCTTTAACATAGCAGGAAGTTGTCTAGTGTATTTTATCCAAGTTCACTACCGAAACAGAATAATACCATGTTACTATCTATTGGGACACCTTTGTTGGTACTCCTGCCATTAACCTGCCTGGAGAACACAAAAGCACAATTCCTTTCACTGTTCTTCACCTTTGGAACTATTTCTGAGATACATCCAGTAACCAGCAGCACCTCTGACACTAAGAAGACAAATTATAATAAATGCAATTCAAGAATTTCAGAACTTTCATGCTGTTCTAAGTGGCTTCTACTACACAGCATCCTTGTAATTCTGGACTTTTGGAAGGGTATTATAGCAGGAAAGACACAACAAAGAAGTACTACTTAATTCTAAAAAAATGTAGCTACAAAACATGCAATTAGAATTTTATCTAGGTCAATGCCCCATCAAAACAATTGACACTTCAGAAGCATAACTCTGCTGACCTAAACACAATTTGACTGCATTTGCAAGGCTTTCATTGCTTGCAGAAGGTGAATTAGTTGCAATTAGAGGACAAAAATAGACCCTCTGAGTTAACTTCTGCAGTACTAGGGAATTTAAAATACTTGAGATTAATAATATGGACAGTATGAACAAGCAGTATTTTATCAGTTTCAATTATTAAATGATGACAATGAAGTTGCCAGCTTTTTGAAAAGGAAAAAATAAAAGAAAAACTAATTTTTATAGTAGAGTACAAATTTAAGTCAGTCGATTTTATAGCCTCACAAAAAATTGCTGTATTAAAACTTATTTTAAAAGTTCTTCATATTCCACAGGTCCACTAGAAGAAAGCAGCAAGCTAAATCTTCTCTTGAAGATATATTTGGAATGGCTATTATTACAGAAAATGGTACATGTGCACACAGAAAAGTGTACCTGTAAATTAGCTGTGGATTGTGCTTCTTACTAAGCATCCTAACAGTCACTAGACAGGAGCAGAGCTCCAAGATTCAAACAAACAGGCCTAGCCCTGGGAAGTGAGATGTCTGGGGTAAAGAGAAAATGTGGACATGAGGCAGTTGAATTCTCACTGCCCATTAGACTCAAAGCTTTTATCATCAAGTCAAGTAAAATGCATAAAAACACCCAAGCCCACTAGTGATTCAGTAGAAGTACTGTGCAATAGAGATACAGAGAGTCAGGCATACAAGTGTCACTGGATGGCTTGACACTGTTAAAATTTCAGGCAAAGGATATACTGTGCTTCAGAGACAGAGCAATGTATGAAACACAAAACCAGACAGAAAACAACTATTTAATTCACTTGCCAGCTGGAAGCCTATGTTCTGGTACATCCTGAAATGACTTTGAACATTACTGCTTGAATGCATGCAGCAGTTTATTGGATAAGTTATTAGTTCAGGTCTCTGAATTCAAGCCTTCACACATTCTACAGCACTATGGATTCCATTCAATCTGCAATTGGCGAGTTGTCAGCTGCTCCCCACTACTCCACTCGCTGATAATGTCAGAAAGGGAATGAACATGAGAGCTCCCAACTATAAGCATCAGTTTTCTCATCACAAAAACCATCTCCTGTGATCAACCTTTATTACACATGTGAGCAAAAGACAGTCCAGGAGTAGAAGAAAAATGATAGAAAAATTAAGCAAAAGCAACAAAAACACTGCTTCAGCTATCTACAAAAAATAGGTAGAAATGTCAATGAGACCACTCAATTTCCTTAAGAAAGCATGGACATTTTACGTTTTCTGCTGGGATAGTTTGCTAAATGAGGTAGCTGTGGCCACTCTGAAAAAACTACCTAGAAATCAGAGCATAAGGGACTTATAGTAAAGTTTAGAAAAGTTTACACTTTTATTATTTGTTCACACAAGCACAGAAAGATAAGAAGCTTTCGTGCCACATGTGGTGCCAGTCAGAGTTTAAACTTTAAAGAAAAATAGTTATTGAAAAAATGTCTGCAAGTGAAACATCTTCAGAGAAGTAAAACTGTAAGTCAACTAATTTTGAGCTGATTTTGAACAAATGATTACCAACATTGTTAACCCTCACTTCACAAAACTATGTGCCATATCTAGAGATTAACATTTGGCATTCCAGTCTCTTTTAGTTAGATAACTCCAACTGCTTTCCAGGTTCTTAAAAATGAGATGTTAACACAGCTAAAAATAAATATTGAAATAGCAGAATTAGCATGCCAGACACAGACAGGTTCCCAGAACAACTAGGCATACAACTAGATGCACTGTTTGAAAAATAGAAACGCTGTAGGCAAATTAGAAAACCTGTCCTAGCAAACAAAAGAACACTACATGGTGGGTTTTTCCAGTTGATTTTTCAGGGTGGGGCCATGAGATGTTAGAGGTTTAAACAATTTTTTTAAATGCAGTTTGTATTGAAAATAAGAACTCATTTGTTACTATAAATCATATTTCATCTCGCAAGTTTTGACCAATATGACTGTTTATACAGTAAATATTTGCCTACCACAAACTGACTGAAAACCATCAAGATGCAGGTCAGCTTTAAACCTTTTCCTTAAAAGTACTGAAAGTATAAAGAATCTGAAAATAATCATGCCAAGAATTGCTCTGTATTAGTAACAAAAGTTAGTACAAAACTATCTAAAGGAACAAAGCTTGAACATAGAGGAAATGTTTGATAACATAGAAACTGTAAACACAGTTCAAGAATCCAAACAGACAGAACTTACATACTGAATCTGTCTAATACAGAATACATACGGCCTCTCCTTTTCCTGTGATGGGTGTGCTTCAGGAGCAGCATCATGACTTGCAAGTGAACAACAAAGATTAGGTATTCTCATGAAAAACATGGCCATGGTCCTCTCTGGCCAGTCCTCAGAGCTGATATTCTTTTTCCTAAATATATGCAAAATTTGGGGGTTTTTAACCTCCTCCTGGATCAAGGCCTTCCAGAAAACAAAATTTCTAAGCAAGAATTAGAATTTCTTCTGTAAATCTGTATATTTTCCAAAAAAAAAAAAAAAAAGCAACAGTCAATTAAAGGAGAAAAGGTATTACATTAAGCCATTCTATCAGCTCTACATAAATGGTAAGAAGGAAAATTTATATACAACAGCTTGTAATAATCTTCTCGACAAGGATCACAGCTTGAAGAAGAATCTTCCAACTTCAGCAAGGACAATCATCCAATTTACGTTCAAAGTGTCACATAAAAAGCTGTCAATTGTTATGAAATACTTCCTTTGTTTAATATTACTGCAACTTCCAATCTCAATATCCTCCTTAATTACATAACACACAAAGCAACAAATTAAAGGGTAGTAAGTCTTGTAGGAGCCTCAGAAGACTATGCTATCATTCTTTCACAGTCTTCTCCTTCTCAGTCTCCCTCTAAGTAACCACTCAGCTTATCAAAACAGGAAGAAAAGGATCACAGTGATTGCTTTAGGATTACAGAGAGAGAAAAAAAAAGAAAAGCCTAACTTGAAGAACCTCAAGACGACGCAGAATCAGAGCATGCACAGAGTCTGCAAGAATATCTTTACTGAATTTTAACCCTGTTTACAAATATTAACACAGTTCCTTCTGGGGACAGGGAGGTTGGCAAAAGGAGTGGAAGAAGCAGCTAGTTATAAATCTATACACCTGAACTCATTAAGTTGTCTACTGGTAATAGAATTTAATAATCTTTCAGGGAAAAAAAACCCAAAACAAAATAACACAAAACACACCACACTAATAATAATGCTAATAGTTATACATAAACTTGAAAGCATTCATTTCTCTCTCTCTCTCCTCCGTGAAGCTTTTAATTTTGACGCATCATTTTCCTTCATGAATTGCAGCTGGGTGTCTCATTACCATCCTATCAAAGTCCCCTTCGGTACCTCTCACCTCGCCGAGGGCCAGGCTGGCCTAAGGCCCTGGGTGCAGATGCCGGGGCGGCAGCGCTGCCGCTGGTGCCGCCACGCCGGGTGCGAGTGGGCAGGGCAGAGCCCGTCCGGCCCTCCCCGGGCCCTCCCCGCCCTCCGGCCCGCAGCAGCACCGTCATTGATGCCGCTCGGGCCACGGAAGCGCTTTTTGTGTCCGCATGACACACCGCAGCGCCGGCAAGCGGCCCCGCCGGCTCGGGCCAGGGAGGGCTCGGGAGCCGCACGGCCCCGAAGCAACGCTCCCGGGGAGAGACAATAACAGCTCCCATCCAGCCATCCCCGCCTACGGAGCCAGGGCGGGGGAAGGACAGCGAGGGTATTATGGCGAGGTACCTACGATGAGGGGCGTATCTAAAGCATCTGTGGACAATCTCCAAAATGAAACAAAACCATGCAAGGGAGGAAGCAGAGGGTTAAGACAGCGCCTTGCCACCCATCACAACCCCTCCCCTTGGGGCGCTGAACGAGGGAAGCTCCAGGCGCCCAAGAGAGGGCTCAGGAGCCAGCCTGTGTGCGGTGGATAGGAGCAGGATCGGGATGCTTTCCTCACCCAGCAGGAGGACGTTCTTCCCCGAAGGCAGCTTAGAGCGGGAGCGCGTGGACACCTCGCTGAGGATGCAGGACCTGGCACGGAAAGACGACAGCGCTTAGGAAGGGTCTCCCGCTTCCTCCCGGTCCCCACCCTCGCCATCTCATGGGGATGGAGGGGGGGGGGGGCAGGGCAGGAGCTGCCACTGCCAAGGGGAGGTGCCCCCCCGCTCAGCGACTGAGAGGCACCGAGCCCCAGCGGGGACGGGGACATTATCCAGCCCCCTTCCCCTCGCCCCCGGCAGGGCACCGAGGCGCCCGAGGGCGGCGGCCAGCGCGCCCGGGTCCGCGGGGCGGGGCGGGCACTCACCAGAGGTTCTGCCCATCGTCCTCATCGCCCGCTCGCAGCTCCGCGTTGTTGTTGTTGGCCGTGGCCGTAGAGGCGGCGGAGGAAGCAGAGGAAAAGCTGGCAGCCGAGCCGAGCCCGGAAGAAGAAGAGGAGCCGAAGGAGCCAGCTCTCCCCACCGCCGCCGCCATCTTCGCTGCTGCCTCCTCCTCCCTCCCCTGCCCCGCCGCCTCCCCGGGACGCGGAGCGGGCGGCGGCGCCGCGGCGCCGGCGGGGACCCGGATGTCGGGGGGGCGGGGCCGGGACCGGGGCGGGGGCAGCGCCGCTCCCCTCGGCCGCGTCCCGCAGCAGCGAGCGGCTCCCGGCCCCGCTCCCGGCCCGGCCGCCCTCAGCGCTGCTCACCCGTGCCCCTGTTGCCAGGGGCAGGGGCCTGCGCCGTGCCGCTGGTTCCCCGGGCAGCCCGGCCCTGCGGGAAGCACCTCTCACCCAAGAGAAGTAAGTGCGGCTCAGGGGCAAGATGTGCCTTTTGGGGAGGACAGCGTGGTCATCCTCTCAAGAGGCCTCGTTACTTGGTCTTCCTTCGCGAGTATCGCTTGAGAATTCGGAAAAGATGGGTCACATCACCGTCATTTGAACAGCTCGACTTTGGCTAGAAGTTCCAGGAGAAGCAAGCAAGTGTGCCAACCCTCTCCTTTTACGTTTCCTAGGGTAACACAAGACTGGTGCTAAATTCTGTAAAAGTTCAATGGGTGAGTTTTGTTCCTTAAGGGCAATTCAGGGAAAACCTAACGCAGGGAATGTTTCCTTGTGTCCCCCCTTTTAAACAAAGGATGTACGTTCCCAGAGACTCTGCCTGTGCGAAAAGGTATTGGCTGTATTAGCGACTTATGTGTGCCAGCAGTTTGTACTTTTTTCTTGCTGCTGTATTGTTTTTTTTTTTCCCTGGAAAACACTGATTTTAAGTAGTATTTTGAAACAGGAAAAAAAAAAATCTGTTTTTCTTAGACATGTGTTTCTCTCAATGGCTCTCTGTTGCTTTGCAACCCAAAATACAGACATTTCTTTCACATTTGTTGTTTTAATAGGGACCAGCTGTTGTAACATGTAGGTCACCATTCATGAAAGTGTATTTCTTTCAGGTACTTCAGGTATGAAATAAGTGAAATGATGGTAGCCATATGCTGAATTGGAGATATCTGTCACAGTAGGTGCACAGTTATTGATCAGAAGTATTTTGCCATGGACAAAATGTAGGTGCAGAAGACTCACAAAGTTTTGATGTTGATGCATTATCTGTTAAATAGGGATCACTGAATAGATGAATGCTGCTGAAAAGCTGCCAAGAAAAAAACCTTTCTGCATGACCACCCTGCAAGGCCTCCTTATTGCCTGCCTTCACCTGTTATCTCTGGTTTTCATCGCTATTGGGTCAACTGACTTAAATGACAGAAATACAGAAAAATTGACGACTAAAAGGGCTGAATAACTCTGCTAATTTAATGAGCTGAATCAGCTTGTGAGAAGTGTTTGACAAGCAGCAGAGCCAATACAAAGGGTGGGGAACAGCGAGTAAGGGTAAAAGAAGGGTAAAGTCTGAATTTGAAAAGAGTGGGATGGGAATGCTTATCTGTTTACTGTCACAGATCAGCTCAGCTGCAGGTTGAGTTCATGTTCTAAGAGAAAGGGGAAAATACACAAAGAACCCCAACAGATTCTGGAATACATTTCCTAACAGAAACAACTTCATAGAGTCCAAACTTCAGCCAGCTACTTCAATCAAAAGGTCTGACATTGTTTTTATTATAATATGAGAAATGGATTGCTGTTTTTCCTGGTATGTGGTTTTTAGATTTTTGTGAAACTTTATTAAAAAGGGGAAGATCACTGAAATTTGATTAATTAGCTTTAAACACCTCACTTGCAGAGGCACTGGAAGTAAGGAGAGTTTTAAACTACTTCATGTTGCTTGTTATTTTAAATTATGTTTTTTATAATTTTGTCCATATGTGAACTATATTCAATTGAGATATGTAAATAATATAATGCTAGGACTTTTTTTGAAGTTAAGACTGTAGATGACAGAAATAATATTTAAGTATGTGAAAACAGTAGAAAATAAAAAGCTACAAGGAAGAATGATGATAATAAAAACTTGCTACTTTGTGCTGAGGAACATATTGAGGTTAATAAAAGATTGTGCAACTTTCCGTATTTTTTCCTGTTATAGAGTCTAATATTGCTATCTGAACCACCCTGGTAATTATAAAGCTACCAAGGATTACTCACAGTGAGAGACCTCCTCTTTTCTTTCTCCCTCCTCCTTCCCCTGACATCCATTCATTCTGGCGTCTTTTTAAGGTGGCTTTTACTGCCTCATCCTCTTGTCATGGAGGATTTTGCTGTGTACCTGTGAAGGACTGTGTATCGTTAAAATTACCTGGGGATTCACTTACCAGCTTGCCACACATGAAGTTTTGATGATGGTTGTGTGATGTGTTTTCTACCTTTAGCAGAAGGCATCCCACCCCTCCCATTCTGCCCCCTCTCCATTTTATTTTTGTCTCGAGAGCTGCAGAGGAGAAAGTGAAAAACGAAATGCTTGGTCATCGTGCTCTCTCAGGTTAGGTTACCAAAAAATCAGGATGGAAGCAAAACTGTTGAGAGAATCAGGCCTTCATCAACTGCAATTTGCTGATAGAATATCCCAATTAAATTATTCATAGAGTTAGCTGTACAGCATGATAGGAAGAGGAAATTTAGGAAAGCTACAATGAAGCAACCATAGAAAAGCAGGGGGAAAATCAGTAATACTTTTTTCCTTTCCTACCCTGTGAAATAACTGTCTGCCAAAATTATCTTGCAAATGTATAGTAAAAACCACTCCATGTAGCATTTTCAAAAATATATCTGGGAACAGGAATGGATGCCTAGCAAACATTAAAACCTCATTTTCTGCTACCTCACCCAACCTGTAGCGATTTTGCCAAGGGCATTAAATACAAGGCCTTACCTGCTATCAAATTGTAAGTTTTGAAGTTAAAATTTTTGATTTGATACTATGTTATACTCAGTGGCTGGTACAGTTACAGAGGTAGGTATGCCTATACAATACAAAGGTAATGAAGAAGCAGGTCCCTCAGCTGTGCTGAGAAATCACATGTTTTCAGCTGGTGATTGTTACAACCGTTCTAACTGGAAAGAGCACTGCCAACAGCTTAACTGCACACATGCACAAGAGTAAACTAACTGCAGCAGCTTCTCACTGGTGAAATAATGTAATTTCCTAATACAGGCATACTGTCCATCCCTCTGTGAGTCGCCCTGGGGTGATGCCGAAGAGCAGACTCTGGGAGGGAGCCACCTGTGTCAGCTGTGCTGTGTTGACCAAGGAGGCACAAACAGGGGGACACCACCTGTGCATCCTGGGAGTGCAGTCTTGCTTTCTCTCACACTCTGTGCCTTTTCACTTTCTCATGTGTTTTGACTCTCCTGTGCTTGTTCTTAACAGGAGGCTCCTTGTTGTCTGTCTCTCTTCACTTAAAAACTTTTGTCTGAGTTAGCAGTGTATGAAATTCAAAAAGTAATGGTCCAGCTTCCCTGTCTGTGTCTATTGTCAGTGGCCAAATACTATAAAATTGGTTGCAAATTTAGAAGGTATTTTTTTCGTAAGCCTGTGGAAATGAATTTTTATAGTTCAATTACATTTAAAAGATCCAGTTTGGGTTCTTAGAGAGACTTTTGCCTTTAAGGCAAAACTAGCTTCTTAGCAATGTTGACCTTGTTGTTGAAATCAAAATTATAGAGGTCACTGTGCTCAATACATGCTTGTAGTTTACTGTGCAAAAAGCTTCCCTTTGGAAAGGCAGCGATGAAGAAGCAGAATACATAAAATTTCCAAAACGATGTTTTGTTGCCTTTGGTTGCAATGTATTCAGAAATATAAAACTAAGTCTTTAAAAGAGAAAGACTGGGTGACTTACCATTATTTGCTGATCAGAATTTGTATGCAGTTAATATTCAGAAAGCATTTATGAAGTTGGTAATGATTTTTGAAAGTGGCTTTTTTAGTATTAATAGCCAGTCATCTGAAACTTAACCTTGAAAGTGAATTACAACATTCAAGTTATTCTGTCAAGAAATGAAAAAAATGAAAAAATGTATGACTTATCTGAATAGTTGCAATAGCAAATTTGCAAACGGATTACTTTAGCACAGAATTAATATTTCAATCTGTATGCTAAAATTTGTTAATATAAGCTGTATAAGATAATCCTTAAGAATAACAAACATGCCTCAGAAGCCTTACTGGGATTCATCCTAAGAAATACTAGACTCTGACCAGTTTTGTGTATCACATTTCTATTTTTCACTTGACCAATAAATCTCGTTATTCATCCAGTTATGGTTTGTGCTGGTTGGTAACATAAGCTCTGCAGACCGTGCAGCTATGTACCACTTGGTTTTAAATTTATTTTCTACATGCTGTACTGTAAATTTTTAAGAATGGTCAAGACTAGCTAACTGTGAAGCAGTATATTATGGCCTGCTGAAAAGGAGAAAAAAGCTGTTTTATTTCAGTGTTTGATTTTTGAATTTAAATTTGTTACCAGAGCATCTTAAACATATGTTTAAGTACACCCTTAAAATTACTTGGAATCAGTGGAATTTAAAATGTGCTTTACATGTCTCATTGATGATTAAAAATATGTGCTTACTATGAATATATAGAAGATGCATAACCATGGAGGGTCTGATCTGAGTGTCCTTGTTTTCCATTGGGAGACCAGGTACATTCCCTCTCAAGGCACATTCAGCTCTATCAGGGCCACATGCTGTAAATACAATTGTTTCATTGGTTTGAGGAGGATAATTTCTTCCAAGAGTGAAATGTCTCAGGTTTGGTTATTTACAACATTGTTTATTCAGAAAAAATATATATGGATGAATAATTTTTCAGATTAATGTAGAGGCAGTCAGCAGCAGGCACTTCCTTATGTTTTATTTACAATTCTGCCTTTTTAGGGAGTTCTTTACCTCAGGGAGCTGAATGACTGTTTTTCAAGTAACTGTTTTCTTTATAATGGCTTTTTGGTTGCTAGATGGCATGGCTACTTGGATAGGCTAACGTAAAATAAGGATGTGCTTGTGGTGTGGCAGCTGCTTTATGCATGTTGTCTCAAGGTAACCATGAAGATTTTAGTGTTTGCTCTGTCTGAATAAGATATTTTCCATTTACTGCAAAATGAGAATGATACATGTAATGTCCTCAGCTTTTTTTTTTCACTATCTAGTCTTTGAAGCCCTACAGAGTTCAAATATATATACTTTCTTAAACTACTGGATTAGAAATCACAATTTTAACTAAGTGGTATGTTGTTTCATATGTTGGAGGAAGATATTCTTTTCCATATTACTCTTGATATGAAAATCTTTGGTGATGGATGATGTATTTTCAATAAAATTGCCTGAAATGGATGACTTTGGTTAGTATAATCAAGTTATGAATGTGTGACTAACCTGTACTGTGCTCTCTGTGAATTGGTAGAAAAACATAGCCCAAACAGAAAATAAACAAAAAATTGACCATATGAGAAACTGCCTTAGAATAGCCTTAAAATGTCTTAGGATGTCTAACAGAAAAACAAAAAAAGTTATTAATATGATAAGAAGCTAAATAGTGGTAATGAGAGTTGAGAGTTCTCACTTGAAAGCAAACCTAAAAGAAATAATACATTCAGTAAACAGAATTATGAAGGATCTTTAGCATGGAAGGAGGCCTGATTTGGGGTTTTTTTGGCTTTTAAGTCCTGGTGAGATCTATCCTTTTGTTGTATTAAGAGATGTGATGCACAAAAACAATGAGCAGAACTGCCTGCAGAGTGCTGAGAATATGTATTGTTGAGACACAGTTTAACACATAAGGCAACATTTGAAGAATAGGGAGGGGGGTGCCATGGCATGAGGGGAGAGCATCAGATCTCAGCACAAAGCTTTTGTAGCTGTCCTTGAGATAAACAGAACCATGATGCTCCTTTGCCTGACTGGTTAAAAATAAGCACTGTACACACTTCATATGCATCTCTCCCTTGAATGTGTGGGAGGAGAGAAAAAGCCACACAGGAACAGATGCTCTGTTCTTGTACTGTTCATGGCACCCTCCCGGGTTCTTATCCCTGCCCTTAGCCCAGTGATGCCACACTCGAGGAAAGACCTCTGTTTGATTCTTAATCCCTGTAGGATAGGAGCACATCTATGGATGGAGTTGAGAATTAACTGATTTTTTTATAAATGTATTGACTTGTGATAAAGGAATAAATATTTCATCTTGTGGACCATAAAAACAATTTCTCATTATTTGGGTAAGAATCTTGACAGGATAAGAAAAAGGATCAAATTTTAATTTGGGGAAGTACTATTTTATGAAACTGATTCACAGCAAGTATACCTGAGTGAGTAAAATACCAAAGAAAAGTAAGGAAAATAAATTCTTGATTTATTCAACATTACATATTTTCTAAGAAAATCAGGGTGGGTTTTTTCCCCAAAAAAACTATAGTTGTCCAGCATTCTGTTTGTCACTGGGGCTTCCTGTGTTTGGTTTAATTTTTTTTCTCTAAATTCATTGCAAACTGCCAATGCAGCATCTATGTTCAAGATGAAAATTTGCTAACACTTGACTGTATGACTACAATGAAAGTATTTCAGCTAAGTACTCTGAAGATTTTGAAATTGATATTGGTATTTATTAGTGCAGTGTTCCATGTTTTGGAAGGAGATCAAGATCAGTTGAAGCAGTTGTCTGGCTCACGTCATATTACATTGATTGCATCTGAAATCTACAGTTGCTTTGTTTTGCCTTTGGACAGGTGTTCAGAAGGTTTATCAGGAATGTTAAGGCTGTGTTGGATAGGTATATGGGCACATCATCGGGCTGATTCTTCCCTTGACTTGAACTAAATCAAGTGAAACCCTTGTTAAGCCAGAGGTATTGCAACAAAGAAAAATGGGCATGAAAAGATAGTCAAACACAGGCTGTTTCCTCCTATTTATTCATTCATTCAATGTGTGAGGAACACAGCAGCCAGGTACAGTGGCAATAGGACATTAATTAGGATGGCATAAGGGGAATGAGGAACTACCACTGTCCTGCTTCCTCTGCTAAACAAACACAGATCTTTCTAATTATACAGTCTGATTTGAGATATGTGTTAAAGATTTCCAAAATATATGTTAGAGTATAAATTACTGTAATGTAAACATTGTATGGTTTCATATTGGGGTAAATACATGTAGGCTGTATATTCAACTTCAGTAGTGTTTTGCTTGCTTTCATAAGAATAAATGTGTATACACAGCTATTATGTGGTGATATTCAATAACTAAATCCAAGTTTCTGCAGAAGGCCACACATTAAAAAAAAATAAATCTTCATTTTAAATGTTTTTCTGTGTATCCTTTCTCTTAAGCTACTTGTCTTTCACAGCCCTTCCTTACTCATCTGTAAAACTTGAATGCCCTTTGTTCTCCCACCCATCAAGTCACTCTGGACCATTAAAGTCCTGGACCTTCTGATATTGTGGCGCTTGGAGACATGATTTAGTGTCAGTGTTAGGTAGATAGTTGGACTCAATGATCTTGGAGGTCTTTTCCCACCCAAGTGATTCCATGATACTATGTTTCATTTGCTCTGTGATAAATGGTATCTTCTTCTTGTGGTATCCATGTGTTTTGGAGCTCTTTTATGTCCTCAAATCTTTTTTTTTTTTTTTTTTTTTGAGGTTTATGTTGATCTTTGTGCTGGTCTTTCCTTCATGCTTGTGTCAGGATAGAATCCACTGCCTCAGCAATATCTCTCATTCCCACTCCTAGACCCCTGCCCTTCCCGAATTCAGAAGTGCTGATATGACAGTGAAGCACTCAGTGAGATAAGTGGTGGACTTCCTGAAACTGTGTTCTCTGTGCAGTGTCTATTAGTAGGAATGACTTGCAGCAACAAATTTGCAGGATGGAACAGAGCCAGAGAAACCATGAGGAGTGAAAGGTGGCCAGGTTACTTAAGCAAATTGGGTTGTAAAGGGGAAAGATTGGAATGTGTGAGAAATTAAGATAGACTGATCTTAAAAAGTGCAGAACCATTGTCAAGTGTTCTGTCAATCTTGATTTCCTACTATTTTAACTGCATTTCTTCCCTTCTCAGGTATCTCTTAGGAACTTGGTGATGGTGATGTCACTTACATATATTAAGATACTTAATATAGTAATGTCACTACTATTTTAAGATATTTCTTCCAAAACTATAAGAAGTCACGTCATTCTCATAACAGAATTGTCACTAAGCTTCAGAGTCATTGTAGTGACTTGCAGGGCTCAGCATTCCAGCAAAGCCCTTAGTGCAAATGCTGAAAATCTTTTCAGTTTGCCTGTCAAAGGTTATGACAGACTGAGAGATGTATGGAAAAACTGGAGTCTGTTTCATACAAATATTGCATTCCAGAAAAGCAAATCAGTACAGAGCCAGTGAGGAGAAAGAGCTTGGTGATCCATGGGATTGGAAGTGTACAGTGGGAAACTAGGGGTGTAATTACAATACATGGCGAAGTATAGTACATAAATAATTGAGCTAACCACCACTAATCTATTTCCAGAAGTGAATTAGTGCAGCCACCTTAGTTTGGTTCTGAATACATGCTGAGGAAAACCGGCTGTCTCAGTGACAGGGCACATAGGCCTGAAAGGAATGTGCTAACCTATCTGCACAGCTCTTGGGACCAGGGCAATGCGGGTGTAGAATGTCTGCAGTGTCTCTGCTCTGACAGGTCTGGTGTCACAGCCAGCTGGGACCTCTTCACATTGCATACCACAGTAGGAGAGATGTGCTGTGAAAGTGCTTGCCTCAATGAGCCAAGCTAAACGAGTATTAACAGATGATATTATTTCCTTCTCTGAATGCACCATCACAGAGGTAAATCTCTCTTGAAGCCAAGGAACTGTGTTAGTAGAAGAGCATAAGTCATCAACTGATAGGAATACACTGACTCTAAAAATCAAACAGAATTTTCTGTCAGAGGAGAGACACTTTGAGACTGCCATCTGATAGAGTAGTTACTAAGGGACTTTGGTCAGGTCCTGAAATAAATTAAGTGATACAACTGCAAGTGTAAGAGTTGAGTACTTGCAGTGATTTAGGAGTTCCCTTCTAGTCCTATGTTCGTATGTCTCACAATTCTGTTCCAAGCATCAAGAGTCAACAATATATCCCACTATTGAGTCATCTGGGAAGAGCAGGGTTCTAATTATAACCTTGTGGAGTAATATCCTGCTCTTCTCTTTCATGTATCTCTTACCTACATATTATTTCAACTATATTTCAGTTAACACAGTTGAGGTGTGAAAGCACTGGTTTGTCTGGTAGCCAGAATATATAGCCTTAAAAAAGTGTAGGAAATTAGTCTGCTTCGGTTGGACAGTTAATGAAGCAGTTTTGTTTTTTCATGAGTCTTTTTAAGTAGCAGTGATAGAAGATGGGAGCTCTTGGCCAAATTTCTTGTAACAATATGCCAAACAATATACATCATGATTTCAGTCATTCTAGTCATGAGGACCTGAGAACTGCTGAATTCAGCCAGATGAAAAGTCTACCTAACCTAGATACTTATGGAAAAAATGTCCGGAGGCAGTCGTGCTTACAGTGATTTTTCCATCATGCTCTTCAGGCCTTCAGTGACTGGGAGACTCTTTTGTTTAATAATTACTGCTGACCTACTGAATAGAACTGCTGAATCAATGAAGTCATCATTTCTCTGGTCTATGTACAGTTTGTGCCTCACAATATCTAATGAAAGTTAGTTTATTATTAAAAAAAAAAAGGCATGCCTTCCAATATTTATGTTGTGAATAACTGTTACCAGGAAACCTTTTGAATAAAGTTCATTACTTGATACATCCCTTTCATATTCTTCTCTAGATGTTTTTCTAATTCTATCATGATGTTTTTGATAATGGAATGACTAAAGCTTCATATAGTATTCATAATTTGTTTGTGGCCTGAATGTTTAGAGGGCAGGTTTTTCATATTTTTCTCTGTTAATTTTTAAATAAATCCCAGGTATGTATGTTCCTTTAAGCACAAGATGTTTTCAGATTTCTTTCCTGGTGATACTAACACCCCATATATATACATATATGTGTATTTTCTCTTCCCTTCTTGATGAGCATTGCACTTAATGACACTGAATAGCCTCTGGCATTTTATCACCCATTCAGTATTGAACCACCTCCAAAGCTTTTCATAGCCAGTCCTCGATTTCCTCAGCCTAATAGATTTGTGTCATCTGATTTTTTTTCCCTTTGTCTTATTATGTGTGTTCTTTTTCATAGTGTTTATGAATGTATTGAAGGCCCACATCTGTCAGCTCAGACTAAGTCAGTGAATCCTGAAAAAGAATACAAGCAATATAAAATATGACCTTTAAAAATAACTTAGCCTTTTTTCTTCTTACAAAAATGAATTGTACCATTTTCATTTTATTATTTATTTATTACATAAGCAGATGTATTTATAAGTTGTTTTCACAATGCAGTTCTGCCTTTCAATGAATTGTACCATTTTAGTTTTATTATTTATTTATTACATAAGTAGATGTATTTATAATTTGTTTTCACATTGCAGTTCTGCGTTTCAAAGCACTTATAGGATAATGGAAATAGAATATGAGAAATTCACTGCTTTCTGATAAATAGCACACGTTGACATTAATGACGAACATTTTATTTCACATTTCACTCTATGGGATTCTTGCACATAGTGACAATTTAGGGTGATTGTCAGGAAAGAACTATATAAAAGAATCTGTTATTTTAATTTTTTAAATGTATAGGTTGTCTTTCACTGTCTACAATTTCCTATTGGCTTAATCCACTATACTTACTTACTAAGCTATGAATACCTGCAAATCCTTTAAAGGATTAACTGTATCTGCCTGCTAAGCTTTCCAAGACAGTTAAAAATAACTGCAGGCTGATTCTACTGACACACTAAAAATTGGACCTGCTCTACATTTTGTGTTATATTTGCTGCTGCTTGGACAGATGTGATACAGTCTGGAGGTACTTAAAACCTTCTGTGAAGTTGTGTTGACCAAATGCTCTCAATACCCTGGTTCTGACTAGCAGCTGTTTTCCCTCACAGCCCAAAGGGGATCAGCATTTGCTTTGTCTCGTGAAAAATGCCAGTGACCAAGAACATACAAGCTGGGCAAAGAAATTCAGCTTGATATCAATTTGTGAAATAAAGGTGTCCTTCTCTGAAGAAAAGGGTTTGATTTATACAAGTGGTCTGCAGTGCAGTCCTTCCTGTTTGATATGGCTTTTTCTAGCTGTACTCTTTGACTTCAGAAAATGGGTCTCTTTTCCACATTTACAAAATTGTCATATTCCAATACAATATAAGCATGTGTGCTGGATGCTGCTAGATATTGTTAGGAAGGCAGCCAAATATATTATATTTATCATTATATATGTAAGTGGAAGCCTTACAGGAATGCACAGTTCCTCTCGATGATCTGGAGAGTGCAGGAGACAGCAGCACATTAAAATGTGTACTGCCTCAATTCCTGTTGGCTGTCAAGGAAGAAGAGTTTAACTTTACCACCTTCCTTGATCAAGGAAGTTAAATAGTGCAATATATAAAATGGAAACTTTGAGACAAGACTTTGCGCTTTCTGGTTTTTCAGGCATTTTCTCCCGCAACTCTTGTACTGCTACAACAGAAATTTCTGGCTGCAAAAGGATACCATAAATGCTGGTATTTTCATGCTGTCAAAGGACAGAATGGGACAGTGATTCTCTGCTGCAGTGATTTCTGTCTTCATTAACAGATCATTTATGTTCCTGCACAAAAAAAGCAGAAGTGCATATAACAGCTGAAACTGGTTTTCATACTTATAGGAGCTGAAGGAATGTAACATGGCATAAAATTATTTCCCCCCCCCCAAGTGATAGGCATCAGGCTAATTAATACTTAGCTGAGTGCATGAAACCTGCATTTGTTTAAAGCTGAAGGGGGAATATTGAAAACCAAATTCAGTCAGATGTAGGTACTCACAGGGGACAACTGTCAGCATTCCTTATAGTGAACTCCTGACTGTAAAACTATATATGAATATTGAATAATATGAACTTGGGTTGGGGATTGCCAGCCGCTTTGTCAGAGTGTAAAGCACTGACACAAATGCAGAAGGAATATTGGATCCATCAGTGTGGATTCAACCTTCAATCCCCAAAAGTATAGCTGCTAGAATTCTTTAGCTTAGCTAGTTGAAGAGCTAAATATTGCTGATTGATTACTAAATTATTATGCTATTTGGCAGTAGGAGGGCTGTAGATTTTCCTGTTCTTCTGAATATGTAAGCAAACTGCACAACCTAAGCTGAGGGTTCTAGCTCAGACACAATAAGCACTGTAACTCCATTAACATTGATATGGGCTAATTTATGTCTAAAATACGTATTAAAAATTGTGCTGAGGCAACTTTATACTGAGCTGTATCACACAATCACCTTATGCTTTTACTATTTCTAGCTAAGGGAAGTCAACAAAAAGTTGGGAGAGTTACATTTTAACCCCTTGTTCCAGTCAATGTCTGCCTACGTGTGGCCCTCGTCTGCCTGAGGAGGTGCCATGGGTAAGCAGATACATTGCTTGTGATGCTTCAGTGCTTCTTAGAACTAATTGCAGAATTTCTACAGTGCCCTGTATTGCACTACTCAAACAACAGATGTCACAGACATACCAGGTAGATTGTGTGGTTCTATTTATTTCAATACTGATTCTTAAAATTAGGCATATGTTCCTCAATGTTTGGTTTTATCTGAACTTCACCACAAACTGTCAAGTTAAATTTTACTCAATGTGTATTTTTGGAGGGAGAAAATGGACTTGTACAAAATGCACTTCCTAACATTATTTAGTATTTTGTTGCGAAGAGAAGGTAGCATTCTTATGTTTTAAAAGAGAAATCTTGTGGAACCCAAGCTTGTCAAATTTTTGCCAGAAACTTGCTGGTTGCCTGCCAGCTCTCTACCCATCACTTGGCAGGTGGTCCAGCCTTCCAAGAGCTGCAGCTGCCTCTGCGGCAGGGCTGGCAGCACTTGCAGGGCTGCAGGTCCCTGAGCAGGTGTCCAGATGGATTCCCTCCCAAAGGATCCCTGTCACCTGGGGTGACGGGCTGTGCCTCCTGGCAGGGCTGGAAGCTAAGGAACTTCCAGGCCTGCAAATGTTTTATCCTGTGCCAGCTTTTAGTAGTTCTTTAAGAAATTGTTTCATAAGGGGACATCCTATTTCTGCCACTAAGGAAGGCCTTCTACCTGAAAGCAGGGATGGATGCCTTTTACATCACTTTGTAGCAGTCCTGCTTCTGAGGAGGTTCATGAAGAAATGACACAAAATGCAGCAGCATGTCTAGAGGAATGTTGCTTTGTAAGTTGGAATTTGGCTTCTGACATTAGCATTAGGTTTTGTTGAGATTTTGTGCTTTCCTTTTATCTTAACAGACATTCTTTTTTGCCCCCCTACTAATATCTAATCTTATTTGAGATTCAATGAGATATCAGCAATGTCTTGTGGACTAACATGCAATTATTTAATCAGTTAAATATTCATGGTATTTGATACAACCTTGGTATTAATAATGTATTGTGAAAGAACTGTAAGACTAAATAGAAGCTGATAAGCTTTATGCTGGTGTGTACATGCTTTTTGACCTTAGTAATTTTTTATCCTATCTTTTTAGGGCTGAGAAGAGTACAGTTCAAGAGCATGGAGCATTCTGGGGTGTGTAACTCTTTGTATCAAAGTAAGTGCCAACTCAGGTTAATAAATAATAAAAGTGCACAAAGAAATTTTTCTTCCTTTTCCTTATTATTCTTTAATATTTTGCTGCATTTTGAATAGCTTGCTAAAAAACTTATCTTTCCTAATGGAGCTCTATTCCAAAAATAAATCAATTACACAATAATAGGCAGGGTTGGAGAAGAACTATTTTTCTGTTCCAGCTATTGCTTGTAGATTGCTACTAGATATCATGAAAATAAATCAATCTCAACTTTATTGAAGCTAAATAATGATATTGAAAGACACATGTGAATGTAATGAAGGAACTGTGATACACCAAATATTTTATAGACCATTGTCTGGAGATTATATCTTTTTTATGATTGCCCTCAAGGAAATGTAATGAAGAATTTTTAATTAACATAATACAGTAGAACATAAGAAAGTCTTGTAATTCGGTTGGCAAATAGGAACAGTAACACAATAGAAGATAATATTCTGATAAAATTTCTCCAGCTTAGTAACTTTTTCAGCAAATATGCTTAGTGATTTTACTTCAGACCTTGCCCCACTAAAGACAGTAAGTCTATTCCTGAAGTTCTTAGTGGGGTAGAGTAACAGTTTCAAAGTCTAGGTGGACATTATTTGGCTTCTACAATGTTACTTCACAGTGCATTGAAGGATTGAAGGATTAAATACTGCCTTATTTAAGGAACCAATGGCCTGTCAAAATCAGTACAAAAGGTGGAAGCACTATAAATAAAAAAAAAAGAAATTAAACATTCCTATGCTGTTCCTCAGCTAGTACAATATGTTGGAGTGGAAGTTAGCCTTATTGTGCATTTTTCAGATGCTTCCAAATAGCTGCTCAAAATGACACCAAGCTCAATTGATTTGCCCCTGTGCTACTGCAGCTTTATGTGTAGTGAAAGCCACGGGAGTCTGTTAATAATAAAATTATAATGAAATAGAAATAAATCATACACTCTGCTTCTTGCTGACATGATGACATGTAGTTTCTCTTTGATTTTATTACTCTTGCACTTGCCAATATAAAAATGTTGCCAACATGTTTTTTACAACACTTACAGATTAATAACTGTACTTACTGATTAATAACACTGATCGATAACTGCCTAACTCAGTTTCTGCTTACAATCTTAGTAACACCATGCTTACATAAAGTAGACGATGATGGTCACATCTTCAGCTACATCCTGGCATAGCTCCAAGTGCATAGCTGTTGACTTCATGAGGATTTGGATACAAACTTAAAGTTAAGCCCATGCTTAACTGCTTTGTCAATCTGTCTCTCTTCCTGCTGTTACTATCATATAACATCCATGAAATTCAGCTCATGCTGACATATGAATGAGTGTTCAGGTATTTCTATTCACTCCTTGTACAAAAAAAAAAAACTGTGGTTGATTCATTCTTGTTTCAAGCCTGAAGAAAAGACTGCATCCACTGTGACCTTCAGAGTGGTGTGAGCATGTGTGTGTTTATATGCTCTCTAAGGTCATGTGTGGGCCTCTCATCCAACCAAAACTTCTGTAAGAAGGGAGACTGCAATTCAGAATAAAACCTTCTCTGGGATTCCATGCCAAACTTCAGGCTTTTTGTAGCAGTTGTACGTTAAGTAATTTTTGTTTTTTGATTTAAATTATTTAGAGGTATCAATAACTTCATAAATATTTTTTTTATTGTATTTAAAAACCTTTGCAGCAAAAAACTATATCAGTAATAGTAGTAAAGATTTAGAAAGTGAGTTGTATAACTACTATTATGTATAATCTAACATACAAAACAAAAGTTGTTACACAAAGGAAGATATAATAAAATTATGACTGTAGGCAGTGGCTTTCATGAAGAGCTCAAGTTTTTCAAATACTTAATAAACTATTTTACCAGAAATGTAACCTTGTGTTTATGTGATTTATGTGCATTCTTCCCCAAAACAGCATTCAGCTACAATAAGGTTTAATTGGGCATTTATACATGACCACATTAATGAATATGATATTTGACTATCTAGAGAGCTGTGGATATATTTAAACAAAAGGTTTTATAACTGCTTTAATTATTATAATAAATCAGAGCTAAGTGACAATATTGTCATAAATTAGAAGGAAAAAATATTTTAAGCACACATTTCCTTAAATTTTATCTCCTAAAAAGTTGGACAGCATTTCTATGTATCTCTTCATAGTTTGGTATTTGCTAGATGTACTGTTGTTTCCCCTGGCATATGTGTTCTGTAAGGCAAGGGACAACGGAATCAAGAAATAAACATCTGACCACGTCACAAATCCAATTAACTCTGACAAGAGCTAGTAAAGTCAAGTGAATAACAAAGCACTGCTGTCTGGAAGCAGCTTTGCAGACAGTAGGACACCAGCTGGATGAAGCAAAAGTACTTCAGGCAGCTGAATTTTCTGCCTCCACTCTAAGACCATCTTACGTCTCGGTGAGGTCACAAAACTATAGCATTTTCAAGTGTCAGATCTCATCTCTTCACTGTTTCTAAGCGGCAGGGATGAGGAGGAGGAGGAGGGAAGCATTCCCCTCACAGAATGTAAAATATGTGCTAATGTCATTACAAGGTAATGCAGTGAAGCAGAAACTGCAGCTACCGTTGCACAGCCTCTCCCCAGCCACCACCACAGTGCTGGGTTATGATAGAAACCTCCAAGAGATTTCAGTGCAGCAATCTTTGGGCAGAAATCACGGTGGGTTTCTAATCCCAAGGGCTTGCATGTTCAAAGTAGCTCTTCTTTTTCTAGCTCTTGACACATGTAGCTAACCAATGTCCCATTTAATGGAACTGAATGATTAAATGATTGCTTCACTGGTCTGCTGTGTTCATCCATGCTTGAGGCTCAGAAATGTGGGGGAATTTCTCAGCTGGAGTGTAGTAGTGTTAATCTAGAGACATTACTTTGGCAAAGTTATTTTGGGTTTATCTTGAGAGGAGAATCCACTCCCTGCCTGTCTGACTGGAAATTGAAATTCTTCACTGCTTGTTTCTAGATAGAAAGGAAATACATGCTCTGTTTACTTTATCTGCGTAACCCAAACAACACAATGTTACCCTTGGAATCTTTTCTTGCTCTAACCTATTTCCCTGTCATGCAGTATCCTTAAGTAAAATTCTTTCCATTTACACTGTAGTAATGGAAAGAATCTTAGACCCATATACAATAGTCAGTATTTTTACTGTTTATTATGAACATTATTTGCAGCTCCTAATAACCTACTTTTCTAGTAGCCAGAAGAGTGAAATATGTAGTTTGTCAGCCTTAACATGGGTTATAAAACTGAAACAGATATGATATCCTCAGCTTTGAGAGGGAGGAAGGAATATTTCTTAGGAAACAACATGAGAATTGTGGCTAGCTCATAACTCACAGCTAGTTTGAAGCTGAAATTTCCCAAAACTTTTCTAATATTTCTACTTAATTGAAACGAAAATTATATTAACTTCAGCAAAATTTTCCAAAGGGAGATTTCTTTAGTTCAGAATGGGATTTCTGTGTTCTAGAAACCAGAAACAAATATACACAATGACTCAGTGATTAGGTTATTAAATTACTAGATTTAGAGCAGGAAACTGTTTCCCCTCTTCTAATTCTACATGTTTCTATACATTGCATCTTTTGAATCTCCCCCCCGCCCCCCCCACAACTTAAATAAATACTTGTTAATCTTGGAATTGATCACAATTTTCCTGATACTAAGAATTTAACACAGGGTGAGATGGGTAAATTGAAGTGTCAAGATGGTCTCTGAAATCAGAAAAAGGAGCAAGGAAAGAATAAAAATATGCAGGATTGTTTCTACAGAAAATTAAAAATGAAACTTGTCATCATGCTTGTACATTTTTTTAACTTCATCGAAACTTGATCTTCTTGCTACAACTTTGGACACAAATAGAATTTAGCAAATGGAGATATGCTGTAGAAGTAGCACAGGCATATGCTGACATATGATTACCATATGTCAGTCCGCAATGATTCTCAAGCTCCTGAGACATATTTTGTTCTTTAAATAGTTTTTCCATCTTTTTAACATTTTGAAGCACATTGACTATTTTCATTATGCTTTTTTCCTTCTTCATTTGAAGCCAGATGCATTTACAGCTGACTTAGATTAGGCAGGAAGGACAGATAGAAAGATGCTAAAATAGCTTTCAGATATTACTACTGCAGTCAAATGTATTTGGAAATTCAAGAGTCAACATGAACTAATGAAATAAAATAAAGTCTACATTCATCTTTATAAATAAAGAAAACATATGGGTTAGGATTTTTGTCCTGCATTCATCAGGATCAGATGCAGTATTTTGTTCCTGGGATGTAACACAGCAAGTTAAAATTTAATTTTAAAGCCAACAAAACTCTCTTTGTATTTAATAATGTATCATTAAAACCTGAGGTTTTGACTTGAACTGGAGACTGAGTCTGAACCTCACAGACTCACACAGAGACTGATAGTAGCTGCCAACAGGGTATCTCCTGTTGCTTTTCACTACAAACAAACAAAAAAGGGGTATCTCAGATGTGCAGCATGAAGGCATTTAGATGCAAGTTTTACAGAGGCTTACAATTTTAGGCAAAATATAGGTAACCCCCCCTCCTATTTCTTAAAGAAAACCAACTCCATCACTATAGACTTAACTGTGTGGCAGTCTTATGTTTCTAAGTTCCTAAAAGTTTTGGAGGAAAAAATACTTCCAGTTTATTCAAATGACTGTGAGAACTTAAAAAAAATAAGGAAAAATAATGAGAACATACATAAAAATTCTACTGCACACTGTTAAGGTAGAAAAACTACTGAACATATTTTGTGGCTTTTACAACATCTCATAGAGACTTTATCAGCAAAATAATTTGTTTCTTTAGTGAAAAAATTGCTTTCTACTTCTCAAGAGAGAAATAATCTATTTCTGAGTGTCTGGAGAAATGCTGAGAATAATAACTACAACAAACAAGCCATTAGTAAGAATTTACTTTTTCAGTGCCTGGAGACATAATATAATTTCCTAATAAACTCCAGCCTCCTAGCTCCTAGCCTTCTAGCTAGCAAACCAGAGACATCCAGTATTAGAGTTTCCTACTAAGTGTGCATATCAGCTTGGGCCAACACAGGAAGAATTCTTAAGACTGGGCTGAAAGAACCAATGTTTCCTCAAAGTATCTGATTCATCACAAGTACATTTGCTTTCTAGTTCTCTGTCTTAAGGTCAAAGCTCTGCAAGGTTGAAGGGCATAAAGTAGTGCTTGACACATTGGACATAAACACATATATCATGCAGAAATCCTCCTGTTAGGAGTAAATCAATTCCTGCTTGCACTAAAAGGCACTGATGTAATAACAAAATGTTTTAGAGACCTTTTACTCCTAACTGGGTAACACTGGAAATTTCACTTCTCTGCAACTTATGGATTGGGTCTTAGCATACTTTTATTGAAATAAAGGTACTCCAGTTAATTTGAGAGTTGAACTGGAACCCAAAGTTCTGTAAGATTTGTGCTGGCCTTCTTTACTGGAAGGTAAACAAACCAAAATGTGTGATGATATGTGAATAGCTCTCCTCCCAGAACCTCTTTGTTTGCCAGAGTAATGTCATTGAGTGCCAGATTTCTTCTGGATGACATTGGAAGAGAAAAATTAAAGAGATTATACAAAACCATATTTTGTTTCTTATCCTAGGAAAACCTTACATGGCACAATTTGGATGATCTCTGGACTTAAACCCATTACCAGAAAAAGATAATGGTGCTGTTGTGAGAGCTAAATGAAGGGACAACACATAATACCAAATACAAGTAAAACCAGAGGAGATCTTGAATGAACAAAGAAGAGGTGCATGATGGAGTTATTTACCAGGTACTATAACATGAAGAAAAGCAGAGTACCTCTTCTCAAAAGGGAATTACAGAAAATAATTGAGGATATTGTGGCATCATTCCTCTAAATCCCTTATGCTCCACAGTTCCCTGTTTCTCAGAGGTACCCCCTTGCTCTCAGAAGTTTTGCACCCACTTGTTCTCTTTCCACATCCCAACATCCTGTCTGTCTGTCTCCTAGCCTCAGCATCTCTATCTGATTGTGAACAACGCTGTCAAAGTGGTAAACACTGTCAGAAAGATATCCTGTCTCTTTTTTTTGGTATGTGAAAGCAAGAGGTAAGAAGGGTGTACTCAAGGTGTTTTCCTGGCACTGCTACAGTGCCTGGAGGGCAAAGGCTATTCCTCCTCCCCTGCGCCACCAAGCAATCCATGTTCAGCAGCAGAGTGAAGAGCAGGATATAAAACTAGTAAAACAGTGTCACTCAGAACCTGGAGAAGTGAGAAAAGAGGGCTTCCATCTGCCTGTGAAGTTTTTATGTACATAATGGAGACTGGTGTGAAATGTATCTACAGGAGACAGGTGAAAGGGGAACTTGGTGCTTCTGAGAGGTCCTGTGGTTGAGGAAGTTTTGTGAGAGAGCTTTTTTCCAGAGAGTTTCAAAATAGGTGATGTTGATGTGCACTGCTGGGCCAATTCCCACCAGATGCAAAATAACTTCTGTGTGAGAATACACTGGAGCTGTGAGGAACCTCAGCCCCTGCAATTTACAGCTGTCAATCTGCTCCTGCTGCTCTGAATGACTTGCTAAAGTAAGCACAGCCTCTGCTGGTTTATTCACTGAGCATAGGCAGAACAAATACATGCAATGCACAATAATTTTCCAGGGAAATATATTCCATAGCTCTCTGAAAGTAAAAATACTGTATTTAAATGAGATTCACAGCAGCATGTTTTATTGACTTTGAGAGACAGATTCACAAAAAGAGGATTACCAAGCTGAGACTAATACCTACCTACATTAAACATACTTATGCTAGTTAACATTGTAAACAAGAATTCCACAGGCCCAGCAGAAAAGTACCTGGGGGTGTTGGTTGACATCCAGCTGAACATAAGCCAGCAGTATTCCCAGGTGGCCAAGAAGGCCAATGGCATCCTGGCCTGTAAAAGAAATAGTATGGCCAGCAGGACCAGGGCAGTGATTGTCCCCCTGTGCTTGGCACCTCAAGTTCTGTGTTTAGTCTTTGGCTCCTGAGTGCAAGAAAGACATTGAGGTGCTGGAGTGTGTCCAGAGAAAGGCAACAAAACTTATGAAGGGTCTGGAGCACAAGTCCTGTGAGGAGCAGATGAAGAAGCTGGGGGTGTTTAGCCTGGAGCAAAGGAGGCTCAGGGGGTACCTTACCGATCTCTACAACCCCCTGTAAGAAGGTTGTAGCCAGGTGGAGGTCATCCTCTTCTCCCAGGTAGCCAGTGACAGGGCAAGAGAAAATGGCCCCAACTGCACCAGTGGAGGTTCAGGTTGGACATCAGGTAGAATTTTGTCACTGAAAGGGTTTTGACAACCTGCATTGGTACAACCTGTTGCTCCTGGTGCTGGAGTCACCGTCCCTGGAAGTGTTCAAGAAATGACTGAATGTGGCACGGAGTGCTGTGGTTTTAGTTACATGGTGGTGTTTGGCCACAGGTTGATCTTGAAAGTCTTTTCCAACCTTAATGACACTTTCTTAATGATCATTCCGTATTTAAACATGCCTTGTTTTATTGGACAGTGCCACCTAGGGGGTAATGGCTTTTAAACTAGAGTGGCAAAGGAGAGGAGCTTTATTAATAACAAAGAAAGCATTTCTTATATTAAATTCTCTTTTGGAATATACTAGGAAAAGTGCTGCTGAGATTTTCATATCGTGGAATCTGGCAAAAACCTGTAATTTTCACAGGTCCCTTTGGAGCTGGCCATACTCTTTTCTCTCTTCATAGCCTGGCAGTGACTGGGGATGCCACAAATCCTGATTTTCTCCTCTGCTAGCCAGGTCTTGCTAGTATGATCAGTGGTGAGGTTATTCACATCTCATTACAGCTATAAGGCTGACTAGGAGATTGCTGTATTGCTGGGTTTGGGTCTCCAAGGACTTGAGAGCCTGAAAAGTTTGCTTTTTGAGGCCAGAAGCAGAGAGAAAACCCTGGTCTACTTCTACTTAATCTAGTCTGCTAAAGGAAGGTAGTGTATAAGGCAGGAATGAGATGCTGAGACTACTCTGTCTGAGAGCAGATAGATTGTATTCCTCCTGAAACTTCCCCCACTGTCCTTGAAATTACAAATTACAGTTGGCTCCTTTGGGCTTCTAACAATTTAACCTAGAAATGGGCAAAAGAAACTTAGAAAAACTGCCCATCTCTGTACCATGTTTATTTTCTTCAGAATGAGATTTGTTTTAAAAGCCTGAATTGTGGTAATTTCTTTCCTGAAAAAACAAAATTCTAGGAGAGGTAATATTTTAGGAGTGTTTTTTTTCCCACACACACTTTTTTAATTCTCATAAATGGTATTTGATTTTATTCTGTATCTTCCACAGCAGATGGCGTGCCTGCCTCCCTGAGACCAGAGAGCCCAAGCAGAATGCAAATGATGTAAGAACCTCGTATAACATAGAAACAATAGTATAATATAAGAAACAATTATGCAAGAAACATGCTCCTCTTTTCTTAGAGGAAAGTAGTGATGGTATCACAATATTTTTGAAGGAAAAATGTCAAAATTTTTGATTTCATGACTGTGTGTTTGAATTGTAATAAATGGCAGGTCTCTTCCTTTCCTTCTGTAACCTCCACACACATAAGCAATTAAGTATTAATAAGAAGAGATTTTATTTAAGTTCCTTTAAAAAATAATCCATATTGAAAAAGGCCATCTGATAAAAATTGCTTTGTCTGCCCCCTAGAAATGGAAAAAGAGAAATTATTTTGGAACCACAAGCCACGGACATGGCAAAATGATGATGGAAGTTATACCAAAGCTTGCTGTAAGTACCCCTCAAGTAAACAAGTCCTGTGGTAAAATTATGGCTTGATGGATTGTCTTAGTTTGCAAGATATGGCTGGGGGTGTGTATTCTAGTGCCATCTGTTAGAGGTGGGGAAGTTATCTTCTGTTAATTGAGACACCTGTCAAAACCAGCTGGGACAGTTTTCTTTATCTCTTCCACAACCAACCCTCTTTCCAGGGATGTATCTGCTGTTAGTGGGCCATTGAGTGTCACTGCATGACTGATAAAATTACATCATCCCACTGGGAGATACTCCACCCAGGGTGAGGAGCCAAGCATTCCTACTTGGATATCATCTGAGATTCGGAATACCACAAGCAGCCTTTTCCCACTAGATTCCCAGAGGAGTAGCTGTCTCCTCCACTAGATTCCCAGAGGAAGACCAGGGCCATCTACACCACCACTGGACTGTCAGAGGAAAACTACACCCTTCTACATGAACCACACCTGTCACTCCAGGAGGACTGCTGCCACCATTTAATGGGACTGCTACCAGCACCCTGACCAACAGGGTGTCAGGTCATATTCTGACTCTGTCTGTGGTTTTTTTTGTACTATCACATTTGTATTTTTAATTTTCCTAGTAAAGAACTGTTATTCTTATTCCCATATCTTTGCCTGAGAGTCCCTTAATTTAAAATTAGAATAGTTCAGAGGGAGGGGGTTTACATTTTCCATTTCAAAGGAGGCTCCTGCCTTCCTTAACATACACCTGTCTTTTCAAGCCAAGACATGGATAAAGCAAACTCTTACTGTCCTCTAGATGTCACAATGTGGAAGAGGAGCAGCTGGATACCAGGGCTGCCACACTTGAAGCTAAATAGGTTTTGACATGATCGTTAAAGAAAAGCTACAGTACGGCATGGCAAATTCACCGTGGTGCCCATCCTGATGTGACATGCTCTGGAGCAAGCAGGCTCCTGCTCAGGCACTGGGAATAAACATTGGACCGAGCCTGGGAGACAGGGACATGGACATTCACATCAGGTCCACATTGGCCATTCTGGCTTGTCACACAGCATAGATTTTTGGTGACTTCCTTGTTTTGATAAAATCAGAGAGAATATGCAGTTAGACTTGCAGCATAGTGCTCTTCCCCTTACAGGTTTTATTTTGTACCAAAATACCATGGTTTTAACATATATATGCACATATAAATAAATAGAATGGCAACATTAATAAATAATTGCAATGTTAAATATATACACTTTAGGAGAACTTCCTATTGCAACTTTACTTGCAGGTACTCGCACATACATACAGTTCTTGTCCAACAGCTCTTTCATACAAAAGAAGATACAACAAATTCAGAGACTTGGAATAAGATATTTTAAGAATAAGGATTGTGTGATTCTTTCATATGTATGTGTCTAAAAGAAAGCCTGAAGATCAGAGTTAAGTGAAGATGAACTGAAGAAGCAGTGATAAATAGTAAAGTTATTAGACATAATTTGGAATATTCAGAACTTCAATTACAAAACAGAATCATCCTGCTCTTCAAATTCCTTAAATAATCCTGTTCCTTTTCAGAATCCTTCATTACAGGGCCTTTCTCATTTAAAGCTGTGCTTTAAATGTGTTCAGAGCTGGTGTGTGTTAGCTGGTGTGCATTTCTTCCCAGCTGTTTCCCTGTGTTAAATCTTTCCTTACCTACAAACCTGACCTCTCTGAGGGGCCTGATAGCAGAGTTAGGGAGAACACTGTCACTGGAGGCCACTGCAAGAAGGCTGCTAAGAAATCCTGCTTCCACTAAAACCCTTTAGCTGTTGACTTCCCCAAGGACAACTTTCCTCTGACGTGCAAGAGGCGTGCCATAGGTGCAGTGTGTGTGAGACTCTCTGGGCTGTCTTGACAAGTGTTGTCTACTGGCAATGAGACAAAAACTGTACAAGCTAAAGTCTCTTAATCAGAACTGGGTGTATCTATACTTGGTGTCACAAGTTGAAAAGGTGATGTTTAACAGGAATAAATGAAGGAGGAGTGGGAAATCTTGGAGAACCACATCTGGAGAAATAATAGAAGAAAGCGTTCCCATATCGACAGGTAACTGTTGACTCTCACTGTGGAAGCAGTGTCTGACAAGAACCCCACAGTGACACAGAAGAAGCACACAGTGCATGTTGATGATGGCCATTAAGGGTAACTGTCCCTGTATCTCCAGAGCCTGACTCCAAGTGACAGAGACACGGGGAACCTTTTGGTGCTTGAAAGGGATATCTCTGGGGTGCCTTCTAACCTCATCCTACTTCCTGTTGTAAATATAACTATGAGGGTTCAAAAGAGAGCCCCCTATCTGGCTCCTCTGCACTCATCCACAAAGTCTATGCCCAAGAGTCAGAACAAGAAGTGGCTGCTGAGCCTACCAAGATACATTGTAGCAAAGGCGAATACTTAAATGCTATGTATAGCAAATCCAAGTAATCACAGCATAAAAGAATCCATTAGCTTGGAAAAGCCCTCTGAGATGAGGAAGTCCAGTCTACCACTGAACACCAGCACATCAACCAGACCATGGCACTAAGTGGCATGTCCAGTTTTTCCTTAAACACTTCCAGGGGCAGCAACTCCATCACCTCCTTGAGCAATCCATTCTAATATTTAATTGCTCTTTCCATGAACAAATTTGTCCTGATGCCTAACCTCCCCTGGTACATCTTGAGGCTAGTCCTGTCACAGGTTGCCCAGCAGAAGAGCCTGACCTCCATTTCACTACACCCTCTTTCAGGTGGTTGTAGAGAGTGATAAGGTCACCCCTGAGCCTCCTTATTCCCAGGCTAAACAGCCCTGGCCCCCTTGACTGCTCCTTGTTATTCTTTAGACCCTTAGTTAGTTTCACTGACCTTTGCAGTATCTTTTTATCATTCTGGAATTGGGGGGCCTGGAACTGGACACAAACACCCTAAGATTCTTTAATATTCACGACTATGCCAGTGCTATTTATCCCATGCCTGTTGCTTTAATAAGAAATATAATAACGACCATTGCAAAGGCTAGTTGGGGTCTCCAATGGCATGAGGGTTTTGTCCCCCTACTCAGGCTTCAGGTGTCCAGTGCCCAAAAAGCCACTTAGGAAGGAATGTGGGATGCAGGCACCAAACCTGATTAGCATGGTGAGAAGCACCCTAACAACACTTAGATAGTCTGCCTGATAATCCACGTAAACCAGAGAATACATTGAATGGAAGCCTTCAGATCACTGCTGTTGCTCCTGAAGGCATCACAGAATGGGTCAGGTTGGCAGGGACCACAGCGGGTCAGCGGGTCCAGCCTCCTTGCTCAAGCAAGACCACCCTAGAGACATTGCACAGGATTGTGTCCAGGGGGGTTTTGAATATCTCTGGTGATGGAGACTCCTCAGCCTCTCTGGACAATCTGTTAAGGTGCTCGGTCACCTGCACGGTAAAGAATCCATCTTCATGTTCAGGTGAAACTTCCCATGGATGAGTTTCTGCCTGTTGCCTCTTGTCCCATTGCTTGGCACAACCGAGCAGAGCCTGACTCCACCTCTTAGCACCCCACCTTCAGGTATGTACATCCATTGATGAAACCGGGGTAGAAAGGGCAAGCCCCGTCCGAGGCAGCGGGGCACGGCGAGCTCCGTGCGGCGGGAGCGCCGCGCAAGGCCGCGCCGCGGCCCTCACACGCCAACATGGCGGCCCCGCCTGGCTCCGCTCTCCGCGCCCCCGCCGCGTCCTGGCGTCACATCCGCGGTGCCCCAGCAACCGCCGTTCGGCGCGGGCGCGCCGGGAACCCGGAAGCGGCGGGCGAATCGGGGCGGGCGGCGCAGCCGGCGGGCCGGGCCCGGTGTGCGCAGGGCAGCGGCGGCGGCGGCAAAGCGGTGCCGGGGGCAGCGGCCGGTCGGCGGCGGCGGCGGTCGGGCAGCGCCCGTGGCGCAGCGCGCGGGGGACTCCCGACAGCTACCGGCGCGCTCGGGCTGCGCGGTCCCGCACGGAGCCGCGGCCGAGGCGGAGATGGCGGCGGACAAGGCTGCGGGTGAGTGCGGGGGCAGCGGCCGTGGCCCCGCCGTGCCCGCCCCCGGCCTGCGCCGCCCGGCGCGGAGGGACGCGGAAAGCCCCTGTGCGGCCGTGTGCCGTGTCCTTCCGCCGAGGCGGTGGCGTGCGGCGGGCGCGGCGCCGCTGTGAGGGGCCCGGGACACCGGCGGGTCACCGCGGGGCCGTGTGCGCACGGGGCCCGCCGCGCCCTCGGCGAGCGGCGCTCAGCTGTTGCCCCCTCCTGGCCGGGAAGGGCTCGGTGGGGAGGGCCCTATGTTCGTGTTGGCGGGGGTAGTTTGTGTGTTTGTGTCGCCCGGAGCTTAATAACCCCTACAGAAGTGGAGCTTCTGGGTTAATTTGTTAAACTGGGGCATGCAGAAGGTATGAGGGAAGTTATAACTCTTGGTGGTGCTGCTTAATCGCTGGAGTTCAGTCTGATTCTCTCAGGGATGCTGCTTTGGTTTCGCGGGATGAGTGCGTCCTCTCTGAACTCGGGCCTGAAAAGACGCTGCAGAGGGAAATCACCGAGACTAAAAAATAAGCTATGTTCTGGTAGACAGAATGAATCTCAGTAACACTGATAAACTACTGCTCGTCCATCTCCCGTACAACTCCTCATCATGCAAGAAGTCTTCATTGCAGGAAAGGTCATTCCATCAGAAGTCAGCTCGTGGGGGGATGGAGAAGAGGGTGATGTGGAGGAAAGACTTACTTATAGAATTGTATAGGTCTACTTCATAGAAGTTTAGGATATCCTGAGTTGGAAGACCAATAAAGATTAACAGATTCCAGTTCCTGGCCATGCACAGGACATCTCTAAGAATCACACCATGTGATTCTTAGACACTCACTATGCCTGTAAGGGTTTTGCACACACTTCTTGAACTCTGTTAGGCTTGTGCCAAGTGGGGAACCCATTCCAGTGCCCAAACACTGTCTGAATGAAGGACCTTTTCCTAATATCCAACCTAAACCTCCCTGACACAGCTTCATGCCATTCCTTCCAGTCTTGTTTCTGGTCACCTTTTTTTTTTCTTAGTTGTTTTTATGTGGGGGGAGTATTATTTAAAATCACCTTACGCCTTTTTTTCTCTGGATGCTAAATACGAAGTGCCTCAGTCTTTGGAAAAAAATTACAGAGAAAATAAGTATAGTGCACTGAGTGGCGTTTACTAAACTGTCATGTGTTTATTTGTAAGAACTGTAAGTGACTGCTAAACTACAAGAGAAAAATTGGCATCAAGTTTTTAATACTTTTTTGTTGATGTTCTTTGAAGTGTTGAAGGAACTTTTCAGTTTTACTTTCTTAAAAGTATGTGCCAAATGAATCAAAGATGTGAGCTATGACAGGATATTCTGCATGCTGCACTTGTTTATAGCAGAGAGCTCTAGGTAGCTTTACACTGAAAAAATGTTTGCTTTTTTTAGCACAGGACCAAAGAAGCCTATTGTATCTATACAGGTAGTGAAGGGCTTAATACAAAAATTAAAACGTAAGTCTTGGTGCCACAAACTGTTGTCCTGTAGTGGCTGGACACTGGCTGGGCTTCATAGCCTTCAAAATTCTTTTGGAGTAAGAGTCATGTGATAGACTCCTCGCCTTCCAAGAAAGAGACTATCGCTCTGCCTGCTTGGAAATTAAAAATATTTCCAGAGATGCTCAGGTGTTCAACAGCACAGTTCATGCAAGATGTAATTTGCAGGGCATAGGAACAAGAGAGCTCAGCAACAGCAGTCCTTGGAGAAATGGAGAGCAGGTATGAGAGGGATAATGATTGCAGTCACTCTCAGGTGTCTTCAGGTATGTGTATGTGGGAGATGTGACTTTTGTGGCTTTTATGAAATTCTGGCAGCAAGCCCATGAGGAGAGCAATCTTCCTTTTCAGGTGGCAGTCTCATACTTTTCCTTGTTCTCCTTTCATAGAGACAGTTTTCCTGAAGTTCTGCTGTCCGCCGTGATGTACCTTCTCCAGCAGGAGCAGCTGCCTGCTTGTACAAAACAAACCAGCCTCTGTGACACAGTGTTGCTGCTGCTCAGCCCCAGGACTGATAGCTAGGAAGATAATTCCTGGCTTGATTCTTTAACTTTCAACACAGTGCAGCTCTCTCCAGATCAAAATCTGAGTGGTTGATTTTTACATCCTGTTCCAGGTTGCCCCTTTCGCCCCTCATCATGAACCTACACAAGTTTTAGTTTTAGAGTTGGTCTGTACTCATGAAAGTTGGACAAATTAAAAGTTAAGCAAACAGGTCCATACTTAAATACAAATTACGGAGATAAATCAAGTTCTCTCACTTGTGAAGTAGAGAATCTGCACTGCTCTGGAGATTTCAGCTGATAATTGTGGCTGCTGTACAGATGGGAGCACATTGGAGATGACTGGTGTGCCATGTGTTACCTACACCACGTGCTTCTGCAAGAGTGCCAAAGGTCACAGGGGCCCAAGTGAGCAAGGCATGCCGTTTCTTCTGCCAGGGAACAAGTTTCCTACCTGTTTTCACTTTCAAATGCTTCAAGGAACATGGAAGTAGCAGTTTTATTTTCAAGCACTGGAATAGCCATTTGCAGCTGAGAGAACAGGAGCACTCCCTCCCCACCACCCCTGCCACTTCAGTGCAATTGGTGGGTTCTGTTCAGTATCTTGTGCCAGCCAGATTTCAGGTGACTCCTCTTGGAGGAGTCTCTGCTATCAGAGATAGCCTGTTTGCTATCTCTGATAGCAAAGATCAGCTGAAGCAGTAGATCCCAGTCTAAACAAGAATGGCAGTATCACATTAGACTGGAGTGGCTTTTAGGTCTTTAACAAGTTTCAGGTGTGTTTGGACATAAAGGGTACAGAGTAGCCAAAGTGGTTTGTCAAGCTTTTTTCAAAGGAAGAAGTTATGCTGTGAACTACATCAGCTGGATTTTAATTTTTTACTTGATAAGCTTCTCGTTCAGGTTTCACAAACCTGCTTTGTTTACTGAGTGCTGGTAGATGCAGTTTGGATTACAGAGACAGCTCTGGTTTTGCTTAAAGTAGTCCCCAGCTTCATTTTATGTTTTGGGTTTGTGTTTTTTTAATGTACCAACAAGTTCAGAGAGACAGTGAAATTTGAAGACCTGTCCTGATTTTTCCTTAGGAATTACATCAACCAAGCTATGTATGTGTAGTTTTTATTGCAGACCTTAGACAAGTATCTCTTGATTTATCTGTCACCTCACTGAAGACATTTTACTTCAGAATTCAGACATCCTTTGAGATGCTGCTCTTGCAAACCTGCATACAAAGGCAGTAATCGGTAATGTGGCTGGTAGTTGATGGCTCTCTGCTAGATAAACCTGTATGTGAAGAATCTGATCAGACTGAGTGTTACCAGCTTCAAAAGTTTTAGAGTCTCAAGGCTCTGCACTGTGGTTACCTTTCCCAGCACAATCTGACAGGCATGCTGAGCAAGTAAAGCAGATAATGCCACTGTTAGTATGAAAGTTTGAGGGAAGATGCATTTGCTTCTTTGCTGCTGTTCTAAAGATGCTTGGAGAGTGAGAGCTTTTAGTTCATCTGTATAATCACAAGAATTAGAGCTGGAATCAGATCTATGCTGTATTTAGGTTGAAGCAGAGGTACTTCCTGTTCCTTTCCTCTTTCACTTTAGAAAGCTTTTGGCGCATCAAGAATGTTCTGATCTTTTTTATGGTTTAAATTTCTCTTTTGCCTTTCCTTTTGAAGGACAAGGCAGTGCAAATGGTGTTGATCAATGCATTATGCAGTCAGATTTCATAGCAGGTGTAAGCCCTTGAGGATCCATCCCTCCGGAGTGCTGAAATTGCTGAACCCTGAATTTTGTCCAAATGACAGTGGGTTACTCTTGCTGGTGTAAGATTTGTTGAGGTTTTATAATCTCTACTTTGTTGACGTCTTAATGCAGGATGAAAGTCCCAACCAAATATTTACAACTCTTGCTCAGTTGCAGGGGGCAATAGTGTTATTGCAGGTGGAAGGAATCTCACTATTTTCCAGCAATAGGCACAAGCTTAACAGATTACTAAGTCTGTTTTGTTCTTACTGAGACTATTATATGATTAATCTTCTGAGGTTTGACTGCCCTTTATGATTGTCGTTGGTCCTATATTTGTAAATGTTCATGGTCAGTAGTAGAAGATCCATATATATTGGTGGTGATGGTGAATGCATTTTGCAGAGGAGCTCATAGCTAAGTGTTTTCATTTGTTCAAAGTGAAAACAAAATTAGTGGAGTTTGCATTACATCTCCAAATTATAAGGAAGAAAAAGCAGGCATTGAGTTTACATAGCCTATATAGTCTATTAAGATAGCAAAGCGTGTTTTAGAGCAAATCTTCCACTGTGAATTCAAGGGATACTTTTCTGCAGAAGCAGAAACCATTGCTGGTTTATAAAGTCTTTTCTTCAAAAACATGAAATGATTTCTGTATGTTCTAGCACATTAATTAATGCTCCTAGAAATACTTTCTCCAGTGTGGTGGTTGTGTAGTTGTTTTATTTTTTCTCAGTAGTTTTTCAGCACGAGGAAGGGCTTAGTGGAGTTCTCTTTTTAGCTTCTTTGACATGGAATGTGTGTACTGTGCTTTTTAATGCAACATCACCAAATTTTTAATTACATGATGACAAAAGGATTCAGTAGACTTCTTTCTGACAAATATGCTCAATAGTGACTGAAACATAAAACATTAGGAATTCTGTGTAAAAAATTGAAGGCAGTTAAAACCTTATTCATTGCTATATAAATGCATACAGAGGCCACCATCATAGTTTCTACATGTTTTTCTTGTCTTAGTCTGGAAAAGGGTATAGTAGAACTGGCGAAGATTCTAGGAAAAGAATGTGAGGAAGATGTAGAATAAACTGCTCCTGCTCATGTTGGAAGAGAGGTGATTCAAAGGAAGATCTATAAGATTTGGAATGAGGCTGAAAAAGTGAGCGGGCAGCACATGCTTGTGCCTTGCAATATAATCACAAGACAGCATTTGATGGAATATATTGAAGAATACAAAAGTATAGAGAGGTTTTTTAAAAATATATTAGATCTGTCAATGATTATTAACAGTGATGGTTCAAGTGTAGCCTCTTATTTGGGGAATTATGCTTCCAAAGTAGGGAGCTATGGGGAAGTTCCAGTGTTTACTGTGTTTTTTGTTGCACCCTAGAATATCATTTGCTTGCTATTTAGGAAGCACTATACAGGATTTTGTGTGGGTTTTCATCTAACCTACTGTGGTACATTTCATGATGTATGGCCTTCACTGCTGGCTATTGAGCAAAATAAAACAATTCTAGTGTATGGTTGTAGCTTTAAAGAGAAATCTAAAATTTATGGGTTGTAAGTTAACTTGCAAGACTTTGGTTATTCCATTGAGCACCATAATTTACATTTTATGGAGAGGAATTCACTAGGAGTATAGAATAATTTGATATATTGTGGTAGGAGATGTAACTTGGGATATAAATAGTGTAGTAGGGACACTGTTACAGTTATCTGGAAAATTACTTGTATTGGCAGGAGGACCTTGAGAACTGGAAGAAACAAAGTTTTTAAGCTGCACAGCTGTTATCACACTTGCAAGCTTTGTTATAATCTTCTGTTCGCTTTTACAGATCAAGGTACTGAAAAACATGAAGGAGCAGGTACTTCTGGGATTACTGATCAGGAAAAGGAATTGTCAAGCAGTGCATTACAAGCTTTTCAGGTAAGACAAAGTCAGACTTTGAGACTTCTAAGTCACCACATTACTGCTAAGTGGGCTTGTGTAATTGTTTTTCTGGTTTTCTTAATACAACTGCAAATGCATTAAGAGGATGTTCAAAATAGTGCTAGTTGTGTTATTAAGACAGCAGATGCATTTTCTATCTGCTGTGATGTGAGAAGACTGAACAGAATACTTGAACAAGAGCACGTTTAATCTTGATTCTCAAAACTTAGTAGCCTTAAAAGCAATATGAGGCTTCTCTTCTGCATCAGCATTGGAAGCACATGATCTCTTGGAAGAATTAATCGCATCAAGCTAAAAATGGTGTGTTAGTGTTTAAAGGAACCTCATGTATGTAAAAAACAGCAGTGAAACAAACACTTGTGTTTTAGCATCATGCTATATTCTTTCACAAAAAATGTTGTATAATGTCCTGTCACTTCGGATTAAAATATATTTCTGAATGAGTAACACCTGCAGGCAATATCTACTACTTGTTTTATGTTTCTTGGAAGATTTTTTTTTTCTTCTGTGTTAAAGTTCAGGTACCAGGTCTTTCAGTTTATTTCTTTCTTTGTATTGTCTCCTAATTTTATGTAGTGAGACAGGAAGTGTAATTTCTTTTCCTTTCGATTGTATCTCTGTCTCCAAAATGCCTTGCTTTAAATTCAGTTTTAAATTTGTAAAATTAGTCAGTGAAGAATTTCTAAGTGTTTTCCTTTGAGATTCTTGCTTCAGTGTTTCACTCAGTACTTCTATGTTTCACTCATTTTGTTACATTAAATGCATATGGTTGGTTCTTTACACTGTGTTGTTCACTAATGTCTTCTTGAACGCTCAATTACTCTTTTTCAATAACATTTTAATCCGTGGCATTTGATTAAATGAAGAACTGAAGACGAGAGAGTAATTTGTTTTCCACCTTGCCCACACATCTAAATGCCTAAAATACTTTTGATCTGCTAATGATTTCATCTTTACTTTTATCCTGGTCCAGTGTATTTGGTTTACCTTGTCATGTTTTTTCTTGCTTTAAGAATTCCCTGAGTTCATGGAGTGAGGTGGCAACAGATGTGAGCAGAATTAATTTACTGCCTTGTTTGCCTGTTTCTTGCTATTGAGTAGTTCCAGATAGCATTGTGGACTGCCTCCCATACTGCTTTATTATATTACATGTCCACTTTCAGTCTTGACAGAATTCCTATAAAATTGGGTATTATATTCTAGATCCTATCTAGTAGAGTGGCATAAAGGACTGTTAGCTGATGAAAAACATCCCAAAATAACCTGAGCATTTAAAGGGTCAAAGTTTCTAGTCCAGCCATGATTAGGAGCTTTGTTGCTGTGATCTCAAAGCTCCTACTGAAGAGAAGCTCCAAGTGTGAGCACAGGAGAAGAATCACTGGGAGAACTGTCTCAGCTAAAGAGCATCCCAGCAGTTGAGTTGCAAGTTCCTGTGTTTGTTTACATAATCAGAAGGCACTCCATGCTGTTGGTGCTTAGAGTTGTGAAAATGTGTCAATGTCCTGCTGCATCTCTCTGTGTTGTGTAATTCTGCCTGCCTGGGAGACTGAAGGAATTGGAATGGTTCCATGGAAAGGAGCTGCAGCATGGCAACTTTCTTGGGGAGAGCAGAAGAACCCCAGAGCTCTTCTTTGTTGTATTCTGCCCTTAATATGAAGTTACTCAGCAGTCCAGGAGAAGCTCTGTGGAAGAGCACCTGAAAAGGAGGAATAAGTGGAGGATGGTACTCCAGAACTTTGCTTTTGGATGTGAACCATTGGCAGAGATGGAAATGCATCTGCTTATCTGTCTGACCGCACTGGAAGTACTTCTGATATGGAAGAAGTGAATGTGATTATTCCTGTGTGGGAATTTAGCAGTTGAAAGTGAAGCATAATCTAGGCTTAATGAGCGAGGAGAAACACTGAGGAGTTTCTCTTACATTCCTTGATGCCACTGAAGTCTTCCTGTACCAACACAGAAAAGACCAAAACTGAAAGCAGGCAGAAGTGCATGAATCTGAAGTCCTTGTTTATTCCTGTGATCAAAGAAAGGGATTTTTCCATTAAATCACACATCAGTGGAGCATCATGCTTGGCTCCTAGTTTCTGTTTAGGCATGTCTAGGTGATTGAATACTTCATCCAGCAGCTAAAGCTTGTAAAAATGTTTTTTAACCCTATTCTGTGAAAGTCACACTTTCTTTTTTGAGTCACTCATGAGCTCTTAATATGAGCTAACTTCCACAGATCAAATGGTAAATCACTATTATATTCAGATGAACTGAAGACTGAACATAAAATGTTTGGCTGGAACTTGTATAAGCAACTGCAGCTGCTGAGTGTTCATGAAATGGGGAAAGATTATGAAAACTGAGGAAACAGTCTTGAAACTTAATATAATAAGATAAATGAGAATAACACTTTCCATGGAAAGATCTGTTGATAATAATCAGCTATTTAATTTGTCCTTACTCCACCAAATTATTTTTGAAGTTTGGATATGGCTTCAACATTTAGACTTGCTTCTCATCCATGTTAATCTGCATAAATAATGAAATATGTGTTTACACATTTAGTTCACTTGTATTGATAAAGGAAAGACTGTATTTTCTAATAAATGCTTCTGGTTTGTGTGCAATTTACAGGCTGGAAATTATGATGCTTGTTTACAACACCTAAATACCCTTCAAGACATAAACAAAGATGACTACAAAATAACTTTGAATACTGCTGTTGCAGAGTTCTGCAAAAGTAATCAGACCACCACAGACAATTTGAGACAAACCCTTAACCAGCTGAAAAACCAGGTAATGCAACTGTATTGACATGGTACTTGATTTTGAGTACTGTTAATAATGGTGGGATCTTTCCATGAAGTAGGAGTAAAACTTCTTCCCGTTGTCCTGTAGATTTGACAAAATAAGAAAGTAACATTACTTTTAAACATCTGAGTCAGTTTAATCTTGTAGGACAGTTTTTGTAGGTGTGTTTTTAATTATTGTTGAAACTGGTCTAGAGATTATAACAATAGAAGGACCTGCTATGTTCTTTAAGTAGAAAGTTCCTTAATGTGGAATAATTTGTGAAATGATAAAAAAGTGAAAATATTACTTTACTACTCAATTGACAATTTTGTATTTCTTTGTATGAGTTTTTTTTTTTTTTTCTGTGTTAATGTATTACAACAAGGAAGTTTATTAGGTCAATAAGTTATAATTTACCTTTGAAGAAATTCATAGCTTTGGAGGGTTTTTTTAAATACCTGGTACTTTAAAATCATAGGTACTGAAAGTTTAATGAAATGAGTGGGATTTTTTCAGGTTCACTCTGTTGTTGAAGAAATGGATGGTTTGGATGATGTTGAGAACAGTATGCTGTACTACAATCAAGCTGTTATCCTGTACCATCTGCGTCAGTATACTGAAGCTATATCTGTTGGGGAGAAGCTGTACCAGTTCATAGAGCCTTTTGGTATGTAGGCAGAAAGAAGAATCTTGTCCATTCAAGAACTACAGAAAGACAATTCAGTCTTTTTCACTATCAGACAAGTAATTTGTAATTTGTCTAATACAGTTTTAAGAAAATAGGTAGGGTTTGGAATGAAGAACATGTTTTATTTATATCAAGGACAACAAATGAATTTGGGGGAAGGTGTAATAATAATATACAAGCTAGTGAAATTATTTTAAATCTAATGTTTTGAGTCATCATGCAACTTCACAGGTGGGTGTCTGTTTTTCAGGACACTAATTTTTAAATACCTTAATTAGGTAATACGTAATTGTATATGCTTATATCTGAATACAAAATCTGCAACTTTTATGAGCTATGATACCTGGTCTAGTAGAATTACCATACTTGTTGAAATAGTTTCATAATCCTTGTTAAATTTTATAAGTGAGAAGGCTGAAGGATGTATGTGTGTGGGTCTCAGTACATTAAGTAAATGCTGCTGTGTTTCTGCTTGAATTCCTCCCAGTTTTCAATATGCATAACTGGGACTTTCTCTGTGAAGTCAGCTAAGCAGAGATGTGTTTGTACAGAATCTTTGTGAGTTCTGTAGGATTCCACATCTGCGTATAGCTCTGTCTATTTGGATGCTGCATCTTTGGTGCTCATCTGCTTAGATCAGTTCTCAGAATCTATGAACATGAAATACTTGTTAAGCTGTCCCTACTCTGTGCTTCTGTGCTGATGCCATTTAAATAAGTGAGCTTTCTTTTCAGTGTATGTACTTAGCTTTGGGTTGGACATGGCTGCATTATTTTTTCTTATGTAATATATTGATTTTTCTCATAATGTTGCAGGGATGGCACTTTATAGTAATTTTTTTTTTCCATCCATGTTTGGAGGGATTGGTATTAGAGCTGTAAAACAAATTTATTTTCTTTGCTTTTCACAGAAGAGAAGTTTGCCCAGGCTGTGTGCTTCTTGCTTGTAGACTTATACCTGTTAACTTACCAAGCTGAGAAAGCCTTGCATCTGCTTGCTGTTCTGGAAAAAATGATTTCACAGGGCAACAATAACAGCAAGAATGGAAAAAATGAGGTAAGCTTAAAATCATACAAATGCTTTTAAATCTTTATCAGAAGTATGCTTTAGCTCAATCCAAAATCAGTGTCGTAAAAGACTTTGGAATTTAAGACTATGTTAGATCACCTGTAACTTTAGACAGCAGCTTAAATATGTTAATAATTGAGTTAATTGTGTACAACAGCTGTTTATTCCCTCTCTTTCGCCCTTTTCTCTTACTCCAGGGAGCTAAAATGTCATTCTTCAGTCAGAGACTTGCACTGGAAAAACAGTTGTCTTGAGAGTCAAATATTGCTTGTGTTTGACTATGACCATATGAGACCCTAAGTTTGAAAGGGAAGTTAGTGTCAGAGGAACTGCAGTTGCACAGCTTAGGATGGGAAATGAAGTATCTTTTTTATATAGTATCTGAAAGTATGAGGCACACTTTCAAATTAAATATTTCATGTGCCTTTTGGAAAAATCGAGAAAATCAGTGGTGGCTTGGAAGTGAAGAGAGGGCATTGCAGTGTTTTCCTATTGATGGAATATCACACTTTAAATATTCTCATTTAAAGTCTATAGTAATCTACTGAAGGAAGTATTAAAGAGGTACTCTAGAAATGTGCACATCATCCTTCTAGGCAAAAGAATTCTTAACTGCAGAGCAATGTAGTATAACACTAATGTTAGTACAGAATTCAGCTTTTCAGAGGCTGGTATGGTTCATGGATTTTGATTCTTAAACTCAAGTTAGTTTCTGGTGGGATGTGTATATTTTGATATTAAATACTCAAAATTGTATTAATACTATACTTATTTTTCTTCATGTGAGGTGAATCTGTCAACTGAATTTAAAAGGTGAATAACAGTAACGCTTCCTTCTTTTTTTTGACAGTCAGGTAATAATACCAATAAAGATTCCTCGAATCAAAAAGCTGAAAGTGGAGCTTTGATAGAAGTTGCTAAATCTAAGATACATCAGGTAAGGGTCTGCATGTTATTTATACAGGAACATTACTTCAAGGGTTTTGAATCTGAGCATCCCTCCTTCAAAACTGGTTTAGCCCAAAATATGATTCTTTCTCTCTCCTTGTTGTAAAACAAAAAAAAAAAAAAGATTTTTTTCTTAGTCTTTCTTTTTGTAAGATACATGTACAGGAAAAACTGACCTAACATCCTGTCCACCACCACAATTTCACTCCCTGTGTGTTATAGTAATTTCTTTACATGGCAGTTTGCTGCATTGAATTTGTCTGTTCAACCTCCAGCAGTCTAAATCAGCTGAGATTTTATTTCATTGTAGTGTTCTGTTGAAAAATAATGTGAAGAGTTAGGGTGCTTATCTCTATTAGCATTCACTTGTGTTTTCAGTTTAGTAGGTAAATGTCTGGGTTTAAGATGTTAGATTTTTAAAATTAGTTTGTAATTTTAAGTGTTCATATCTGTGCTTGAATATGGAGCAGCTGTTGGCCATTGAACAAAGTGTTCATGTGCTTATTGTAGATACAAACCCTATAAATGTGGTGTTTAAAGTCTGAATATAATTTCTTTTTTGTGAAGACTTTTTGAATATCTTTTTGCTACGTTATTTTAAAGATATATAGAAAATATTCTGCAGTAAATATCTAGATACAATTTGTCTTGCAAACTTGCAGAAATTATTGTATATTATTTAACAAATTTAATTTTTTAACAGTATAAGGTGAGAGCCTATATCCAGATGAAGTCATTAAAAGCATGCAAAAGGGAGATCAAGTCTGTTATGAATACAGCTGGGAATGTAAGTATTCTTAAGACTGTTTTTCAAATCTACATGTGTTCTGTATCTTAAAACTGAATTTGCTAGTCTTCTTTACAAAAAAAGTTCTTATTGAGGGTGGATTTTGGAAGTAATTCTTTCTGTAGTCAGTTGGGTTTGTAATCTCTTTGCAAATGTAATTAATGTAGAAGTTTCTTATTTGTGCTGTTTTCAGTTGCTAAAAAAGTAGGCCTTGTGGTGCTGAAATAACAGTGAAACACTGTATAATAAACAGGTTTAGCAGTCTTTATAATTGAAATGAAATAAATTTTAGTTTACTGTAGATGTTATGCATATTACAAACTTTGATGTAATTGGTAGTTTAAACCAGTTTATAAAACATTAATTCTGGGATATGTGGGCATTTTTTGGGGTTGTTTTTTTCTTTTTGTTGACGTTTTTTTGAGGCTTATGCCTTGCTGGAAAGCAAGTTTAACAGAAAACCTTCTGGATCATGAGGTCTGTGTTGATAGACTAGGAAGATTACAGCGTATGAGGAACTCTGCAGGGAGGGGAAGTGTGAGAAGGAAGGTATTAGAATACAGGTTAGAGATTGTTTGCCCTTAGTCATTTCCATGACAGAGTTCTCTAAAGTTCACGACAGAGTTCTTGAAAGTATTCTGGCCTAAACCCATTTATTTTTAAATGGCAGCAGAGGCAAGTTTGTGAAGTGATATAACACTAGCAGTAGAAATCATCAACCACGAGATAACTAACTGTTGTTTTCTCCTTCACAGTCAGCTCCTTCTCTCTTTCTTAAAAGCAATTTCGAGTATTTGAGAGGCAATTACCGTAAAGCTGTCAAACTTTTAAACAGTGCCAACATTGCTGAACATCCAGGCTTCATGAAAACAGGTAAAATAAAAACCCTTCATCCTGCAGGTACTTCAGTGTCTAGTATAATAGGACTTCCTTGTTGATGTCAGTTTTAAGGATATTAATGATCACTTAACAGTGTCAGCCCTGCAAGTCAAGAGTTTATATGCTAGATGTGTTTAATCTTTCTTCTTGTACTTTCACACAACACTGTAGTAATTTTCATTGAACATTCTTCTACAGAAGGCTGTGATTGTCCATGAAAATGGATTTATGAAGCTGTGTTATATTTGCAAGGCTCATAATTGAGTTTCTTAATCCATAAATGAAACAAAAGGCAACATACTAGATTTAGAATTGAGGCCTCTCTGACAGTTTATACTCTTAAAGTTCTCTTCATGATTTAACATTTTTTGAAAACTTTACCTCACATAACTTCTTTGTATTAGCCTTTTTGCACAGTATAATATTCACTTATTAGTCTTCCTAGGCTATGACTAAAATAATGTCTATTTAGTTTGCTAATGGTCTGATTAGTTGGATTTTTAGGGTGGGTTTTTTTTTTTCTTTTGTCTTTATTATCCATGTTAACTCTGTAAAATTTTAGTCACCAGCAGGTAAGTGAAAAGTTTAATTTTTTGTCCTTTATTATTTAGAAAAAACCTCTCACAGTGTTACCTGAACGTATGTTTAGGAAGAAGAGTGAATTTCCTGCATATATGGTTAGGCTGGCATAAATACATGTGTATGTCAGATTGAATATAACACCGTCATCTATGAACATCTCACTGAAAAACATGTTTAATAGACTGCTATAATATGCTGACCCATGAGAAAGTGGTTGGAGCATTTTGTGGGCTTGGTGACAACTTTCACTTTCTGAAAATGCTCTTTTCTTGTGCTCTTAGGTGAATGCTTAAGGTGTATGTTCTGGAACAATCTTGGTTGCATCCACTTTGCAATGGGAAAGCACAATTTAGGAATTTTTTACTTTAAAAAAGCCTTGCAAGAAAATGATAACGCATGTGCACAACTGGGAACGGGCAGCTCGGATCCAGGTAAGCAAGAGATTAAAACAGATGGTGGAAAAGGGGTTGGCAAGTCTAGGAAATAGAGAACAGACAGTTTGAGTAATTATCAGCAAAATTCCCCTTCCATCTCTTTGTGGGTAAGAGGGGTGAGAATTTTGATGATAACCTAATGTAAGGATGTAGTTGCTGTTGCCAGAAATACATGATGATGATTAAATATATTCTTTATTTTTTTGTTTTTCTTGATGTATCATGGTGCTGGGACAATTACTTCTCCCTTGTTTGTAGACTTTGTCCATCAGTTAGGGAGGTATGACAAAAAAGAAGTTTTTGTGACCTATTTTGCATAGGTTATTTATAGTCCTGCTAACAATGTGTAGAATTATCAGGACATGAAGGATGCCTTCTCCATATTCTGGATAACCAGGTCTCCTGTTTCTTTGTGCAGGGGACTCGCACTTTCCCTAGTTTTCCTTTTATCACCAACATATCTATAGAAGATTTTGTCGTTGCCCTAGATGTCCCTATTCAGATTTAATCCTGTCAGGGCTTTATCTTTCCAGCCTGGTCCTTGGTTTCTCTATTTTCCTCCCAGGTTACTGGTCCTTGCTTCCACCCTTTGTCAGCTTTCTTTTTGTATTTGAATTTGTTCAGGGGCATTTTTGAGGCATTTTTGCCTAGCTGCTTTATTGGGATGCATCACTCCTGAGCTTGGGAGAGGTGATCCTTGAATATTAATCAGCTTTCTTGGGCTCCTCTTCCATTCAGGGCTTTATCCCATGGTGTTGTACTGATCACACCCCCGAAGATGCCAAAGTCTATTTGCCTGAAGTCAAGCCAGTGTAGTGAGCTTGCTGTGCATACTTCCTACTGTCCTAAGGATCTTTAACTCCACTATTTCACAGTCCCAACCAGCCCCTCCTTGTTGGTGAGAACGAGGTCCAGTATAGGGCCTATCCTCATTGGCTCCTTCAACATTTGGAGAAGGAAGTTTTCATAAACACATTCAAGAATCTCCTGGATTGTTTATGCCCTCCTGTGTTGTCCCAGAGAACAGGACTAGGACTTGTGAATGTGAGACCTCTCCTATTTGACTATAGAGGGCCTCATCACTCAGTCTTCATAATTTCATGATGAAGTTATAATTGTTTTCATTTCTTGTGTTCTCTAAAGTATATTCACTATCAGGCATTTTATTGTTTTTTTCCTATTTCACCCCTGGACCCAAGTGTAGCCTTAGGCATTAATGTGAATACAGAAAGTGTTTTATACTTGTTAACAGCAAAGTGGTTTTCTTCTGGAATCTCTATTCTCTGGAATGTGTGTAGGTATGTGTATTCTCACAAATCTGGGATTCAGTACTATTGTATAGCACTTAGCTTGTATGATAAGGAATGTATGAGGTTTGCATTTAATGTACTTCAGTCTTCATTAAGAATACAATTAATTTGTCTTTGAAATCAGTTTTGGTATGAAAGAAATTTACCGAGGGAGGCTAGTGCATTTCAGCAATAAGAGAGGCGCTTGGTAGCTTTGGGGTGTTTCTCACAGCTTCCCTCTTCCTCTTAGAGTTTTGTGCTGTCTTGAGTTGCACATTCGATATGATGTAATCCTTTTCTGCAGGTAAAAAATTTTCAGGGAGACCCATGTGTACACTACTGACTAACAAACGATATGAGTTACTCTATAACTGTGGCATTCAGCTCTTGCATATTGGGAGGCCCCTAGCTGCCTTTGAATGCCTGATTGAGGCAGTCCAGGTTTATCACTCAAACCCTCGTCTGTGGCTGAGAATAGCAGAATGCTGCATTGCTGCCAATAAAGGGGTAAGTAGCTTTGGAAAATTCTTCTAAAGAATGGCATGTGATTACAGAAAGGTAGAACTAATACCTAGAGTTAAGCTGTGTATTTTGAAGGCCTGATGTTGTAACACCTCTGTAAATCCAGATTAATTATTTCTTGTGTATATGTATTTTTATATGTTTAATCTGGAGCTGCAACAGGTGAAGGGAATTTTTTGCATGTGGCCTTTTTCTCTTCATGCAGCCAAAGCTCATCTAAAGTTTCATTGTTTCCTAACTCATTGTCCACTAGAGATTAAGTGAGGTGAGACTTTGTAGTGTCAGTAGCCTGAAAGTGACAGAGGCTGAGGAAGCAGAGAACAGCCTTCTCCAACCTGAAGCTGTTGGGATCACACCTGCTGGGAAACTGAATCTCTAATTGCTAAGTCTTCACCTTCTTCTTGTGGCAAAGTTGGTGGAAACCTACTGATGGCAGGCATATTGCATGTCCTCTGGGACATCTTGTTTCCAACCTCTTGATCCATGTATGTTTAGGATAAACCTATATGATAAAATTCAGAGGACTGAGAACAGGGTTGTTTGCTCTTAGAAGAAAAATCTGTACCTAAATAGTACATCTGTGAAATTAAGATACACTGTAATGATTCCCTGTAAAACTGTAATTCACCCCTTAAGTGTGGGGGAGTGATGAGGTAGTCTGTAATTGTGTGATCCTATGCTGTTATTCCCACAGCCAATTTAACTCCTTACACAGGATGTGTGAGATGAATTGAACAAATAGCTATATTCACTCCATTTTCCCTCCACCCCTGAATCATCAGTTTTTCCTCTCTGGGTGGCCTCTATACATTTATTTACTGCACACTATCCAAATACAAAATTAATAACTTTTCCCTTGGGAATTTGAATAGTACTCAATATTTTGGTATCTCCATTTCAGAGACCTTACAAAAGATACAACTTTATAGCAGAGGTTTGCTTGTATACCGACTTCAGAGGCAGAGCACTGATGATTCAAGAGTTGGGTCAAAACTGGACTGACTGTGATTCTATATGTTACTTCAGTTTTATAAAGCACAGCAAATGCATGAAAAACAGGTTTCTTCATACTAATTTTGCAATTTTCTGTATCAATCCTACTGGGTACAAGTCACAAATAGATAAAGAAGACACATCTGATCATCTCTAATGAAAAGCTGAATATGAGAATGGATTAGTGGCTTTGTGGCAAAAATCCAAAGCTAGGATTTCCATTTACAAGGACAGTGTTTAGCAATCTGGAAATGGGAAATACAGATCTTTATGGGACACTTCCCTATTTACTGCAGACTAGCCAAAGTAGTAGATTATGCCAGGTTCCTGAGGCTTTCTTTCTGTACAGTTATGATGATGTGTGGTGTACCAGAGAGCTTCAATTCATGTCAAAAAACCAGCTTGTTGTTCCCTAAATTTGTAATCTTAAAATAGATAAATTAACTTTTGATGCTATTAATATTAAAGACAAAGAGAAAGTGTCTTTAAGTTGTTGGATTTGCAACATGACAAATGAGGTCCTAAAGTCAATAATATGTTCAGTTTGACCTTGTAAGTCAATTTGCAGTAGTATTCCTTTATAGCTAAGCATAGATTCATATTTATGCTCTGAACACCATGCAGAAAAGCAATTTCACTGAAGCTAATTTTCACCCACTTTAGTGTTTTATAAACATAAAATATAAATGGAAGAAGATTGCCTTTTAAACATCTGCATTTCAAACACCTTTTTTGAAATATGTGCTTCATATCCAAACTCGATGTACGTATTTTTTATTTGGTAGTAAATGCTACTATGTCAATATTTTTACCATCGATTCTGATAAATTTTCTTGAAAAGTGACAGCTATTGAAAGTCCAGATTTAGGATAAGTTTTTTCTTAAAACTGCAACTCTTCATCCCTCACTAAACTTAGCAATGGTGTTAAGATGGCTCATGGTAAAACGGCAAAACAAACGTCAGTAAACATGGTGTAGAGATAATTCTTGGGACTGACAATTAGGGTACTTTAGGTTCATTTGACCCCCAGAATGTGTCTGCATACTCAACAATCCATTAAACAAGTCAATTTAATGTATCTTTGCATATGTTGTTGTTCAGCTTTGTGCTCCCCATGGAACAGTTTGGGAGCAGCTTTTCCAAAGAGCGTTTTGAGTGCTGTGTAAGCAGGGCGAGAAGATGGCAAGTGTTATAATGCCAAGTCTGAATGTTATTTGGCAGATCAAATTATTTCTTTTTAGATATCCTGTCAGTTCTTTTAATATGACTTGGTTCATTGTTCTTTTGCTTTCAAAACAGAGGAGAAACTAGGTCAGTAGGCTATCAGACAAGCTGTCAGAACTAATCTGTGCTTACACTGTGTGCAGTAAAACCCTTCTGCAACACAAAGACAATAGAAGGTGCCTGATCCTTCATTGTACTTTAGATTTAAAACTGTATCCATTATTCTTATATTTTAGCAGGGTTCAAGGTCTTCTTTTGGCCTTCACTTACTTTTTCAAGCTCTCATTCAATAGCCTTGCTATTTAAGCTCTTATTTTCCTTTTTCCTTTTAGACATCAGAACAAGAGACTAAAGGTCTTCCCAGCAAAAAGGGAATTGTGCAATCAATAGTAGGTCAAGGCTACCACCGTAAGATAGTCCTAGCATCCCAGTCCATACAGAATGTTGTTTATAAGTGAGTATGTTTTCCATGGGTTATTTATTTTGTTTTTATAGCTATGTTAAGGATATATATCTGTTTGTCTGAGATTTTAAAATTGTTGTGGAATAACTCTTCATTCATGCAGTGAAAAGAGAGGCATGCTAAAATGCTTGGTGAGTCTTAAACATAATTTTGTGCCTCCTCTGTGATAGCCAGCAGAGGGCTTAACTGTGTGTTTATTGTAAGAAAGATGGGCATTAAAGCTTAAAATTTACTTATCTGAAATTTTATTTTCAAATAGCTGAATCTGTCCTCTTTTTCTCACTTAAGAACATATATTTTCAGTAATCCACTTTAGAAAAATGGAGAAAGAATCTAGTTGCTCTGCCATTAAACTTCAGTAAGTGAAGTCAAAAATTTAGTGACTCTATTTGGGCATTGTGATTTATTTTCAATATGTAAAGATAACAAGATAACTACACCTTAATAAATTAAATTTGGTATATTAAAATGTTATTTAACATTTTTAGGGTGAAGTTTTCTCTGCATTCAGATATTTCTGGAGCTCCGCTTTTATTTTTAATTTAGTAGGATTGCTACTTATTGGTCAACTTCTGTGTCTCTTTAAGTGATGGGCAGTCCTCAGCAATACCTGTAGCCAGCATGGAGTTTGCAGCGATTTGTCTAAGAAATGCCTTGCTTCTACTGCCAGAAGATCAACAGGAGCCCAAGCAGGAAAATGGATCAAAAACTAATAGTCAGCTGGGGGGAAATACAGAAAACACTGAAAGCAGTGAAGCATGCAGGTAAACAGAATTGAATATAAACCCTTCTTTTTGTCCAGAGTAACTCTGGGCCGACGATCTGTCTCTGCGATTTACCTTGTTTGGCCAGCAGAAAAACAGAACATATTTGTAAATTCTCTTAATAATGTTGGTATGTTCATGGAAATTGTTTAGCCACTTGTTTTAATTAAAGAATAAAATACTGAGTTGATGCCTCCTGTCCCTATCAACTCTTATTAAATTAGACAGTGAAATTATTTTTTCCCTTGGCCATCTTTTTTTCTGTGCTGCAAATGTTATGTTTTCCCACACCCTCCTGCTGTGCGTATTGGTATTTCTCTAATTGTAAGTGAAGTTCCATGTTACAGTGATTTTGTGTGTGAGCGCACGTGCACCGTGTACTTGATTCAATACATATCTGAATGTCTGGAAACTCAGTTGTAAACATTTCCCCATGATCAGAGTTGACATTCATCAGCCCTAGTATGCTTTGTTGTGTTTGCATTAAATGGGAAACTAGATTTAGAAAGTAAGTAGGACATATTAAGTAATAGCATGGAGCTATTGCTTAATAAATAATATTTTGCAGAAAAGAATTTAAGAAAAATCTTGGCTGTCGAAGTTTTAGAAAAAGTAATTTATAGACAGTGTATGTTAAAGGAAGATGGTTTAATTTATCGCATATTTCATATATTCTAGACTTCTTTTTGAAGAGTAACTTTTGATCATAGTCTAAACTTTCATTAAAGACCGTTTTGAGGGGAAATGTTACAATAACTCATCTGGAAAAAGTTTCTGTGGTAGAACTTGAACTAGTTAGAGAGAAATGAAAAAATATGCTGGTTTGGTCAGACCTGAGTACAGATATATGTTAAGATAAGATCCATTTCTCACAAGGCAGGATTTACTGGTGCATCCTCGTGTATTCTGAGGTTGTCTGCAGATAGACTGGGGGTCAGCGGCTGCTACTGTTTGCAACAATATTTGAATGTTGCTCTCTATAATCCTGTTTTCCCACTTGCAATCTATCTTAACAAGTGACCAAATGATTTATAAAAGTTGGAGGGGGGAGAGGGTGGTTGTGGGTTTTTATTTTTGTTGGGTTGTTTGTTGTAGGTTTTTTTTTTTCTTTTTACTAAGGTTGGAGGTTCTCTGGCAAGCGTATATGCAGCCCATTTAGATGAAGCTTCTCTGGTTTAAATGGGACTTCAGTTTTAAGGTTTTGGGGGGCTCACGGAGGGGCAGTGCTAAAAACAAAGTGGTGGCCCTTACTCAGACAAGACCTCCTTTTTTGTTTTCTATTGGGGTGTTTTTTGTTTATTTTTGTAGGAGTGGGGAAAGGAAAACATGCCCTGTATGGGAAGATCCTTTGCTACCTTCTGCTTTCAAAACCAGATGCTTCTTCAGCTGAAAAAAAAAGCTAAAGAAAGGACTCCCTCATATCTCCCAGTAGTCATTGCCAATTTCAAAATACCAACAAAGGAAGCTGTTCTTCAATTTCTGTGTCGCATTCTGAAAGGTTCTCTAAGGATTTGTTCCTTCTGACAAGGGAACCTCTGTGAGAGAACAGTAAAACATACAAGGCATTTGAAGAAAATCACACTAATTGACCAGGATGGTTTTAAAGCAAATCCCACTAATTGAGCAGGCTGACTCTTAAGGCAGATTCTTCTCTTATTCACAAGAAAACAGGGAATATTTTTAGTGGTTAAGGGTATTTTTTTGAACTAATTTTTGATAAAGGCATGAAGTATGTACTCTACAGCAGTATTGAATATTAATTTCCTTGGAGATTTCTGCTGTATGTTTTGAATGTTGAAGTTATCTTACCTATTTGTAATAGACAGACATGAAACTCATAAATTAGGTTCTTGTTAAGTGGACAGATTCAGTTTCAATTCTGAATTTTCTTTTAAATCTTTTTCTAGACCATGATGTTTCTCACTGCCAAGACACAGCCATTAGCTGTCTCTTCAATTCTCATTCCAGAAGGAGGTTCTTTCAGCTTATTGGAGGGTGAAGTTTCATACTTCTTAAATAGAATAAATACTCCCCAAATGCTCCGCCCAAAAAAACAAAGTGTAATTTTAAGAAAGTGGAATTTTATTTGGAGAAAGGAAAAAAAAAGAAAAGACAAAGGAAAAGGAAGAAGAAGATTTTGCAATAAAGGGTAGCTAGAAGTCTAAAGGAAGTTGTAGCACTTTGTGGGTTATCTTTCTAGAGTATTTATGTAACTAGTTGTTAAGAGGTCTGGAGAGAAAACTAGTTTAGTGCTTTTCTTACAGGCTAAAAGAAGAGAAGCTACAAATGCAGCAAATTCTGTGTCCCTCCAGTTAAAAATGCTTATCCTACACTGAACTTCAAAAATAGCTCAAGGCTGTGAAGAATGGTGTGGGTTGTTTGGTCTGTCAGTCAAATCCTTTCCAGCAAGTGTCCCACTTCTTCCTTCTCAAATAGAGTGGTTAGGATAAGAACATGTGCCTCAATCTGTGAATAACTTCAACTCCCTCTATTTTAGGCTGCAGAATTTATGTTCTTTTAAATTGAGTGAATAAATAAACTGAGAATTTTTAAATTATCTATTATAGTAATACACTGTTTTTATTCTAGCAATAAAAGTCATGAAGGGGACAAATTCATTGCAGCTCCTCCTTCTTCACCTTTGAAGAAACAGGAATTGGAGAATTTAAGGCAAGTAAATAATATAAAATATCCACCATTTAAAAAATCCTCTTCCTTAACTGTGATTCCTAGGTTTTGGGGTTTTTTTGTAGCCATTTTTGATATTGAATTGTAGCTAGTAATCTATTTTTCAAATGTGTGTGCTTCCTTTCTTCTCAGCTTTGAATCTGAGCAAATAGAAACCATCCAGAATTTCAGCTTAGGTAGATCAGTCTGTTTGATCCCAGTATTGTAAGTTTGGTGTTTATATATTGGGCAAAGCTGAAAATATCAAGTTCCATAAGGACAAATCTAAAAACCCAAGAATGGCTGTTGATATTGGTGGAAGGGGATGGAAATTGCGGTACGTACCTTTTCCCTTTAAAGCCACAATAAGGCTTGTTTAGAATTCAGTGCCCACATTATATGCTTTTTGGATGAGGAAAGAAAATTTAAGTGGGAAGCAGCATAGCTGCTTTTACCAATGGGAATGTTGTTCCTTTCAGCAGGAATAAATCCATAGTTTGCATAAAATAAAAAGCAAAAATGCCTCTGTCAAGGCATTTGACTTTCTCGCAATGGCAAAATATAGGTAAAATTTTACTGTAAATTTCTTATGTGTTCTCAAAGATCCTTAAACTGCTTGTTCAGGAGTCTGAGTGTTCTCCAGATAGAATAACTCACGTGTGTGTAAATAAGTATCAGATTATCTGGAGCCCCTTTACTTTTCCCCAACAAGATTACCATTTACTGGCAATGTTAATTATTTCAGGTGGCTTCCAGCCTGTTGAAAATCTCTTACTATAAAGCTTGCACCTGTTTAGAAAAAAGAAATCTGTTTTAAGTTTCCATTATGGACAAAACATACAATAATTTCCCACTTGAACTCTTAGGTAAACATTCTGTTTCAGCCTAACCCCAGGTAACCTATGTTTTATAATGACCAGCTTAACCTTTCCTTTGCTCCACAACATGTAGCAAATCTTCTTGTACTCATTTAAAAGCACTTCAGGAGGAATCTGTGAGGCAATGTCGATTATTTATTCTGAAGTGGTACAAGAGTGTGCTACTTGAAATAGAACATGCTGGATTAAAAAGTGATGTGGGTTGCTTGTGGGTTTTGTGGGCTTTTTCTCCTGACTGTTGAAAATGTGGTTGCCACATGTCAAAATTACATGGTGTCACTTTGTGATTTTTTTTTTTTAAATACGTAGTCTTATCTTTCACAATCAGCTGTTGTTATGTACTGATGAAATCTGACAACATGTCAGGAAAAAAACTTAGCAGTTCAGCAAGAAGTGAGCTGCTTCTGGTAAAGAACTTCATATGAGGAAAGGAAAAGCATTGATTTTTTAATGTTTTTTAATTTTTTTTTTCACTATATGCTTTGGTTTAATCTAGAGGACTGCACATTCCTATAAAGTGATTCTGCTGAAATTGTTTCTAAGCTTCTGGAGATTTAACTAGCAAAATACATTACACTCAAATAGTAGTCTTCTATATTTATATTGTAAATAGTAAATTTCTGTAGCCTTGCTCACTAAGAAGCTAAGTGAGAAAACTGAAATTTTTGTTGAGTTGGGCAAAAGGAAGAAAAAAAAATCTGGATATTGTCAAGGATTATCCTAAGGAATAGGTATCTGTTCAATATTTTCCTGGCAAGTCACTGAATTGAAAAACCACTATTGCTTCTAGAACTGAAAAGGGACTATGAATGCCTTTTTTTGATTATTTTATACAGTTGCACATCCTTGTGAGAGTTTGAAATGCCAGACTTACCTTTGCCCCTGAACAGTTTTTAAAAGCTAAAAATATAATTTAGAAAAGGTTTACATGTCCTATATATTGCTTGATACTTCTCCACAAATTGGTGGACTGGTTGGGTGGACTTTTCTCATAATAAGCAGTAATTCAATTGCAAGATTTTAAAAGCAACAAGCAGAAGTCTGAGGACACCAATCATTGCTAAGAATTTATGCATTGGAAGTAGAAACTCCAGATTTTTCTTCTGAGATTCTTTTACACAATTTTCATTGCTGCTTGTCGTCCTTGGACAAGCCAATTCCCCTGCTCTGCTCTCAGGCTGAGGTATGTTCCACACACCAAAACCACCTAACACTATTTGGATACATCAAGAGAAAAAAAGTTCTGGTAAACCATAGTTCTACATTTCGAAAATTGTCTGGATTTTATTGTAAAAGTTGAGATAGACAGCAACAGACCTTGTTGTAGTCTTTCTCCCTAGATTGAAGGTGTTTGTGTGAGAACCTTGATTTTCCCCCTCAAAGCAGATAGAGATAAAGGAATCCTTTGATCATTTGTTTTCTCTACACTTCCCCAGTTTTGCCTAAGGTATCCATTTAAAGGTTGCAGTGGTCTGTTTGGCCCTATCACAATACTAGAAGCTTACAGTGATTATCACTCATACCTGTTTCACTCTCTTCCTCCCTCTTAGCCACTGTGTAGTTCTTCCCTCATCTCCCATTTGCTGGTACTGATTTTTCCCTTGGATTAAGCACAGTCTGTATTCTGTATCTCTTAATATTTTGTATTGTTTGCCTGTGTTGAAACATAAAAAGTCAGTATTGTGTATCCATTGTTGGGCTTAGCTATTTGAAATTATTTCAGATTAGTGACGTTCTCTTAATGGTTTAGAAGTGTCATTTTTGGTGCCTTCATACTAAGTTTTAAAGGACTGGATTTGCTGTGGCTTGCCATTTCTTTGAGAAATAAGGCAAGTCAGGTGTGGAGTTTGGGTTCTGAAAACTTACAGTCTGTGTGGGCTGACAAATCCTGTTGCCTAGACCTACACAAGAGGCTGTTTGACATAATCTGGCAGTTTAAAAAAACATTTTTCTTTTTCCTAGTGCAAAGGCAGTTTTATTTAGGGCATGCGGAGGCTCAGTGATGCTGGAAGTCTGCGGTGCTCAAAGGCGACCTGTGGAGTTTTGTCAGAATCCTGACCGGGGTGAAAAACTAGTTTGTCTTTACCCTTGTGGTGCAATTCTTCTGCTCCGGTTGGCTGTCAGCTCTCCTGAGCATTTGGTTCAGCCAACTCAACAATGGATCCAAGTGCAAGAACACAACTGCATGGGAGGAAACCTGAATGTTTTCCTCCTTAGATGGCTGCTGCTGGAGGCTTTTGCCAGCTCTTGTGTAGTAGCAAACAGCGACTAGTGCTTAGAGCAGAGGAGTAGGTTTCATCCTGTTGTGTGATTGGAGCATGTGTTGTGTTTGAATTTACACTTGGAGAAGTAAAAATAGGCTTTAAAAAAATTGTGGGTAATGTAACACACATTAATGGGAAGGGCAGTAATAACCAACTCTGCAGGCCCTGACTTGTGTCTAAGGGTATTTGGCTGGTGACATACAGCATCTCTGATGATTTAAAAGCTGTATTTCCTTGAGGCAGAGACAAAAAGAGGTTAGTTAGAAGCAGGCTGTTATTGCAGAGATTTTTTTCCCCATTCCATCCCCCTCCCCAGTCACAACCTTTCAGAAATATTTTAGGTTTGGGACTTGAGCTGGGGAAGCTTTCCTCTCCCTCTCTCACGCTTTTGTATGTGTTCAGATTTGATGTGACATCTGGACACGGTGGAGAGGAAGTGGGGGGTAGGGGGAAACACTGGAGAAGTTTCTTATCCTGCTTGTGCATAATTAAGGAGCATGCCTCCTGGGAAAGGGGAATAAAGGCACCCCAGGTCCTGCCATGAATTACATGACTTACTGCTGGACCAAAAGTGGGCTTGACAGTTGCCAGAAGGCTGGCGCAATAATAGCCCGCCTACCAGCGGGAGAGCCGACAGCTCTCCTCCCGTCGCTCCCAATGTGAGACCCCACTCAGAGCATCCACTTGTCCTCCCTGGAGAAGAACAGTCCTGCTCACAGCAGGGCGTCATGGGCAGAGGTTTGTGCCCTGAGGACAAGGCAGCCTGCACTGAAAGATGTTTTACCAAGTGGAAAATATCCCCAAGAACAGTGTTTGGAGAGGGCGGCAGTTATTACAAAGTGTGAAGCTTGGCCTAATGATGGCATCCTGATGTGGGGTTATTGTTTGAAGATGGAAAATGTGAGTAGTTCAGATTTCATTAAATGAACTGCCAGAGATTTTCTAGTTTTGGAAAGGTAAGCAAGTCTGTGATGGCAACAAAATGCCATGGATCGCTCAGAGTCTTGGCACTGGGTTACAGCCCTCAAGTGAACACAAAACTGGAAATGCCAAATTCTCCCATGTTTGTCTCCCTGTGTGCAGATGTTGTTCAATAGAAGAGTGAAATATGTTACAGTTTAATTGATAGCTACTGTGTCTGTAGATTGTGTCTTCTAGCAATCTAGAAATCTGCTACTCTACAACAGAAGGTGTGGGCAAAGGAGTACAAATGAGAGTCCAAGGCAAGATCAGTAATGAGTGTGAGAAAGGGAAACTAAATGTGAGAAAAATGACACATGGTGAAGTCCATTTTTTGTAGTCTGTTATTTATGATGAAAACTTCAAAATCTTACTGAGCACACCATGGTGATCCTTGGTTTATATTGGCAGGACAATAAGCCCATAAATAATGAAAACTACCTTTTTTACTTCATAGTTAGGTGGGAAGTCATTATTGAAAGTTTGATTTATTTCTTCAGCATTAAGCAAGAAAGAAGATTTAACAATTGTATTTGGAATCACAGAATTCTCCATTTAACATATTGACTCTCTCCCCTCCCCTTTTCTTTTGTGTTTCCTTCCAGGTGCTCGATCCTTGCATGTAGTGCTTACGTTGCTCTGGCTTTGGGGGATAACCTTATGGCATTGAATCATGCAGATAAACTTCTGCAGCAACCAAAGCTCTCAGGGTCTCTTAAGTAAGTCTGATGGGATCATTTCTTCTTTCTCAGCTCTGTTTTTTTGCTGGACAGTTCTGAGTTGAAGCTTCCAATTTCTGTAGTTGCTTGCCAAATCTGTGTCTAATGCAAAGAATTGCTTAGCCTGCTCTTGTTCTTGAAGCTCTTGACTAAATGTCCATTGACACACAGGAACATGAATTCCCTCCTTTGTGTATGAATTACACATAATTTGGAATCAATTGCTGCTTTTGTTACTGTTTCTCCAGCTCTGAGTCCCATGTGGGAGCAGGACCATCAGGTCTCTGTCGTGATTCACTACAGGGTTGCACATGTTTGGCACAGCACAAGGGGTAGGGATGTGCAGCTGTGGGTAGCCAACATCAGCCCAAGCCCACACAGCTGCAAGGTTACTTATGAAACTACAGCCTCAGAGGGGAAGGTGTGCTCAGTCACTCAGGGTAACAGATCTTGTGTGTGCAGAACTATCACTTCACCTGCTACTGCTGCTTATGTAGGTTCCATTCTTCAGTTTCTCTTGTTCACCTCTCAATACATTTGGCACTGTATTTTTTTAAGGATATTCAACGTGCATTCTTTGTTTACCCATCAGTTCTCATACAGCTCTACAAATTCAAAGAAGGCAACTTCAGTCCTATCCTTTTGACACTGTGCATTTAATGCACAGGATAAAGTGTAGCGCAAGTTTTTATATTAGTAATATTTTTCAAAACTGGTAATGTATTTGTGGAAGGCAAGGTAACTTGTATTTACTTTTATATGCTGGCACCATGCTTTAAACTCGTCCATGCCAATTAAATACTTTGGCTTCTGTTCTTCACCCTACTGCAGTTCATCCTTTTGCACAGTCATTGTATTAGCAAGATCTTTGAGGAGTTTGCAAGGTAACACATAATAACAGTGTTACTGTTAGGTAATGAAGGAAATGCTAAATAACAGGTATTTTGCAAAGACAAAGATGTGTGTATCTTGATCCCAGGAAAATTTTTATTTATTGAATGTAAAATAAAGTAACACTTTAAATTGTAGATATATCCATATTCTGGGGTGGCTTTTCTTAATTCTCTGAATAAGGCCCCACCAAGGTACTTTCTCTGTGGAATCAAACTCCTGTGCATGGATGAATTGTCATTATTCACGTGTGGATATTTTTATAACTTTGGTGCCTAAAAACAGTAAATGGCAGAACTAGGTATTATGACAATGCTTTATGAGCAAGTTAACTTCCATGCAAGTGTTCCCATATGCTCACATGAAAAACTGCATCTTTTGTCTCTGATAACAAACTGTGGGGATGGCTGTGCTGACACTGGTACCCTGACCCTTTGCTTTTGTAGGTTTCTCGGGCATTTGTATGCAGCAGAAGCTCTCATCTCTCTAGACAGAATATCTGATGCCATCACTCACTTGAACCCCGAGAATGTCACTGATGTTTCCCTTGGGATTTCTTCAAATGAGCAGGATCAAGGTTAATGCATCCACACTTCATTATAACTGGTTATGCTTTCAGCTGCGTTCCTGCAGACACAAATATAATGATGATTAAGACGTTTTGTTTTAAGACCTGTAGGTTATTGCAGGGTAGGGAAGGGTATTGTTTGTGTTGTGTTGTTTTTATTTTCCTGGCTTCAGTTCCCACTTTGTGTTGGGTGTGTCTTTTCCTTGTTTGTCATTCCTATGAGGTGGTTAATTCTAGCATTAATAGGACTGTATTTTGTTTGAAGGAAAGTTTTGAAAGCGGCTTTTGTTAAATGTGCTATTATGGTTGTAATAAGAGTTGGTTTATACTAACTCTTCCAGCTTTTTGGTCTTTAAAGGCTTTGTCATAACACTGCAGTCTACTTTTGTGGGATACAGGAGTGAGGAGAACTTAGTTAAACTGTATCTTAGTCTTCTTTTTAGGATGTATTCTGTAAGAGAAAAGCACTTCAGAACCACCTGTATGGTGGAGTCTAAAGCCGCTCTGATTCCAGTGACATGCCTGCAGTTTAAACTCACTGTACTCATCTGCACATCTAAAAGCACAACACTGAAGATAGGAAGTTTTGAATGACAATACATGATCTGTTTTCCCTCTTTAATGTCAGACTGTGAAGAAAGCAGAAAATTTGTATCTTTGTATTATTTTTAAAAAAGGTCACAGAACACGATGTGTCTGTATTTGTTTTTTCTTTGCAGGGTCTGACAAAGGAGAGAATGAGGCAATGGAATCTTGTAAGTACCAGCCACTGTATTCAGCAGAGAACAAGAACTTACTTGGCCAACTGGAATAAAAATGTAAGGAAAAAAGAATTTTATTTTTTTTTAATTGCAGCTGGCAAGCAGACACCACAGTGTTACCCCAGTTCGGTCACGTCTGCTCGAACAATGATGTTATTTAACCTTGGAAGCGCTTACTGCTTGAGGAGCGAATATGACAAAGCTCGAAAGTGTCTTCATCAGGTATGAAAAACAAAGCTCAAGGCAGCTTTAGGGACAAATGTACTTCCTTCAAAGTGCCATCCAGATCACAGTGAATTCTGGTGATTTCACAGCCCAGGCTTATTTGCAGACCCTGCTGGGATGGTGGTTTTCTTCTGTCTTTATGAACCAGTCTCTGTTAAAACCAAAATTAATACCAAATTTCTTACTTGTGTAAAAAGTTCCGTACCACTACAGAGGCAGCATTTTATTTTCCTTAGGTCATACCAGAACAGCAGAAGATGGCCTTTTCACGTTTAAGTTTACTTGTTTGTTTGGGGTTTTCTGTGGTCTGTTTAATGGTCTAGTAGTAATTATTAATAATTCAGAGAAGGTTTTCTCCCATGTCATTTAATAACTCACCATCAGAACTGTTATCTTTAGGGCTGTGAGAACAAACTGCAATTCTGCTGGAAGTATGCCCCTTGTCTGCCTCTTGTCCCAAGAATTCTCAAGTACTGCTTTTGAAATGTTGTCTCCACTTAGCCTGTGTCACATCACTTGGTCTTTCTCATGGCTGGGACCCATCTCTTTCAGTCATGGTGTTTCTTTTTTTTGCAGCCACTCCTGTCTGTCAGGAAGACTGCTTGGGTGCATTGTTGAGCTACAAACAGAAACAGCAGCTTCCAAATTACTTCACAGTAATTGTGAAGATTGAAATTCTGTGGGGCTCTCAGCTACTTAAGGCAGTTGTTTGGCTCTTCTTCCTTCTGAGGATTCTTATGAATTCTTATGGGGCAAGTGTCTCTGCTTGAGCTCTGTAACACCTATGTAAAGCCCAAAGGAGTGCAAGGCCACCCATGGATGTAAAATACAGTGGGGCTCTGCATCTACAGTAAATTCATTGATGTCATAGCTGAAAACTGGTTGTATATGGAAAGCTAATGAACAATCCTTGTTAACTTTGTATTCTGAACTTTGGAGCAGTGGAGGTTACCTTCTTCACCTGTCACCTCACCAGGAAACCATGCTAGGCTGGCCCAAGAAATACAGATCCATATGAACATAAGCACACAGCAGATGGTCCTGCTAATTAGTGTGAAACAATCTTGCTATATAGATAATCTTGCTGTCTCTCCTTGCATGCTTAAATATGATGGAGTGTATGAATTTGAAAAAATCTGGTCTTAGTTGATGAATTATTTAGTTTTGTTACCAAGATGGTGCAATCTTGTCAAGGGGCACTTTATTTGTTCTGGAACTTTCTGTTAAGCACTTTTTTTCTCCACCCTCTTCTTTTTCAATAAGGCTGCTTCGCTGATCCACCCCAAAGAGATCCCTCCAGAGGCCATCCTGCTGGCTGTGTATCTTGAGTTGCAAAATGGTAAGCTGGGAGATGTTCTGGCAGCCTAAGTTTGGGATACAAAGGCAGGAGGGCAGCACTCATCATTCCTACTCTATCTAGAGAGCGTTTGAACTATACCCTTTAGGGCCTGCCTCCATTTTACACTGCTGTGGATCCAGGTATGTGCACCTTCACTTCCATAGTTTATTGCCACACTGTTTTTACACACTCCAGACCTCCTAAATGTTCATTTCCCAAGCTGAAGTTTTCTATCTTGGTGCAGAAGTCATCAGTCTGGGATAGGTTCAGTAAAACCCTTGATGAAGTTTATACTAAAGAGGGTTTGAAACGCTTTCTCCATTAAAAAGAAACCACAATCCAGGTTTCCCAAAGAAGCTGTGACAAGTACATAGAGCAAGTGGAGCAAGTATGGCAGCAAAACCTGTAATACTGATCACTTTCTCTTCCACAATGCTTTCCTTTGAAGGTTCACTTTGTTTGTATGAGGGGAAAGCTCTACATAGTGGGAAACTGGAAAGGTTGCACTTGAATTCTGCAGTGTGAGCAGACTGGTGCAGCTGCTGCTTGAAGCGGTCATGGTTGCAGACCTGTGCCCCTTGGGGGCACTTCATTGTCCAAGTGTTGTGAAATGTTCTGTGTGCCTGTTCCCCTTCCTTGGATGTTCCAGCATCCCCTTGTGCTGTTGCATTGCAGGCAGGCAGAGGATTTGAGCATTTGCATTTGGAATTGAGACTTCTGCAAAGCTTTTCTTACAAAGATGTTTCTAAACTGGAATTTTGGAAACCTTTATTTCTGCAATGAAGATGTACAGAGCAGAAGAGAGTAGGAAGTCGGATTTACATCCCTCACCATCTTTTAAGTACATAACTAAAAGAGGATAAAGACATTTTTTGTTCTATAAATAACAAAATGGTGCATCTCTTCTGAAACTAAAACTTCAGGGAAACAAAATTATGAGGGAGAAATACTCTCCTCACAACTCAGTTCCATTTCTCCTGTAATTTCACAGGTTTAATTTATAACAAAGAGTAAGTTTTCCATGTATATTGGTAGTTGTTTGATGAACCATACATACAGTTGAAAATCAGATTTCTTCTTTTAAAACCTCTTTTATCCCCTTGGCATCCACATTTACTGTCTGCAATACCACTGTGTGAGGGCATTGTGTGTGTGATCTAGCACCTCACTGTGCAGCTGGGAGAAAGAAGTGGTGACCTTTGGGAAATTAGAAGGTGCTTTGGCATCTTCCAGCTCTGAGGTAAAAGCTTGATGTCTTCATCCCAGAATAGGTGGACTCAATCAAAACTATTTTTTTTTCAAATTTCCTGTTATCTACTGTTTTTCCTGTCCATGGCAGCATTCCACGGGAGAGGAAGGACTGCTGGTGTACCTGGCCTGGGCCCAGGCCTGGCTCATCAGCTCTGTCCCTGAACAGTAATTCATACATCATTAGATGGTATTTTGGGTCTTTTAATTGAAACTTGTCTTGTAGGTAACACGCAGCTGGCACTGCAGATCATCAAGAGGAACCAGCTGCTCCCTTCTGTGAAAACCCTCTCTGACATGCGGAAAAAGCCCGTTTTCCAGCCAGTCCACTCCATCCAGCCCATTCAGATGCCAGCTTTCACCACTGTTCAAAGGAAGTGAGGTTGTGCTTTAACCTGCTGCTGCCCTGGTCAGGGGGGCTTGGGATTTTGTATATTTTTTTAACCTAGGACACCTGAATACCCCAATTGCTGGAGTGTGTTTGTTTATGTAAATTTTTAATAAAATATGTAAACCACAAGTCTTGTTTGTAAAGGTTATTTCATGAATGATGGGAGATTGGTACCCGCTTTGAATGACAGTGGCAGTTTAGTCACAAAAAAAAAAAGAGGTTATCCAAATGTGTAATTCGGCTCTTTTTGAAGAGAATAGAGGGGAGAGCAGTGAGTGGAGAAAACCATTTACCTGAAGTAAAGTCCTTCTGAAGGAGCAGTTGAGTTGTTGTGTTTGCTGCTGTTTTAACATATATAAGCCATGCTCTTCCTCAGTGAAGAGGGAACCTGTTTCTGTTGACTTTTTTCTTTTTTGCTTTTGTTTTGTTTTCCCCTCTCCCTGGTTTTCCTTTGCCCAACAGAACAGTATCATGGTGCAACTATGGAGGAAGTATGGATCTGGCTATAAGAAAAAGGTTGTTTGAGGTGTTTTTTTGTAGGTTTTTGTTGGTGGATTTTTTTGTGAGGACCAGGGGATTGGGCGGGTGAGGGGTTTTTTTGGGGGTGTTTTTGATGGGGTTTGGGTTTTTTTTTTGGTTGGTGGGGATTGTGGCAGATTTTAATCTAGTTTCCAATGTAGAGGAATACCTCTCTAACAAAAAAAAAAAAAAATTGCCTTTTACTCAAAGGAAGCTGGAGCATAATCAAGGACCTTCTGCTTACTCCGAGCACAGGAGGGGAGGAGAGGTGTAAGATGATTGGAGCCCAGCACTCCTCTCACAGTCCCTCCAGGGTTGTTTTGTGCCATTTCAGCTATCCTGATAATCTCCAGGGTAGAGCTGAGCTACCACCTTATCTCCCTGTGCTGCTGGCTTTGTACTTTGCCTCCAGCCAGCACCAAGAGGTCGCTTCTCCCAGCAGCACCTTGGATTCAGGGCCTGCCACTTCTGCTCTCAGTACCGTGAGTGTGAGGGAATGCAGATGTGTCCAGGAGAGAAGGGCAGCAGGACACCCTGTTTTTGTATCCATCATCTTGGAGAAACCAGCTGACAGAAACAGTACAGCAAGTGTGTTCAACAATGTAGTTGTGGAGTGAGCACAGGTGTGCCTCCAGCAGGAAGCAGGACAGAGCAAGCTTGAGACCTGCTACTCTGTCAGGTAACTGCCTGCCCTGCTTTTCAGTCCTTCCAGAACACAACCCAGTAGCTGCCTTTCCAGTAACTTTTCTATCACTGAAAATGCTGCAATGCACTCTTGTCCTCAGGTAGGGGCAAACAGTTTAGAAACATTAGGAATAAAAAAAGTATCAGGAGTAAGTTGGTAGTGATCACCTTTCTGAAAGAAGGAAGAAAGGGAGCTGATAGATTTTTTACGTCAGAGTAGATAGACTGATTAAATACAGGAAAGTTCAAGATGCTCCCTGTGTGGTCCCGGCCCTGAATAGAGAAGATTCTTCCCCGCCCCCCCAGGAATGCGGGGCATTCACATGCAAAAGATGCTCTGGCCGTGCCCGGGCTGGGTGAAGGATGCAGTTGTTCCCAGATAAGGCACATCTTATCGCAGCCTCGGGCCCAGCGCGGTGTCCTGGGGCGGCGCAGCCCCCGCTGCAGCTGTGCCCTCTCCCCTGCCCGCGGCACTGCCTGCACAGGGGGGTGGACAGTGCTGATGATCTCTTGCTATTAAACAGAAAGGAAAAATTAAATAACACATCAAGGGAGGCAGCAGCCAAGGATCTAACTTCTACCTTCAATCCTTTTAATCTCTGGTAGGCAAGAAGTGAAAGTGAAGTAACGGTGAGCTGTATTTCAGTAGAAAAACATGAGCATGAGCAGCCCAGGCTCAGCAGTGGGTAAAGTTGGTAAACCCAATAATGCTCAACAGTTTGGTTTGGGCCACTTCCTGAAGAAAGGGTGCCTGTCTCTCTCCCCCACTCTCCCCTTACCTCCAGGATCTCCCCTGCAGCAGCACACTGGCTCATATTCTCACAGCAGGAGAAAGGGTGCTGCATTTCTTTTTCCCCCACCACACACAAGCCTTGTTGCTGCCTCAGGACTGTTCCTGCACCACGCCTGTGGTCACTGCTGTTCCTCTGATCAGGACCTTTAGCTCTGCCCATGGCCCCGGTGCAAGGACTGGTCAGCACTCATTGAGCAGTGTCCTGAGCCATCTCCTGGTGTTCAGGGAGCTTCTGGGTTCCAGTTGTCTTCAGGAAGAGGGCACAGAGGAGCCAATGCAATACAGAGTAACACAGGAAGCTGGACAAACTCACCTGGGCAGCCTTTGTGCCTTGCCCCCACAGGGCATTCTCCCTGCCTCTCTCCCTCTTAAAGGGATTTCTGTACTCCTGACATGTTGCCAGCTGCTCCAGCAGGAAGAAAGCAAGGGCCTGGTGAAGGATTTTGATGAGAGAACCCTACAGCTGTACAGGCCCACAAGGCATTTTGGCTTCAAAAAGCTAAAGCAGCCAGCACTTCCAGAGCCTGGAATCCACCACCACTGCTACCCATGCTGGGAATTTAGTCAGTGGCTTTAATTCTCAAACCTCACTTGAAGAGCATCCTCCTATGCTCACATTTTCTTTTCAAACCTTTTCCAAGGTAGTGAGGGAAAATGGCAGCTTTCCACTAACCCAACTTTTGTTGACAGCGTGCCCTGGTAAGATGCCAGAGAAACGTATTAAATGTTCTGGTGGCTTTGCTTTACATTGCCATGCAGAAGGAGCATTCTTTCAGTGGCCAAAGTGAAGGAAAGGAAACCTAGAAATAGACCTAAAAAGTTAAACCAGAAGCTTTCTGGCAAAATATTGGGAAAAAAGGATGGAGTTTGAAGCAGTGAGTTCAATATCACAGCTCTCTTCTCCAGTCATGACAATGAGGACTTTTTCTAATAACACATGACAACTAGGAGGAGCTTTTTCTTTTTTGCATCCTGATAGAAGAGAAGGCTTTTCCTGGGTAATACAGAAACACACATACACAGAGTTGCCGTGAAAAAAAACTCACATTTATTTGATTAAACAAAAATAAAATAAACTGCATAGGAACATTTTAAAGTCCAGAGAGACACTGACTTTGTTTTAAGGCTGCCAGTAGCTGATACATCGTCTCCTTGCTACATCCTTCAGCCTTCCCTATGGACCACAAAGATACATTCAGAAGCCTCCATTAACACAAGGGTTCTAACATTTTGTTCACTTATTCTACATAAAAGTTTGCACATAACCTGTCATGCTTTCTTCTCTGCAGTACTCAACATCTGACAAGTAAAAATTAAATCACTTTTTGTCCAAGTAGAAATGTGATGCCCTTTTTGGAGCACGGCAATTTTTGTCACAGCCTGACCCATTTCAGTTAGATACAAAAGCTCCGAGCAGCTCATTAAAGGCAGAGCACTGTCTGACCTCCTGAGATGTTTCATTATTATTACGAGAGCAGCATGATTATTTACTAAAGTAGGAAAGAAATAACAGAAGAGGAAACTAAGAAACCAAATAAATTCAAGATGCCAACATCCAAAAAATGACAAGATCGGCCTGGATCCCAATGCAAACCTGCACTGAGACAATGCTACTTATAAATCAATGCTACTTATAAATCAGCAATGCTACTTACAAATCAGAAAAATTTGTAAGATGGGGCATACATTTACAGCCAGTTAAGGGGGGCGGGGTGGGAAGGAGGAGAAAAAAAAAAAGGCATGTTTGACACTGGTGTCATGGGGCTGAGCTTCATTTTGTTCAAGGCTTGCAACTTCTATTTGAGTTAAATTGCAGGCATGTGTTTCACGCCCTCAACTCCTCCAAGGACCTGTGCACAAAGTGAGCAGGGCATGACAGGTAATGCACAGTACAAACAAGAGTCACAGACATAAGAAACCCCCACCAACTCAGGTGACTAAGCAAACCTTACAAACTAGTTAAAAACCTCTTAGTCAATTTAGAGAGAAAAAAAAATAAACTAAAAAAACCCTCAGAAACAGACATCCTCCCTCTGAAGGAAAAACTACTACATTGTCTGAAAAGTACTCTACAAACCTATAAAAGGGCTTTTTTTTTTTTTTAAACTAGTCTGGTAGTTCAAAAGGAAGTTACTCAACTACATCAGTACACAGACACTTAACATTCAGTCAGTAAGGCTCTATGAAAAGAGCTTAAAAAATTATCTACCTGAGTTTGTAAGTTGATACAATCATTAATAGAAGGTCTAAGACCATGCAGGTACACAAAGCATTTTTAGAACCATTATTGGTTGAACAATGATGGAAAAAGATGCCAGTCTGGCTTGTTAACCCGTAAGATCACTTAGAGACATCAATGTACATTTCCCACCATAACATTTACCAAACCCAACACAGCCTATTGTTATTAGGGGTCTCCTGCACCCACTTCTGCCACCCCTTAGTATGAGCTGGGGAGGAAAAAGGACTTCTTTTTCCTCCAATAGAGTAGTCTGAAAATATGCTTCTGCAACTTAACTCCACAGGTAAAACAGGGTATGTTGAACATCACTAGTTAACTTGCCTAAAACCCCAGGACACTGGTTTTCAACTGCCTCTCCCGAGTATGTCTGAACCTAAGCTGCCCTCCAGGAATAGGAACTTGATTGCTTTGTCATGGTGGAAAAAATCCCATTGAGTCAAGCAAGTTATTAATACAATCACCAAGTCAATAAAATAAAAAACCAGGACCTTATTCCCTTCAAGCATTTGGTATAGCATTGTGTTTACAGCAATCATAACACCAGTCCTCCCAAACAGGACACATTGGTAGGCATGCATAAAAGTTTTTCTCTTGTAGAGAGAAGACCTAAAGGTCTTACGGACATAAGAACACTGCAAATGAACATGAAGTATGTCACGTCAGCCAGTAGTGTCTTAATACTGAACAAAAGTTTACACTTCCATACTTTGTAGTGAAACCAGAACAAACTCAAAAGCGTTTCAGGTCTCAGTCCAGTTTGCCTGAACATTTGATTTTATTTACACATTCTCTAGCAAGGGCAGCTTAATATCTCCATAGGCAGGCAGCAAAAATAAAAGCAAACAAAAGCAAGCAGTCACCACATAGTACACACTTAGTATCTCTGTTTCAATGAAAATGCTCTTCCAACAGGCAGGATGAATCCTTCCTCCAGGCCTCAACTATGTCCCAAACCTGTCTGATGCTAAATTGAGGTAGATGATTTACTTCTGCAAAGTGAGGTAGAACTTCAAGCAAAAGATAGTGGCATCTCTAGTTGTGCATTTTGTACCACAGCAAACTGGGTTTCAAACTCCCAAGGACTCAAAGACCCAAAGGTACAACATTTGTCTAACGCAAGTACCAGTGTTCCTTTTTTATACAGTTCCAAACTGTTTGTCTAAATATCTCTACTTTTAAATACCCTATTACCTTTTGGCACCATTTGGCTTACACTCCTTTAAAAATAAACAAAACTTTGGCACAATACTTTTTTAAACTAGAACGAACAAAGAAATCTTATGATCAAAGTTATGGCAAGATGAGCCTATAAATCTGCTCTCTTCAAAAATCAATTTTGGTTTAACTGTAAAGTAATGGACCAGGCCCACTTTCCTTCAACTCCAAGGGAATGCCACATGCAAGTAACTTCTTTTCTCTCCCAGGTTGGTTATGTCTGGCCCTAATATGCATTAAGTTTTCAGGTGTTATCTTCCTTTCCTTGTTTTCTTTAAAAGTTTCAGGTTTGTGGGCCTCCTTAAATAAGTTATATTTAAAATGTACTAAATAAAAAAGAGCAACTTATTTGAAGGACCTGGATTATCAAGTACTGAATCTGCTTCAGTTTGCTACTTAAGTTCCTGCTTAAATAATTCTGAGAAAGGACAAGATTGCTTTATATGCTGAGCACCCAAACCAGCTACACTGATTGCTGATAACATTTTGTCAAGCAAAAGGTTTACAGAGAACCACTGGTTTAACCTGGCATAGAGAAAAATCCTTCGGGAGTTCAAGTAAACAGCTCTGTCCCCCACATTTGCTGTTCCCCAGTGAAGAGGCACACACTCACTTTACCCTTCTCCAGGCCATTGCCCCTAGTTAAGAAGGTTACTCTGAATGCTTGTTTGGTTTGCAATCCAGCTCCAAGAAGCCTTGCTTTTCCTCTCAGCATGCATGTACATTACAATACTGGGGCAATTAACCTGAGAACATGTATGGAAAAGCAAGCGGAGCAAGGTTGGAATCTTGTTGATTACTTTTTGATAAGCCTCTATGGGGCATCTGATGTTGGCATTGTATATTAGCACTACTTTTTTTTCATTGCATATAAACACTCCATTTTATAAGCTACACTACCACTCTTCAATGAGACCAAGTGTGCTTAGCACTATCTATCACAAAGATAAGGAATTCTTTTTGGGTAGCTAAATAGTAGTGTTTTTAAAACGAAAAAGCTCCCCAACAACATGAGGTCAAACACTCAAGGTTCGGTTTGCAAGAAAATCCCACTGAGTTAAATAGACAGCAACTTAGAGTTTAAGTCATTCCTCTTCCTGGCTGAGCTGGGCTGGGGGGCTGTGCAATGGCTCCATTCAAAACAGCAAAGGGCAACTTCAGTGTCTGTCACCTTCCACACGGTGCAGGCTGGGGGGACAAAACATTCCTCCAGTTCAACACAATTCTGGCTGCACACTTAACTTTCTTTCTTAATGCCTGGAAAAACAACTCCCTTCTAGCCACAGAGAAGGGCAAACCCCAGAAGCTTTTAAGCACAAGAGCATTTCTAGGATACTTCAACACTGTCAGCCACTGTGGTCAAATTATTTAGAGACCTGGCATTTTCATTAAGACATGATACGGTAACTGCAAGGATGCTGCAGACTAAACATTAAAGCTTTTTAAACCACTATTCTTTGGTATCTAGATCTTGCAGGCTATTAGTTTTCACAGCCCAAGTTGCAAATAATTCTTGGGCTGAATAATACAAGACAACCATGGACATCTGTCACAACTGTAGGCTACCCCCAAGAAGGGAGGCGTGCACACAGGCAGAACTTGCAAAACTTTAAGGTAAACTAGCTATTTCTCATACATGTTTTGTGTGGCCACAGAAATTTAATGACAGACATCTGTATAAAAGATTATCCTTTCAAGACTGTTTTTAAACCATGCCATCCTAAGATTAAGCCTAACTGAAACACACTGCTTTGAAGAGTTTGCTTCCTTAAGGCTTTGGCTGAAAGGCAGCACAGTTGTTTTATCCCATTTAATTTAGGTGGTTTTCCTCACCCTTCTTTTGAATGAGGTTTTGCCAACTCATGAATCTTTCTTGTCTCTTTCTGGTCCTTTAGTTTAAGCCTCCTCTAAAGCGGCAGCTCTCTCTGCCTGCACACATCATTGGTATTTCTACAAAACTCAAAGTTAACACTCCTTGGAGGGGAAAAGCAGCAAGAAGGAAAGTGCACCTTGTGATTTCTCACAAACTTGTAAAGAGCCTTTCAACCTCAGGTCACTTTTGTGCATGGTGGCTGGCAGAGAGATGAACCCTTTCCTTGCAGGATGGTTAAGGCTCTTCAGACTTTTTGACAACGACCACATTTACATTTCTGAGATCTTCTCTTGCAAACAGTAAGGTAAATCCCATGGCATTTCCAAACTCAAGACTACTGACAAGAGTTTTTCCATTGCAAAGAGTAATGTTCCCCACTTTAAGCAATTCTTGTTTGCAAACACCAGAGGGTCAAGCTACAGGTCTTTAGAGACCATATCGGCATGAACAGCTAAACTGGAATGCAGGAAATTTAAGAATAAAACCAAATCCTTCCAGGGACTCAAAGTCACATTTTGCTAAAGAGATCTCTATTCTCCCCAAAGGTTTCTGCTTCTCAGAACACCAGTTTCTATATCCCCGAAAGGGCAAACTTCCCTCTGCCTCCAAGTTTTTAAGGATCATATACATTAATTTTACACAGAAGTCTTTGGTACTGCCCTGGGAAAAAAGCAGCAAAGTTTCACCTTGATGCAGTTTGCCTTTAGCTGGTACTGGTAACTCTTCACTTGGATCTGTAGCCACAGTTCCTGCAGCAGGGAGCTACAGGCCCACCCCACCCACCGTAAAAGCTACAGTAGCTATTCCCAAAATCTTCAGTCCAGCTCTCTGGGGAAGCCAGAAGATGAACAACAACGAAAAAAACCAAACAAGGAAAAAAACAAAAACAAAACAAAAAAAAAACCAAAAAAAACCCCAACAAACTTAATCAGTGATAGTTATTGCAATCCTCTCTGAACAAAAAAAAACCCAAAATAAAACAAAGCCAAACTACTGTTCACTTCTCCATATCACACCCTGAATCTCCAAAGCTGTGCTTATTTCTTACTTTTGGGAAAAGGTACCACTTCTAACAAATTCAAACATTATTCCCTTAAGGTTTCTCTGTGGGAAGGAGCAAAAAAATGCTAAGTCATTTCACAAGAAAGTAAATCAAAAAGGTTTAATTTTCCCTGTTTCAATGCTCCTCTTAACCTCTTCTGTTACCTGGATTAGGGGCACTGATAAAAATAAACTAACTTTTTTCAAACTAATTTAGCTTTCAGGTGAAAAGGGGTAAAAATGATTAATTCTCAATGACTGGATATATTAAAGGAAGCCTTGCTTTTTATCTAAACTTTACAATGACTGTACTAAGCCACTAAAATGAACAATTTGGTTTAAACTTAAAGAATTTTTGTGCATTTTCTTCAGCTTCACTTTGTGCTGTTAAATTCCTGTGTTTCAGTAAAAAAATACACAGAAATGCCAAAAAAGATGCAAATTTGCTCTTCCTGGCAAATGAATCTCACTCACTTTCATAAAACGTTCAAAGTGGTCTGGGAACAAGATACTGTGCTCGCCAGTAAATCAAACACACTGAGGTATAAAAAGGAGAACAGGAAAAAGTTCTCTGCTGCAGCAGCAATGAAAAAAAAAAACAAACCAAAAACAACAACAACAAATGTCCCTCCCTCCCATGTCCCCACCCACAGAACTGCAGAATGGTCAAGAACACAACTTCTCTACAAACACCTACTACCATTTTCTCCATTTAAAAAGTTACATAGCGCCTTTCTTGGCTTAGTCTAACAGAACTCACCACACAAACCACCTAATGTGCACAGCAACTCTTGTTTGTGCATGAAACCCCATCGGGGGGAAAGAGGTAAAACGTTCTGAACTATGAGTATGTGGGGATGGGGAGGGGGTGAGAAATCAGGGAGGGAAGGGAGGACAATGAGGTAGATAGAATTCAATTTTACAGGCTCACTCCCTGCAGAAAAGGTAAGTACATTCATCTGTAAAAAAATTAAAGATGAGGTAGGTTTGAATTGACGTTGTATTTTTTCATTTTCTCTTAGAAGAATTTCCCTGAGACAGTTTCTTCCTAATTCAAACACAGATTAGAAGACGAGAATTCGATTGTTTCCAAAGTCGACCACAACAATCATGCCATCAGGGGTGACAGCTATACCTGAAGGACGGTCCATCTGACCAAAGCCGCTTCCCTGAGTGCCAAACTTGCATAAAAAGCTACCATTGGACTCGAATATCTGCACCCGGTGGTTCCTGGAGTCGGCCACGATGATGCGCCCTTCCTGATCCACCGCCACTCCCTGCGGGCGCAGGAACTGGCCGTTGCCGGTGCCCTCGGAGCCCAGGAAGCGTGCTGACTGACAATCTGGATGGATGACCAAGAGGCGATGGTTGTTGAAGTCCGTCACTACCAAGTGACCCTCGTGATTGAACGTCACACCTCTGGGGGAATCAAAGTGCTTCCAGAGTACCCCTTCGAAGCCGTACTTGTTAAGGAACACGCCGTCGGGCCCGAACAGCTGAATGCGATGGTTCCTCGTGTCAGAGACCAGGATCTTGCCTTCTGCATTGACAGCCACATCCCACGGGTAATTGAACTGACCGTTTTTCGCTCCTTTCTCCCCAAACTTCAGAATGAACTGCCCCTCGAACGTGAAGATCTGGATGCGATGATTGTCCTTGTCGGCCACGACGATCCTACGTGAAATGTCACAGGCCACGCCGGCAGGGCGATCGAACTGGCCCGGCCGGGAGCCCAGCGTGCCGAACTTGTGATGGAAGGTCCCACATGGCTTGAACACCTGGATGCGGTTGTTACTGCGGTCGGCGACAATGATGAAGCCTTCTTTGTCAATGCTGACCCCCCAGGGGCGGCAGAGCTTGCCGTCGCTGTCTCCCTCGCTGCCGAAGGACAGCCCCGGCAGCCCGATGCCGATGTAGCTGCGCCCGGACTTCACCATCACTTTGAAGGGGCTGTTCTCAATGTGTTGGTTGCACATCATCACGGACACCAGGTGCTCTCCCTCCAGCTGGGGACGGTAGCTGACCAGGTAGGTTCCGTTCTGCTGATCGCTGACATCTGCCCCGAAAAGGTTTCCATCTGGGCCCATGACCACTGCGGAGATCATGTCACCCCCCGAAAGGCAAGGCTCCCCATCGTGGTTGTAGCCAATCACAGTGAATGAGGCCACCTTGCCCTGCAGCGCACGCTTGAGACCTTCCCCCGTGGCTTTGGTCAAGGGAGCGAAAGCCCCGCTGCTGACAAAGCCCATTGATTTAATGGCCATGTACAATGCCTGGTCAGGGGGGGTGAACATGATCCTGTCGTCTTCCTGTGGCTGGAGAAGGCCTCTGACGTTCTTCAGCTCCTGCACCTGAGCCAGCATGCGGTCCCGAGCCAGAAGAATATCCATGGTACGACCCTCCTCCAGGACCTGCTGAACAGCACTAATGGTGTTATCCAGCTTGTTTAGGTTCTGACGTAACTTTTCAACTTGCAAGTAGAGTGACTTGGCCTTGACTTGGCGAATCTTTTCCACCTTGTGGGAAATGGGGGAGAGAAAAGCACACATGTATCACAAAAGACAGACCACAACACAGAGTTCCTTCAGTCTCCCTTCTACGTAAGACAGTTGGACAGTTGTTATAGCATGCTGACACACAGCTGCGGGACAAACCTCTAAAAATCACAATGTAGACAAGAAGAAACAAGGAAAACTAATTACTTATCCAAATTTAGGACTATTAGTCTCTCCTACCCTCCAGGCAACACCCTACATTCCTACACCACAGATATGCTGCATCAGAGTGACATTTGAAAGCAAGAATCACTTGCTTACTAGTAATTATTTGCTTCCTCAAATGCTATTCTGTTTTCTAGTTGCAAGGTATTTGACAGATCATCCAAAGGCACATCTCATTCAGCCCCAGGGACGACAGAAATTATTGCAGCCTCTCGAGAAGAGCAGAGGCTGAGGCTCCACTACCCAGAACTGAGACTAATTTCCGAAGGTAGACTGTCGTCCCACGGAGCTGAAGTGGGAGTCAGCACCAGCTAATAATGTACATGGGCTCCTGTCGTTTCCCTGCCGGCCAGAACTCTTTTCATGTGACTGGATCATACCAGACATCTATCTCCAGGGACTTTTGGGGTCCAATTATTTTAATATTTTCTTGTAAATACTGACAGTCATGCTGAGTTTGTGCTTTAAAACAGGATATTTTGTAAATGTCACTTCAAATAACACAGAAGGTTGCTGCCAGTCCCTGCTTGAGAGACTGAAGTTGGTGCAAAAATGCCCGTTTTGTAACTCATTTATATAAGCCTGTGTCTACCCTTACTTGTGAAAAACTACTTTGGACCATCTGGCAAAGACACCTGCTTCGTAAAACTAATGTAATGTGTCTTTGTTTTATTGCCGCAAAAGTACATTTCCTGATGTCTCAATACTTGCTTGGCCTCAGAACAGTATCTGGAATGCATTTTAGTGAAGGAAGACTCAGTGTCTCAAGACTCCTTGGTTAGATACTGACTAGATAACAAATGTACAAACATGTTATTAGTTGAGGTATGTAGGTTTTAGCAAGCTGTAAAAAAATTTGGAGATGCTTCTTTCAATAGTTGTCCAAGACAAATTATTTATCTTAGGTCTCAGCTTAATCCTTAGACTCAGCTCTGGTATACAAAATTGCTTATTAGCATGCTTGATACAAGAGCTTGATAGACTGAGTTTGTTTTACTAAAATCATTTACCACCACCACGTTTCCTTCTTAATATAATGTTTTGCAACTTGAAGAGACCTTACTCTCAGTGCAGATGTTCCAACAAAGTGCATTTGTACAGCACAAAAGGATAAAAAGAGCTCAGGGGCAGATCTTACTCCTCCTGTACTAGGAATACCTTAAAAGAAATGCTGCCAAGCTTCCTGCAGAAGGTTAACAGTGAAAAGTGAACTCATTGCCCTCAATCCAAAAGCTAAAAAAAGCAGCATTTGAAGTACACTAACTACATAAAGTGCAATTTTAATCTTGCTATTGACACAAAAGAAAACAAAGCTTCTCTTGCAGGGAACCATGACCACTGAATTACTTTTCTGGAGTAAGAAACTTGCCTGTTACTTCCTTTCCTCCTCTCAAAATAACACACATGCATTGTTGAGTTGAAATGAGCCCATCAGTTCAGAATTGAGCAGACACTCTTGCTGGAGAGTACTCTTTTCTTGTATTAGTTCAAAAAAATTACTTAGAGAGAGGGCACTACCTCTTAGGTTGACAGTAAAGGTTTTTAAGGATGGGGATAGTGAAAGTTGGTCTCAAAGGATTTCTACTAGCTTTTCTAAAAACAAAAATGGATAGGATAGGATATACAGCTTTGCTCCTGTCTTTATAAGGAGTGGATTGGAAAAGCAATTATAGTATGTAGCTAATTGTAGAGCAGCCCATTAAAGATATTTTGAAGTCGTTGCTCAGAGGGGACCTCCTCTCGGGGCAGCTGCCGGGCCAGCAGGGGGAGTGCCCAGCCCGCGTGTGGGGCTGTGCTGCTCCCTAAAAAACCCCACCAGCTGCTCTGGTTAAGGAAACCTGCAGCTTTCCTTGGATATCAGGATCTGGCTGCGTAGTAGTCTGAGTAATTTTTCAGTTTGAAAAGCACTTGTCAGCAGTTCAAACCACAGATGCAAGGGTGCATACCTTCCAGAGCAGCTCACACTCCCGCTCCTCCAAGGCCTTCTTATGTCTAGTGGTCACCACTTTGACTTCAGACTGCACCACTTTGGCTTTCATCTCGACTTGCTCTGCCACAGCCTGGGCCTGCTCAATACTCAGCTAGGGAGAAAAAAAGACACACACACTCAGGGCTTGACCAAACCCATTAAAAAAATGCATCAGAGGACTGCTGCTTACATTTTACATTACATGCTACGCCTTCAGGTAAAGGCGTAAAATGACAACTCTTGGATTCTTACTAGGCTTTCTTCACCCATTTCATACACTGCAGGCTAAAATCTGTCAGGATTGTTTAAATACATCTATTACATGGAGTTTACACCTTCATTGTGCCTTGCACCAACACCACAGCACTAAATTGTGTGTGCAATTGCAGCAAGCAGCTAATAAGGTGAACAAGAGGCTTGCACAAAAATTCATACTCATGTTTTCTTCCACGTAGAGAACCCAGTTTTTCTACCCCCTCAAAATGGTTCAGACTGTTGTTGTGTGATGGGTCTGCTTCTAGTAAAACATGACACTGTAGGGAACAGGCTGTGTTGTCTATGCATTTGAGCTGCACAGAAATACCCCTAAAAGAGTATTGAGAAAATAAATTTAACAAGAAAAACGAACAAATGGTTATCAGTAAAAAAGTATTCATATAGTTATTCACATCTTGGGTAGAGGTGTGAATTATTTCTAGTATTCAAATTATTTCTAATATAACCTTGCAATGTTAGTATTTTAAAAATATTCTGTAGTAGTATTCTGCAGACTGGACCCAGAAGGAGCATATCTCTTTTAGCCCCCTCAAATTAAAAATGGTTTCCTCAAAAAATCCATCTTAAACTAGTCTTTAAGTTTCACAAAATATTACAGAAAGGGGCATAAAAACAAAGACCAGGCAAATCTGAATAATCACAGTTCCCAATGGAACAGGTTCAATAGCAATGGTTAACAATTTTTTTTAACATCTTGGTCATACAGTGAACCAGCAGATGAACCTATGACCCTCAAAGAAGTTAAAAAGATAGCAACTTATTAGTTACAAAATACTAGAATACGATGATGGCCTGTGTAGGTATTCAGCCTAAAAAATGGGGGGGGGGGGGTGGGGGGGGGGTGGTGTTCTTACAGGTATACATACACTTGAAGGGAGGGCTCTGAGAGGGCAGAGCCAGGCTCATTCCTGCAGTGCCCTGTGACACGGCCAGAGGCAATGGGCACAAACTGATACAGAGGTTCCCTCTGAACATTAGGAAACAGTTCCTTTTCCTCAGAAATGCAGGCTCATTGAAATAAACTAAAAAGTAATTTAAAGGCTCTACCATACGTTTAGAACCTTCAGGAAGATACCCTCATTTTAATTGCACATATGAGGATGCACCAATCTAAGAACCACCTGCTGCAACAATCTGTGAGCTACCCAATGTGATCCAGCATCATTGAGGAGGTCAGACAGGACACATTGTCATCTTTCACTGAATAGTTGTTTGTATTTTTTAACTCTTAGTTCAGCAGCATCTAGTTTATGCCAACAACTGGAATGCTAAAACAAGAAAACTTAAATACAGAATTACCTGGACATTTTCATTTCAGGTAAATTATTTTAAGAAAACTAGCTTGAACTAGATTTATTCTTCCAGGTCACATAGGCGATCCTTTTCTGTAAGAAAAAAAGGCTAATTTGGCCAGGTGATTGCTCTCTGGAGATAAGTTGAAGACAACCCTGACAAAATCAGACAAGACAACATTTCTATCTTTACTCCCAGGAATTCTCCTGCAAACTGTCAGGGGAAAAAAGGAGTGCTACTTGGCAGCCAGCCTGCAGCCCAGGGCTCAGTGAGAGGAACAGGTCTTTCAGTGCTTCCTCCTTCATCAACTTCCATGGTCACCCTCACTACAGTTTTAACACGGAATGTCTTCAAACTCATAGACAGCCCATATATCCCAATCCTACTGGAGGCTGACTTGTCCTCTCACAAAGCTTCTGGCAGGCAAATTGACAAAAAATGAGAATCTCATTACAACAGTTAGCAAAGTAGACATGAAATCAGAACTGGCCATGGATTAAGACTTCATAAAAGCCAGTAGGCCTCAGACCCAGCTAGAAGAGGCCACACATAAGAATACTGTGCCTTTATCACCTCTTTGCTATTCAAATACAGAAGCTGCCCTACTGCAGGGAAAAGCATGCATTTCTTCCAAAACAGACTTCGATTCCCATCAGTACAGCAAAACACATTAGTTCCCTTGTAAAGAGAAAGAGGTCAGGGAAAGTGTCAGGGAAACTATCCACTCATATTCTAATTTTAACAATGATGTCTGTGAAAGCATAAAAATCACTATTTACTAATTTTTGCTTTTTGTACTCAGTACCCATTTAGAACTATGATATATATATATATATGCATCCCTTATTATACCTTAGACATAAGAGCAATCCAAATTTCTTCATTAATCCCCACTAATACCAGAGTCCACCTTTCAAGACTCCATAATAGCAGGAGAGGTAATAATTCCGCGTCGATGCTGGGATCTTTCAGCTATAGGAACCCGTTATGCACAACCAGTTGTCTGCCAACTACTTATTTCATCATCTGGATTTGTTTTTACTTGCCCAAGTATGAACAGCTCAGATCAGTGGGAGATGCCCAAAATGTTAAGATTCTAATATCATTCAAGATATTGGTGAAGTTTTGGTAAAATTCAGAGGATTCTGCACTCTGCCCAAATAAGCTAGAACAGCCTAGGAAGGCTGACCAGCCACAAACATGCAGAGGTATGATAGGGGGAACAGCAATAGCAAGTTATTTATATCTGAAGCAAAACCCAAGAGCATTAAGTACAACTTTTGGGAGTCTTCTTCACATGGAAATCCCTTGTTCACTTTGATTACATCACTGTAAGATGTCAGAGTTCTGCCATGAAAACTCTCTCCTGCTGTTCTGCAGGCATTTTCTGTGCTGAACTGCTCTTGGAGAGGTCAACATTTTAGGAAGCATGTTAAGCAGCAGTGTTTCTTATTCTGGTCAGACACCACATAATCTTTTTAACAACAAATCCTTGTAAAAAAGAATATATTTTATCATGTTCCCTCCTCATGGTATGTCATAATTTTCCCAGTGCTAGTGAATTAGATTGGCAACCAGTTCACACACTTGGGAGACGGAAGACAAGGCTGGTGTTATCCAAGAATTGTGCGTAGTTACTGAATGTGAGAAGGAAAACAACTGTTTTCTGCTGTTGGCCAAGAAAGTAAATAATCTATTTGCAGCTGTACCTCTCTATTGTGGCCTTATCGTGGCTTCTCAGGGCTCTAAAGATGGCCAATACCACTCCCCATTCTATTAGAGATGTCACCAGTGCCTTGTGTTTGTTAAAAACAAGTAAAACACTACTTTGCAGTGTATCTTGTAAACTTTAGGGTTTAAGCTGGTACTTCCAATTCCCCAAGAACAAAATTTAATTAGCAGCAGTCCTTGTGCAGGTGACATGTTTCCATGACACAAGGAAACTGCACACAGAGCTTCCAGTGAAGCAGAAAAACATGTTTCCACAAAGGAAAGCAATGCAATGCAGACATCCATCACTAGCTATTGGTACCAGCACATTTCAGTTTTGAGTAAAAGGTGAAGGGCAAAGTTGTTTCGGAACCTGAGTGTCCTTTGCAATCTCCCTTTAGGTGGACACCTCTGTGAGCTCCCCTTTATCTGTATTTCACCATCTGAGGGAAAAACCAGTGATGGATCTTGCTCCAGTGGCTACAGCAACTGATGGTACAACATGAACCTATGAAGAATCATGAAGGAAACTTTTTGGTGTGTCACAAGGTAGCCTTCAACCAAATGGAAGGTGTTCCAGCTGTAAGTGGTTTGCTTTCAGTTCCTTAAGGCACAAAAAGATACAGTGGGCTTGTTTCACTGAACTTTTCCAGTTACTTATCACTGTGCCAAGAAGGATAAAACAATCTGGATATAACAGTTGGCTTTCCCCAGCATCAAGAACTGGATACAAACCTCCTAATGTTCTTACACTAGAAAAATTAACTGGAAGATCCTACATAATTGCAGTGAAAGGTACCAGGATTTGCAGTAGTACCAATGCAGCTATAGCACAAATCACAGTAGCTGGACCAATTTAAAGGCTTCAGTCTAATGCATGTAAAACACTAAAACATCCTCACTTGAAGTTCCTCACAAAGATAATTTTAAAAGAAGCTTTGATGGAGGGAGGGCTAAAGGCCAGGTTAATTCATGCCAGATAAAACTAAACAATAATTTTGGTTTGTACTGCAAGAACAGACTTTTTGCCTAGTTTTAGGCAGAACAGTAGTTTGGACAGTGACATGTGTCAAATCCATCTTCCCCAGTAACCATCTGCTCATATGTTGCACTGAGGAACTCACTGAAATACCATACAAAACAGTGGCTAAAAGTACAAAGAAATTCAGCCTTTTGATATAAATCCCAGCTTTAGAAAAGCACAATTGACTCCATTTTGTTGACAAAGCTTCATTTCAGATTCTCAAACCTGCAAGCCTGACTTCTAAGCCACGCACAAGGCTGCCTGAGCTAACTCAAAGTGACAACCCCAAAAGGATCCCTTGCAGCACAGCAGTACCATCCTTCTCAGGTATCGACCTCCCAGCAGCACAGATCCATATGGCAACCCGCAGGGAAGCTCCCACTGAAGGGCAGAGGCTCAAGGCAACAGATCAGCTTCCTCCTCTGGCCAGCTGAGTTTCTTACAGTACCTCCTCACCCCCCGTAAAGGTGTTAATCTATTTCATACCACTTCCCCCACAAATTTGGGAGGGAAGCTCCTAAGCCTTTCATGACAGATAAGAGAGCAGCTCCCGCTATGTTCTGCACATGATCAGTCTCACAGGGCAGTGAGAAGCTTGTATGGTCAAGCACCCCAGCAAAACCAATTACAGGCTCAGCTAAGAAAGCATTTATCTTGTTTTCCAATAAACCCACTTTTTAAGACATCTGAGATGAACAAATTAAAATGTATTTTAACACGTTCACCTGGAAATTGACCCTAAATGAACATGAGTGCTCAGTGCTTTACTGTTACGCAAGTGCATTAGGTTACATGCATACATCCATACATATATACAGTTACACACGTATAGATGTATTTTAAGAAGGTGACATTTTGAAGAAGCCATCTATCTTTCACCATAACAGATTTACGTTCAGTTTGTGACCTAGTCCTTGGAAAAAATTCTGAAAGAAGACAGCTAAGTGTGCACTTTCATGAGGTAAAGCAAGGCAGTGGGACATGCTCCCCACATATAGAAAGGCAGCAGTCCTGATTCCTCCCACCGAATTTATCCAGTGTCAGCTTTGGCTTTCATGTCACCCTGTGAATCAGTCTGAGTCTCTGAAAAGGCTGGAAAAGTATCCCAGCTAGGAGTATAGCTTTCTGCTGAAATAAGGAAGAGTCCTACCAGCAGCCCAGTTGGATGTTGCTGCTTCATTCCCTGGCACCATTAACAGACCTTGTAGCACTGCAGTGAACCAGCCAGGGAGCTGACCCAGCCAAAAGTAAACCCACAGAAAATCTACCCTTTCAGCTGGATCAGTTCATCACACAGGCACAAGTTCTCAAGTTAGAGACAGGCTTAGGAATGCAGGCCAGAACCACCATAGCACAAGGAAGCACAGGCGGCTTTCCATTGCTGCAGAAATATCACTGAGGAAAAAAAAAAAAACAAGCTTCTTGCTCTTTCTTACAGAGGACTTGAGCTTCCTTGAAAAGTGAGGTTTGGACTCTTCTGGAGTGACAGGCTACATCAGGCTTCAGTGGATCAAGAGGTTGAAATGTATCCCAACTCACAGCATTTTTTTTTAAGTCTGAAAAACAATATTTCCTCCAAAGCCACAGGAAGAGCTTAAATAAACATTTCTTCCTAAAAGCCTTCAACTTTGCTTAACCAGATACTCTCCAGCCAGTTGACTTCATGGCTTGATTTCCTCTCTCCTGCAATGCTCCCCTTCAAATTCCACCATTTACTTTCAACTACCCCTCCTCATCCATCCTCAACATCTCCTGTCAGGGGAGCTATCACTTTCAGAGCCTATTAAGAAAGAGTTTATGGTACAGCAATATGTATCAGTCCTACTAAGAAGTGTTACTACAATGTATTACTTATCAAGCCTCTTAAGAGTTCCAGTCTTGTGTCCCTCATATTACAGCTTGTACTGGCATGTACTCTGCTAACTATTTCCATACTTTTAAGAAAACCACTCAAGCAAATTTCTTTTAATTTAGAGACTACTTATTTTAGAGTTTGTTTTGAATTCATGCTGACATGCTGTGTCCTCACGAGGCTAGACATATACCTTCACAGCCATATTGTCCCAAGAATAAGGAGAGCTCTGCTTCATGAAAACTTTGAGTTGAGCACCTCTGCTTTTAACAGCATCACATGCTCTTCTGGTTCCTGTTGATGTTGCTTCAGGAGTAGCTGGCTTGGGCCGAACAATTTTCCCATTCCTGCACATGCACACACAGATTTCTACCCTGAACTTTATCACAGATCTGTCTGCTCACGACGCTTCTTTTCTGCAGTGGTCCAGACTAAGAACCCCACTAAACTAATGAAACAACTCAGCTCTTGAAAACATGGCTCATTTTACAGATCTTTACACAAGCTGCTCAACTAATACTTCCAAGACAACGAATGGGCTGTAGCCAGGCCCGGGCAAAGCTGCATGAGCTAAGCTCAGTAGAGTTGCTTCTTCAAGTTACACCAGCACACAACTTTCATCTGCACCATCAAGCAACAATCAGCCCACCACAATGGCAGGAGCCTTCAGCATAAAGGCCAGAAAAAGATAAGGGAGGAATGAGCAAAGTAAACTCATTGGGAAGAAAATCAGGCAGAAAAGCATTTGTGCAATAGTAGCAGAGTGGTGCTCCATGATCTCCTGCTAGTTTCTACTCCAAAACACAGTCTTTAGATGATTTAGCCGTACCAGTTAGATGATTAAGAGCCCTGGAGGTCAAAAGCAGTAATTTAATTACTAACAGGCAAGCCCTTGTCTTTGACAGCCTGGAGAAATTCGGTGATGCTCTTTAAACTAGTATAATTCCTTCTTCTTGGCATTTTGGGGATGAGTAAAGCATTTCAGTATGGATACTGCTGAAGAGCTTTACAATCCAGTTTAATACAAAACTCGGAAGATGCTATGTTTTCCAGGATTCTGCCTGAAGCTGGAGTTTAAAGTTAACCATCCAGCTCCAAAAACTTGTTACACTGGCACAGTAAACAAGTTAACATCAGAAACTGACGGAAAATGTCAACAACTGATTACTATCTATACAAATATAAACTATTATCATTCCACTGGTGCAAAGACTTAATGAGAGACTAATTAGTTGCTTTTGTCACACAGAACAAGCTTAATTCCTTCATTTACTAGAAACAAACAGGAGAGGACAATGAGCTTTGGGGTATTTTAATTACTGTTTGTATTTTACATGTGCCAGGAAAGCTTACCCAATCTGGAAAGTAAGTTAACTCCAAGACATTCTACAAAAGCTTACTAAAAAAAAAAAAAAATCTTAGTAGTTAAAGCATGTAGTGTTGAGTTTTGTTATACCCAACTCAAATTTAGGACATGACACCTAACAAAACTACATGGCAGCAGGTGTGGAATGAAGCTTCCCACTATGGTCTCCCCATCCAATGTCTCCCAAGAGACAAAACTAGTACTAAAACAATATCAAACATACCACTGAGTACAACTCAGCAAAATTAAGTATCTACATATCACTGCAGTTTAATTCCCAATGAGAAGTCCTTCTCTAGTTTGAAGCACTGTGCTACCTTCTTTCCAGCCCTTGCCAGGTATAGATGTTTGCACTATAAAACACAGCTGAGGTAGAGCACAGCAATAGGCAGAGTGTGCCTCTGTGTGTGCAGAGCAATCTTCTCATGGAGATGCTCTAGACCCTCTGCACATACAGGTTAAGGAATTTCACACTAATCCAGCAGCTGATTAGGATTTTGCATTTGGTGGCAACACTGAAGACGTAACAAGAGTCAAAGGTAGGCAGAGTGCTAGAAGCTATACAGGCAGGAAGATGCTCAAAGAAAGTCTCAGTTGTAAAAACAAAACCAGATTTGCAACTCCCACACAAGATCTGAGCTTTCTTGAAACACTTCACACTCAAATGCATTTGTACAGAGCTTCATATATATTGTGATTTACATGACAGGATTATGCTGCAAGAATGCAAAACTCATATAGCAGCACTTTATTTTCAGCTCCACTGCCACTTCTGACAGAGATCTGAGAAAACAGAAGGGGTGAGAAGACTGACAGCAGAAGCAGAGAGCTTTCTGCCTTGACACCTTGCCCTGTAACAGACAAGCTGGGAGAGGGGGGAGAAGGAGGGGGAAATAAAGTACTCAAGTTGAGAGTATCTTACTTGAATAGCTTGTCGTCCTTGCTGAGCATCTGCCAGGAGCTGAATGGTGAGAGTCCTGGAGTCCTGCAGGGCATCTTGGAGGTAGATAAAGCTGTGACCCACATGTCGTCCCATGGTACATTCCCGACATATGGGGACAGAACAGGTATCACAGTAGAAATGTAGTACCTGGAATAAGGGGGGGAAAAATTATCATTACATAAAGACGAAATGAAAAGAAAACAGAGCCAGGATGTGTTAAAAAAAAAATAAATCCAAAAGTTCAACTATAAGGGAGACGGTTAGAGGCAGTAGCAATCGGCAAAGACTTCACAATAGTTTCTCCACAGAGGAAGAGCTATCCTTCCCAGTAAACTCCAAATCATGCCCTAACAGTTAGATGGAAGTGTCGTTGTTTTCTTTGCAATACAATACTAGGAAGAGTGTCCACATCAGCTCCTCTTAAGAGCGGAAGCCATCTGCCAACACTTACAGATTGGAGATGGCATCTATGGCAAGTTTCAGGTGAAGACTTTTCCTGCAAATACAAACACCAAATTCTCTTAAGAGGGCCATTCAATAATCAATACACTGGAGAGCTGCAACAGCAGCACACCGACTGCTCACAAGGGGAAAACCAACCATGCATGCCAAGAACCATCCTCTCTTTTCAAAATATGCAAATGCCTTATGTTCAGGACAGCAACAATATTGGGCAAAACTCCCCCCTGCCACTTCCATCAACAAAGCAAAAATCCTTTGCTATGACAGTGTTTTCTATGCTAGTGATGCTTTGAGATGCCTGAGTTGGAAAACAAGACTGGAACTTTATCACGCCCACCAGAGCATTTGAATACTACAGTGACCTGTGGGTAACCACTAAATCCCTGTTCTGTTCACAAAGCACTCCCAAACCCTATATTCAAATCACAACTTAGACCAAGATATAAGCCTAGAAAGCAGGATCCATTCATTAGCTACAGCTGCTCCCATTCCATCCAGCAGAGGGAAGTAGCACACAGTAGCAAATTCCATGGAAGCCTGCCGCCTTAGAGGGAAGCAGAAACCAGCTCTCTTGAAGTTTTTATTTCAAAGATGCAAATGAAGGAGAACAACACTCAAACACCAAAAAAAAATTTGTATTCAAGTTTTGCTCTTAACTACACACACTATTTTTCTGGAGTGTAATAATAGAAAATCTGTATTACCATGGAACAGTACAATGGCATGAAGTTTCATACTACGAACAACTTTTCCATCACCAGATATTCGAAGCCTACCTCACAGAAAGGAGCAAGAGCAGAACAAAGATTGGACAAGTGTTTGATATGCCTGTCTTCTCCCAGCTGTCATCCAGCCACTCCGACTCCAGCTAACAGCTCATTATATGGTGCATAACATCTCCCTTTCCCTTCTCCCTCAAGAGCAAGGGGAAAGACAGGACAGGTGATTCCCTTGGATTGCTTGGGCTGCATAAAGCGACATTTTAAGCTCCTATAAGCACAACAGCTGAAGTGGTATACGGATTAATTTCTCAAAGTGGTATGTGTGTGTTCATGTGCACACATCAGATTTTACTAAAACCTGCACGCTTTTTTTCTGAAATTAAGTTTTGCTGAAGGGAAACTGGAACAGACTTATATTTCCTTCTGCTCAAACACTAAATCCTCAAGCAGTGTCTCAGATTCCCATTTTTCCAAGTAAAAAATTGCCTTAGGTCTGAAATGCATTGTTCAAACACATCATCTTCCTCAACTAGAGGGATTCTTGTCCTTACACTGCGGTTGTCTAAATATGTATACAATGTTCACTTGCACATGAAGTTCTGTAATTTTTCTGTTGAAATTACAGGGAATGTTTATTACATGTTGCTGAATAACTTCACTTAAACAACTGAGAAGTTGAGAGAGAGTGAAAACCAAGACAAGGTATCAAGTTAAGTCATATGAATCTGATATACTTTAAAAACATACAGCAGGGATTTGGGGCCTCAGTCAAGTAGAGCAGCTGAAAATAAAATGGTGACCATATGAACAGAAGACCAGAAGCAAGTTAAATCTATTACTAGTCCTCCACAACAGTCAATACCAGAAGCACTTGGTCCACTCCTGCTGCAAGGCAGCAGCATCCACTGGGTAAAAGAGTCACCTAGCTGTTCAAGCCAAAGAAAAAACCAAGCTTAAACTGTTCAGTTGCCTCTTGCCACCCACCAAAATGTGGTGGGAAACATCACTCCTGAATTTAGAATGAAAAGTGACAAGACCCCTATTCTCATTTAGGAAATAGGCAGATTACACAGGACATGGCAGGGGAAGGTCTTGGATAGGAAATACTAATAGAGCCATTGATAAGGCCTTATTAATTTCTTAGTCAAACAAACAAATAAAACAAAAATTATAAAGCAACATAGATTTAAAACAGAGAGTAAAAGAGTTAGCAAGCTGGGGCAAAAAGAAGTAGATATGCTGGTCTGATCTCCATCACTACACTTTACCTTAAGTACACAGAGGGGGAAATCACAAATGCACAATCCCTAGTGCTCTCTGTGGGGAGGGGAACTAGCCAGTTAGCCACCAGAAGAGCATTGAAGGAGTCAGCTTCAAGGTGAACAAGCAACTCCCCAAAAACTCCTTTCTGGGCACAAAGATTACAAGAGAAGCCCCAAACTTGGCAGGGGTACAAGGGCAGGTCTCCTCCCGCAGTCAGTGTGGCGCACACTTGTCAGGGGCGCCCAGCTCTGTACATCAGCTCTACCCAGCAAAGGGGGCACGTGCCCGGAGGATAAAGCTGGGAAATCTCTGGCTGTGCAGGGTACAACCATGAGGGGAAGTTGTGCCAGCTGGACTGATGGGGCTTGGGCACAGCATCCAACTTGCCTGTGCTTGCAGCCACAGCCAGGAGTTTATTGTTAAGCTCAAGCCTGCTCACATCCCAGTCCCTAGGTCATGGCCACAAAGGTCACATACTGCTAGATTAAGTTTCTATGCCTTGTTCTAAATAGAGGGGGATGGGGGGAGCCAGAACTCCCCTTTCCCCCCAGCAAGCAACTCCCTGGGGGAAAAAAAACAGATAATCATACCGAGCATAGGTGTAGGACAATGCACAGCTGTGTTCTCAATTCAGAACTGATGCACACACAGTGAGCATCACTGTGCCCCCCTCCTTCCAGCTGCAGCAATGTGAGACGGCCTGCCCACATTTCAGTTCACTGCTACTGCAGCATTGCAATGCTCCTTCCAGAACAAATAACTCCTGCTCGTCACAGGACAAATAACAAGACTGGTCTTGAAGTGTGGATGGGCAGGAGGAGCAGGAGGGAAGAGTAAGACTAAGTCTTCCTAAGTGGACATCAGCTTACACTCAGGTAAAAAAAAAAATTACACACCACCCAAAAAATCCAAAACAAAACAAAAACTCCACCAAAACAAAAAAACAAAGCAGTACCTATTGTAAAGTCCTAAAGATTTTTCCCCCTCCCTATCTGAAGAGCCAGAGATAAAACACCCAAAAGATCCATCAAGCTGTAAATTAACTATTATCCTGTTAATTTCACTATTTACCTGAACATAAGAAAAACTGGTTTATAAGTAAACACCTTTAAACTTTGTGGGTTTTTCCAAACCACATGGGTAGCAAGGAAAGAAGTATGAAAGCAGAGACAGATTTGTCCTTTCAAAGAAATTTATAATCTGTGTAAACTGCATTTAATTGATTGTTTCTTTCTGTAGTAATTATTAAGTAATTAAGTAAAAATACCACTTTTAAGATAAAAACTGGTGCCCTACAACATCCTATCCAGTAGGGGAGAAAATTAATAAGCAAGTTTAGGAGCTTTTATTTCTTTTTTTAAATTGTTCTACTACATTAATTAGTATTTTACAATTAAGTGAAGAGAAAAATCAGAAGGAAGAGGGGACTAGTTTTAGAGATAGTTAAAAGTGATTTATTTTAAAATAAATCAGCTATGGGTTGATTATTTCCCAAACAGGAAATATTTCCTGAATTGGTGGCATACAATTTTAGACACAAAACAATAAAGGGAGCCTACTTCAATTTAAACAGAATCAGTGAACCATGTTACAGGGCTATTCATCTTTTACAGCCACAGCAGCCCAAGAAATACAACAGCAAGGCCATAAATGTGATTGCTTCAGGAAAGGCTGTACAGTGCACCGTAAAAACATTTTACAACAGCAGGAATTCCTGGGTGTCGCTCTCCCCATTTTTTGGTCCATCTGCTTTCAAAGGGGGCAGGGGGATGGGCGGAGATGTTGTTAAACGTCCCCCGGGACTGCACAGCAATCAATCATCATCTGATGAATGGCCACTAAAGTTAAACCCTGACCCCACTCCACAATTCCCACACCAGCTCTTCTCTCCTTACTGCTGACCAGCTTCCAGCATGCTCCCCCACCTTCCAGCCCTCACCAAAATTTCCCAAATACCAAGCCCAGACAAAAGCAATGGAATGTAGTAGGCACCATGACAGAGAATTCAGCAGAAACAGCATCGGAGGAGGCTTATCCTTTCGCTGTGTTTAAATAAATGTTCTTTCAGCAATACTCACAGTGCCCTTCTCCTCCCAGCTTGCAAACACTTCTCTGATTTTTCAGAGCACATGTGCATGCAAATGGACAATAAAGCACGGGGAATCTAATCACATTAAAAATCTGGTTTCTGTCATGACATTTCAGTGTCTTGCAAGGATTTTATTCAAGCCTACAGTGTTAGGAATTCGTACAAAGCAGCAACATATAAGGCCACTTTTTTTTTAAAATGCAAGTTTGCTCTAAAAAGCTACCCTGTAATCTTAACCAACAATATAAAAGAAGTCTACATACAAAAGAGTAGCATCCTGGTTTCCACTTTTGGAAAGGTTTCAGTATGGTACTTTTAAGTTAACTTAGGTTGATTTTATGATTTTATTTTTTTTTTTTAGTCTTACTATAGTCAGTTTAAAGTTTTCCATTACTAAAGATGTTTTATTATCAAGTTTCCTTGACAGTAGCTCAAATACCAGTGGCTTTGTTACACAGTGTGTAAGGCTTAGATGGCCAAGTTTAGTATAAAGCAATTTGTGGGGCTGTTTTTTTCTTTTTTCTTTTGCTTCTCTCCCTCCCTGAAGAAAAAGCTGCTTCTCTCTGCAAAAACAGGTAATATTTTTACTCCGTAGGAAACTGGTTTCTACCTCAATGGCAATTTGTGATAACTAACTTCATTCACACCATGACTCAACTAGTACTTCAGGAACCTTAATCTGAAATTTGAGTGCTAAATATAAAGACTGAAGACATGGGCAAGTCACATGATACACACCAGAACTACAGGCAATTTCCCAGTATACCTTAAGCATCTGGCATTCAGAGATACCAGTTAATGATCAAATTGCTCCTAGAACTTGTATTTTAACTTGATATTCTGGTGTAGAAGAGACTGGCTTAACACCAATCTTCCTCTCTGCACACAGCGGTAATTGGAAATTGCACACCAACTCCAGAAGGTCTCCACAGCAGACAAGAGAGTTACTTCTTGAACTGAGCTTGATATTCTAATAACAAAATTTCCAAAAAAGCATGGGCACTTTGAAGTGTTACAGCCCTATCCTACACAGGGCACACAGCATGTACAGGTAGCTGTACCAAGTGACAATAGTGAATTTAGTTTACTGTTACCTTCCCTTGCCACTTGGATGAACAGAGGTGGGTTTTGCTCAATTTAGAAATTCTTTAAGTGCAAGAGGATCATTCAGTCCTTTTGTTAAATTCACCTTGATTTCCTTACCCCACCTGAAGTAATAAAAGCCCAGCTAACAGATGTCTTGGCTCATGCAAGTCTGTTTATAGGAAATAAAGCTTTTCCAGCACTAGTGTTAATACCCTTCCTTCCCCAGATGCTCCAGTGGGTTCTGTTCCTTGTTTCTCAGCCACACAGGTATCTCTTGGCCCAGCACATGAAGGGGAAGGAAGCTCACAAATAAAACCCCAAATGTGAAACCACACACAGCTCAAGGCTGTCACTTCACTCTGCAGTTAAACTGACAGCTACTCCATGAGGAAGCCCTAAATCTCCCGTCTTGCTCCTATCTCCCTCCCTTTACTGATCCAGTCTCAGTGAAAAGATCTGAGTATCTTTACAAAAAGCATAAAATTCATTTCTGAATAAACTATTTTTATCAGCTGAGCCTGGGATCAGAAGATTAGTAGGACCAGCACAAGGAAGGGGGAAGAACCCATAATTAAGGGCATAGAGACATTTGATGACAACTGTCTGGTACTCTGCCAACCTCACAGCTGGAAATCAGTGTAAATCTTCTCATTGATAGCATTAGTCTCAAGTTCTAACTGGAAGAGCACAGTATCTAACTGGAGTTGAGTTGAACAGGCTGGTAAATCAAACAGACTACTATACTCTTAAAATTCCTTATGTTTACCTCCTTCAATCCTCCTGTGATGTCATGAAGCCAGTAAAAACAGCTAGGTATTTTAGAGTGGTGACAGCACTGAGTCAGTCAAACCATCCAGGTTAAAAGCAAAGATTTTTGAAAGACACACAGCCACATTAATCACTTTTAGAACACCCAGTAGGTACTAACAGCCAGCTGGGAGCTGAGCAGAGACCATTTAAGTTGCCTTTGCCAACACAAACAGCATTTGCAAATTTAAATGGATTTGGGGTAGAAGTGGCAATCAAGTTCCACTTCACTCTGATCACTGGAATGGTGTGACAACAGGCTGCCAACCGGACCAGGAGACAGGAAGTCACGCCTTTGACAAAGCTGTTTTAAGGATCTGCTGGCTCCAGCCTACTATGAAATCGCATTCTCTATCTTTTAAGTTAAAAATCTTATAAATGAAATTTCATATGATGACTGCAGCTTCTGGTTCTAGGCACTCACCTGGCACTGCAGCTTCCCAAGCATTTCTCTTGGCACACCTCTGCCAGATGCACTACGCCCCCATTGATCCACTTTGATTATGGAGGGAGCACTGCACCAGTCACTGGACTTTGGCCATCCCATCAGCTAACTTTCTAAAAGCTCTTGGCTGCAAGGTAACTCAGTCAGCTGATCTAACTCACCACCTCAGAGATTCTAGTTACTGATGGACTGGAAAGAGCATCTTGCTTTCAAATTAACTCATTGGTCCAATTTTTCCTAAATAGGGATAAGCAAGGCTTAATACTACTTTTAATGTTAACACTGAGGTGATGCAGGTATAACTATCCCACAGTTGACTATTGTTTAATTATTACATAATGGCAAATCTACATTCAGCAATTTCTTTCTAAATAAGTTGTTTGGGGCAAAAAACAAAAAAAAACAAACAATATTTTGTTTTTAAAAAAACACATCTGTTTCAACACTGAAGCAGGTGAGGTAGCCAGTCTAGGGAAAGATGCAATGGTATCAGTAGCTAGTAGATTACTCAGCCCAAGATAAGTCACAGCTCTTTCATGGATTTCAATAGGGGAGACCAGCCTGTGCTTCAACATGCAACTCATTAGCTGTTTAAATGCAGCTTCTGTGCCAAATCTGCATGACATGAGTAGCAGCAGGGTGGTCTTGGCACACAGGGGACAGTGGGTGGATCTAAATATTCAACAGTTCAAGCATGCAAGCTAATAGCCTGCTGTGGTAGCTGACAGAGTGAGTCAGGACACAGTTCTACTTTCAAGCCCATCTGTCCAAGGCACTGCTGTGAGTCCTTGCAAATCCTCCACTGAGATTCTAAATTCTTCAGCTCTTCGAAAACCAGAGCATCTTAAAAGTTCTGATCCAAAGCTTGGCCACGATTTCAGTGATGCTGTAAACAGCAACAGGTTGACAACTTCTTTGCTATTGTACAAGGTGTTTTGTATTTTAGAGAGAACCAAATGTTAACATCCCTACAATCTCCTTATATGTAACATGTTCTCCCCTTTCCTGCAAATCTCAGCATGAGAGCTTGTGAAAAATCTTCCTTCTTTGCACAAGAAAGGGTTGGACTAAGAGTCAGGGTACACACAAAGCTCCTGTGCCATCTCTGTGACTATCATCAATACAGGCCTCACCTCTCAAAATCCATATTCCTCAAGCCTGTGCTGTTCCCACACTGCTGCAGAAAACACTTTCTCTGTTCAGGTCCTTGGCAACTGTTGATCTTCACATGGAAATATGACAGCAAGGGTGTCATTCTGTCTTGCAAATTAATAAAAAGTTTTTGTCTCTTAGCATACTAGAGACAAACCTTATTATTTTTATGATTTGATGGGGGAAAGGAGTGGGAAGAGAAACAACCCTAAAGTTCCCAGATTTCACTCAAGGACAGTTAGCCCTCATGGTGAGGACAAACCAATTGAGAAACAGCATGTCAAGCAGATGGGTTGTGCGCAGTTTGACAGACAGACTTCCCTGATCCCAACACAAACAGGTCTGGAGTAGGATTGATTTTCTTACACAGCTAGTCTCTAGTCAATCCACCACCACCTAACAAAATTCACTTTGATGCAACTGATTCCCATTAATATTGTTAGAGGGCTTCTCTGGGGCGTCAGAAAGCCTATCAGGCTAGACATCTTAAATTCATAATGCTCAACTGCTAGGGAAAACCTGAGTATGAGAGGAAATAACACATTTATCCAGATAAGCTTCTGCTTTATCTATTTGAACTTTGTGATAGGTTCTACTTCAGGGGTTTTTCTGGGTTTTTTAAAAATTTTACTTCATGGGGGGGGTGGGGCTTGTGCTTTTTTATTTTTAAGCAATACTTGAAATCTTTGTTCAGAAAAGTATTTCTTGAGAACATGAGTTTAGACTCACTCTTTCACACCATGTAATGCTTCAATTAAATCATCTAGTACTCATTTGCTACAAGAAAAAAACCAAAAATATTAAAAGCATGTATTTGAAAACTCCCACAGCTGAAGCACCACATGAGCAAGTCAAAACTGCAGAAGCTGGAGAATACTGAAAAACTAAGTACTAGAAAATGAAGTAAGCATGAATTCTGAGCCCACTTTCCAGCTTCACTGTTTCCTTGTTCTCCCTTGCTTATGTGGCCTTACTGACAATCACAGAGGAAAAAGTACAAGAATCCAGAATCAAAACAATTAGTAGAAAACAGTGCTGAAAAATTCGTAAGTTTTAGATAAAGTAGTTTTTATATGGAAGCAACTTGAACATAAAACCAGCAGTAGGCAGCAGCTCAACATGTTTAATCTCTAATCTTCAAGAGCATATGTTATTTGGGGAGGTTGTCTCTGTGCTGATTATTCACTTAAAAGTAATTTTAATAACATTATGTAATTGCTACATAATCTTTTAAAAAGCTTCTCTTTATACTTTTTAAAAGGAGTATTTGTGTTAGGAAGAAAAAAAAGCATCAACTTGTAGACTAGCAAGTCTCAAAGCCCTGTTAACAAAGAGGATTGGTAGCACACATTTAGCAAAGTGAAGCGATTCTGGTATCTAACCCCACCACTACCAGACCCTGGTAACTCCAGTTTGAGTAACAGCCTGGTAAGCACAATCAGTCCACATAACTTGTACAAGACACTGTCCCTCCTCCCCTGCTTTCCAGTATCAGCTCTCCAGAGAGTGACCCGGTATTATGGGAGTGAATAGCCCCACAGAGATAGGACGGCAACCGAAGGAGGATTAGGCTGCTTGCAACGCAAAACATTAAACACCTCTATCAGGTTTAAATTTCGTTTGAACTTCCATAGGATTGCTATGGCTCTGTTTTTATGTGGAGTAAAGCAAATCACAATAAAAGCAATTTACCCATTAGAGCATAAGCCGACCACCTGGGATACTATGGGATGGAATTCCTCCTCCCTACTTTTTCTCAGTGGTAAACTATCTAGCTGGCCAAGTGTTCGTGGCAGACTGGGAAGGGGTAGGAGGCAGCATCCTCTTCTCCTCTCCTCCCCACCCCAGCACTGGGCTCTGGGCACTGCTGCACCCCTAATCGAATGGGAACAGCACACTTCTGCTGCTCCTCCCACTTCTGCCTCGAATCTCTGTCTTCAGAGAAAAGCTGCAACAGGAACAGCCATGGTACTGAACCCCCCACAGCAGGAACTGTTAAATTTTTTCTTCTTTAATTGTGAAACAATCAATTCCTATTAAACAAGTCCAGTTACTACCAGTGCCATATGCACATCAAACTCAGGTCAAAGTGAATATGACCAACTATAGCCTTTTATTAGGAAATACAGGCAAGACGCTTGTCTGGGAAAACTGACATATAAACCCATTCCAAGTGTTTTATACTGCAATGTTTTTAGTTACTGCTTATGTGGAACAGCTTTTGTGGAAAGCACAAAGGCAGCACAAAGAACAGAATTGTCCCACTCTGTTCTTTGCTTTACTCTGTCCCAAACACTCTTTTTGCAACAACTATATACCCAGATATGAAGTCCTTATAGAATAGGGCATTAAGGGAACTTCTTCACCAAAACAGCCAATATGAACACTTGGAAGATATCTTCAAAAAGCATTCGAGTTCTACCCCTATACCATCATCCTTTTAAAAACTAACACACCAAAAATATGTAAGTGTAAAATTTTTACTAGCTTAAGTGCACATGTTTCAGAGCAGGAAAAAAAAAAATTACAACACATTGAGGTTTCATTTGGGATTCTCATAAATGAGGAATCTTAATTAAGCAAGACAAAATTTGGATTGCATTAAAAGAAAAGACAAAACTGGTTTGCTCCAAATCCAGGCTGTAGTTTCTGGGAGTGCATTATTATAGGCTTCCTTCGCTAACACCATCAAATTGTACTATCCACGTCAAAAATAATGATTATCTACTCCCAGCATAGGGCTTGGCACATACACTACAGTATCTTATTCAGAGAAACAGTGCTGTCCTTGAGGACCAAAACTACAATGCTTGAAGTAAAATGTCAGACTGCATTTGTCAGATTAATACGCTTGTTACAACTCCTCTTAATTTTCAGGAGGATTATACAAATCACATTTTATGAAAGACTCATGCAAGCATTATCCTATGGGCACTAGTGCACTTTACTTCCAACTGAACTCCAGTATTTAATGTTTGTTTTGGAAGATCTAGCTGTCTTAACAGCCACAGGGCATTTCAATAATCATATAACAAACACTACTGCAGGTTACTCTTTAATCCCTCATGAGTGAATGAGTAAATTCTTGTCCATCTATCACATAATTACACAGCTCTGTAGTTACAGCCAAAAAAGGTACTGTAAATCATAAAGGAAAGACATCTAAGAATAAGAAAGAGCCGTTCCAGGAAGTCAAAAGTGTTTGCACAGAATAATTTTTTTCTCCATCACCATAAAAAAAATGAACAACAGAAAATTTTTATTAACAAGACATTAACATAAAGTGAGAGAACCCATAGTTATATAAGAAAATTTAAATTGTCAACAAGGGCTTGTCTTCAGTGTGTCTTTATTTATCTCCCTTCACCTCTGACAACAGAGCAAAAGCAAACCCTCAAAGTTTCAGAACTCTGAATGAATTACCTACCCACTGCATGCTTATTTTCAAAAGGCTAATATACAGGTACAAACAAGTTTAAAGCCCCTGTTCTCCCATTTGGTCTTTGTTGATTGTGGGAGGATTTTTTTTAATCCCTGAAAATATACTTTCAGCATTTCTCTCAAAGAATTAAGAGCTGCAGTGTCCTATTCTAATAGCCTTTTCCCTCATGAAGTGGACTTCAGATTGCTTTCCTTCTGAATTTGGGAATGCTGGAAAGTGATGAGCTTTTCAGGAAGAATATTCAAGTAAGTGGAAACTGACAGCATGGTTACTACTCCTTCAAAGCAGGACAGATGTGAGGTGCTTACAGATAATAGCACTAATAACTACACTTTGTCACTGTGCCATAGATGCCATTATTGAGTAGTACCTTCAGTTTTGGGAGAACGAGGACAATCTTTTATCACAGTCATGGTTTAAGTTATGATTGATAGGCACTATTTTTAATCCATTCCATACTGCTTTCATGGGGCAAGTGTATAGTGTGGCATTCCTACAAACACCAGAACAATTCTGCTGTACAGCACTACATATTTGGTCTAACCAAACTAGTGGTTTGATGCCACCTTGTTATGGTTCAGGGCCAAATTTCAAGGACCTTTTTAACAATTTAAAGGCATTCTGAATATTTAAAATGCTGAAATACTCTGAATCCCTCAGTGAAAGCACCAGCCTTTTCAATAGCAGCATCCACTGTTTCACATTCCACTAGCTTTAGATTGCTTCTACATCGTGCAGGCAAGGTAGCCTTATCCTAAACTTTAACTGTAGCCTTGTTTAAGCTTTAAGTCAGGATAAATGAAAATATAGAAAGCTTGCTCAATCAGTGAAGGGAAGAAAAGCTAAAAATCCAGGCTGAACTAGAAGGGAAGATTTGGATGTGATTCACTTTACCAAAGGAAGAAGAGGGAAAGGATGGCTAAGAAGGTTAAACTTTTGCCCAACAACAAAAAAAATCCCCATCTACACTTTCTTGTGATATAAAATTTTAAGAAAGAGGACACTCTTACATTTAAAGCGCACTATAAACACCTAAATTAGAAACAAGCCATCTCTGACAAGGATCAGAGAACTTTGATGCAGTTTATGCACATGAACTAGCCAAAAGGCTGGGTTAACACAAGGTATGGTCTCATGCATCACCCACATATCCTGGGGGAGGAAGTGGGTAGGCAAGGCAGAAGAAATTTTATTATCTCTGCACAATCAGCAGGTTGTGTTTTTATGAACGCTCGTGTGTACACAAGTCTTGCATGTTATGCCATGATCATTAATTTTTTATGTATTGCCAAACTTGTCCTACATGTCCCCTGTTGACTAAAAAGCAAGTACAAGGAGCTCATAGATTAGGTTTATTCGCACTAAAGATGAAAAAGCCTTTCTGCAATCCAGGCACAAAACACGCTTAACCAGATTTCCAAGCACAAAACAAATAAACTAAGAGTCAACCTTGCTTGGTGAAATGAGTTTCTAACTAAGCTACCTGCCTCCCTCCAGAAGATTCTTTTACATACTATTTTCTCCCAAAAAGACAGTTATGCTGAATTAAAGAATAGGAAGAAGGTCAGGCTTCTGCATTTCTGTCATGCAGTTCTCTCAGCAACTGTGCACAGCATTAAGCACTATGCTGGTTTCCTAAATTAGTGGTTAATTTATTTTAGGACACAAATGAGCACTGGGAGAATGCAATGGGTGTACGTGATTAAAAATGCAAGAAAGAAATTAAACTCCCAAAGCTAACACAACCACAGTTTCAAGGGTTAACTTGTTGCACCCCACATACCACCTTTGCTACCAAAGCAGGGGAGCGGCTTTAAGAACCACACACAGGCAAGTACCTCTGGCAGCTTACTGCCAAGACAGACCTACTGCATCAGGGACATCACTTCCTGTAACACTGCTTTCAAGTAATAACCAGACCCACTGATTCACTTAAGATTTAATGAGATTACAGCTTGAGGTGATTTGACTGGAAACCATAAAAGTTTTAGGAGCCCATCTGCTCTGCAAAACTAACCTCTCACACACAGGCCCGGGTACGAGCTGACCTTTGAGAGCTGCAGTGTAGTTAAGGAGGAATCCAGTCCAATAGGTGCTTGAGATGGGCACACAGGCCAGGCAAAAAAAGAGATTTGCACTTTCAGGCAAACAGGAGCTTTCACATGCATCAGTACTCAAGGGGGAGCTTCCCAAACAATCCGCAGTCTTTTCATTAGGAAAAGAACAGCCACCTCAGGGTGCTTTCCCCACCATTATCACACCATTAACAGCCAACGCAAACCGTACTGGCAATGGTCGCAAAATTACCGGTATTGCAAAAGCCTAATGCATTATTCACCTTGTGTATACACCAAAAAATCCATGACTAAACACTCTCGAGGAGTACTGGTTTTGTTGGGGTGGTTTTTTTTGTTTGCTTTTCTTTTTTGTTGCTGTTGTTTTTTTGGAGAGGAAAGAAAGAACTTCCCAACCACAATAAAGAGGTATGTCACCATGGGTTTGCATCTCACTTTACACTTTTTCAATTCCCTAACCCACGGCAAGCATGAGCATTTTCAACAACTGGTTATTTTTTCTGTATTTCCCAGTATCAGAACAAACATTGATTTTTATTCCAGCGGGGGGAAAAAATACTTATTTTGAGAGAGTGAGGGCAGAATGGCGAGGAAAGAGCTGTTTTTTCCTCTGTTACTTTTTACAGACACGTTAAAAAGCAGCATTTACCTAAGACTGCTGTTAACATACTTTAGATGTGAACGTTGGGACAAATATTCACATTTTGTTATTCTACACCTGACCTTGGTTAGTTGCAGAAGCATCAGTGTCATCAGACAGCTGTATTTTGTAGCATAAGAAGTAGATGCTGTTATTTTTCCTTCCCCTTGTAGGCTGAGATGTTTTGTTGTTTTGTTCTCACTTCAGTAACAGGCCTCAATATGCAAGTTACATCTGGAAACAGACAAAAGCCAACTGCCCAGCAGTATTGGAAAATTAAAACATTGGGTCAGACTCAAACGGACTAGGAAGGCAAAGGTCAAAGCAGCATTAAATCATTAGTTTCCCAGCTGCCACCAAGGCATGGAGTTGACCTTTGATTTTGTAAGAAGTGGTCCAAGCAATTTTCTGGTGGCAATATGGGCAATCTGGCACAGTGGAATATTACCCTTGAAAGGGGTGGGTGGGAAGGAGGAATTTAAGGTCTTGAAGGCAAAGATTAAACTAACTTTAATCTCTCTAAACCAAATTTGCACTGTGAATCTGTAAGCGCAAACAATGAATATTAAATTATCAAGCTTTAAGGAAAAGACACTCCAACATTTGACTTATTCGAGTACCTTTTAATCATATAGCAGTGAGAGCAAGCAGAATTTAAGAATACAAAGAATTCACTGCAGAGAATACTAGAATATTGTATTTCTTTCCTGGAATGAGTTCAGTTTTTAGAAGTAACACTTCAAAGCAGCTTACTTAGCTTTTTTCTTTTAAATAATACATTTGAGATAGACCTCATGCTTCCTCAGAGCAACGCTTTTAGTCTACCTGTACCCCCCACTACTTTTTTACTCAGGTAAGAAAGTCAAAGTAAAAAACTGGCCTCCACTTTCTTTCTCTAGTATCACTGAACTTAAAACTTCATCTACTACCACCCTCTGTTTCCAACTGCTCAGCTGAATGTTGGCACTGTAGGTGCAAAGTTCTGATCTGGCTGCTCCCAAGTTCCTAGAAAGGGTTTGGTTTTATTGCTGCTGGCAAAGGGCAGCACAGGTATCAAAGGGGCTTCCGACCAGCCCCTTTGCTTGAAGAGCATGTTTGAGCCTCCATTACCAGCTGAGCACATGCACACATACACAGGGAAAACCAGTTTGCACGCAATCAGCTGGTTAAGGTATTTCTAGGTGGATTAAAGACATTTATATGCGTATTTAAGCAACTTCTAGTAATTTCTTTACTCTAAAAGGTTCACACAACTCATGCTTTACTGCCAGATCAGTACAAGCTGGTGCTTTCCTTTGTAACAACAGCACAAGTAACTGTTCAGAACAGTGAGCTCCTCTCCCCATCCTATGTAAGTGTCCCAGGATAACTCACTGCCAGCTCTTCATGTGAGAAACTAAACTATAGCAGAGACTTTGGACGTGGACTGAACTGTATATCCACAACCTCTGATGAGGAAGGGGGAGGAAGAATATTTTCAGAGAATTGTAATTTGGCCCTAACAAATTCAGTGAAATACCTCTCTGTGCTGTAAGCCAGTTGGTCAGGGTTCTTCCATATGCAATCACTATTTTCAGTAGCAAAGTGAAAAGCACACCACCTTTAACACCTACCTTAGTGAATAAGGATGAGCAGAACCATCTCTCTTCCCACATCCTTTCCTTCTATGGAAGGTTTGTGATCTCAAAGACAATACAAACATAGCACATTCTGAATATATAGCCTGCTACACACAGCCCACTGAGCTAAACCACTCTGTTAAGAATTCTCTCTTAATCTAATGCCCAGATAAGTGAAAGAATATTTAAATCTGTTTTAATTACATATACTACCAATAGAATGCTGAAAGACCACACTGGTAATTACTTAGAGAAAGCAACCTCAAACTTAATCTACTTGCCAAATCAAAACATACAGGTGGCACCAATCTTAATCCTTTTTGCACTCAATTCAGGTAGCACTGAAGGAGTAAAACAAGTAATCAGAAGACTTCTATTGCAGAAGATACACATTTCTTGTCAAGACCGTTTTGAGAAAAATACAAGTTGTTTCGTTTTTTCATTAGTGCTCTAGTTTACTCACACAAACCCAAATTCACTGCTGAGACACCATGAAGTATCATCCTCACTTCATAGAGCCTGTATGTGCCCACTGCTTCCTCGACAGAGGATAGATTCTACCACTGTACATTTTCCCTCCAAAAGAGAAAATCAAAGCTTGCATCTGGTCTGCAAGCTACTTCAGTTAACTCTCATGGTTGTCGCTGTACTACCTTCCATGGTTCCAAGAGGAGTGTAAGACCACAGAATCACAGAATGGTTTGGGTTGGAAGGGACCTTCAAGATCTAGCATCAACCTCCCCGCTGCCATAAGGAGGGACACAGCTTCCACTAGGACAGGTTGCTCAGGGCCCATCCAACCAGGCCTTGAACAGTGCCAGGGATGGGGCACCCAAAACTTCTCTGAGCAACCTTTCCTCAGTGTCACCACACTCTGAGAAAAGATGTGCAAAGCTTAAAAAGAGGCCTTGCTAGAAACAGCTGTTCCTCTTATCTCTAGGTTTAAAAAATAATTCTCATTCAAACAGGCCAGATAGCAAATTACATTCTTTTCAGATTGGATAATAAGGCTATTTCTGGAATTGGGACACTGCACTGACACAGCTTCTGCCACAAAAACTTACTGGATACTTTCTTTCCTGTTTCTTGTTTGAGCTAGAAATGAGACTTGACAATGCCCTAGAGTTTTTCAGGGGTTCAATTAAACTCCCTGGACTAGAACAAGCAGCCAAATGCTGGAGTAGCACTGCAGGTGCAGCACTGTGGTCTTCAGCACAAGATGGCATGGGAGTGGAATAAGATGTGAATCATGCAGGTGTAGCTGACTGATTAGCCCTGATCCTGCCTCTGCCTTATTCTGACTGCCACGTGAAACTGAAAAATATCTTCTCTGCTTATATGGGGGAAAAAAACATTTTCCATGAGTTCTCATCTGTGTAAATTGATCTGGAGGCATGACTTCAAATTTACAGTGGAAAGACATCTTTTATCTTCAAACCATTCATAAGAAATTCCTGGGGAATCCCCATTGTAATTTTTTTGCAAGCACATAGTCTCAATGCTGAAAACAACTGTATGTATGCCCACACAGCTGAAGCTTTAGAAACAAGTCAGTAGACTTTTTTTTTCCTGATTGAACAGGCTAATAACTGCCAAGACAGTCCATCAAGATAACACATGAAAAGAGAAGCATGTTATGCAACTACCCCCTTCCACACCCCAACTGAAGGGGCCCATTTGATATCAACCAATGGCAGTAAGGGACCTTGTAGCCTTCCACAAACAAGGAAGCTTGGGGGGAAAAGGAAGACAGACCTTTGGAGCTGGACCGGGGGCAAGTAAGAGGTCCCCTTCTGTGGCTGCACAGTCCTCCTCATCTTCGCTACTGTGTCCCTTATCAGTAGAGCCAGATGCTAAGGGAGCACAACAGCCAGCAGCAGCCAGGGACAATAGCCTAGATGTTCCCGGGTGTGGGGGCCAAGAGCACCTCAAAACAACTACTTAATGCAAGGTCTTGGGCAGGGCTGAAAGCACCCATAGGATCTTCTGAGAGGAGAAGGAGGAAAGATGTGTAGGTCCCTCCACCGAATTCCAGCCCTCACATGCATTGCCAGAGCTATCAGCCTGAACCCGCCTTCAGTGCAGGTTTTGTTTGGCTTTGTCTATTTATTACCAAGCATAGGAGGTGTTCTTGTGAAAGGCCTTGCTTCACAACACAACAAAAATGATGCCAGCAAAACCACAAGGATGGAGCTTTCTCTGCTAGGAAATATCCTGTATTATTTCAGAATTCTTGCCCCCAGTTTCTTTGTGACAGCAAAATGCTGCTTTGTGATGTGATCTTTTTGCTTGGTCTTAACACACAGCTCTGGGAAGCAAGAAGACAGTACAAACCATCATAGTTTTCTTACTGAGAGGACAATCCCACAACCCTACCTCAGGGCAGGAAACAAAATGGCATTTGGAGATTCCTCGAAAACCAGCAGTTAACAAAAAGCTAATAATCCCCACAGCTTCAGGAACAATGGACTATTGTGTCTCATGCTCAGGTGCTGTGGGCTTAATGGATGGGCTAAGTCAGATCTCTCACTCCACAGGACTATGCATTTATCCACTAGATAGAGCTTCCAATCTGTTTGCTTTTTGATAGGACAACTATACCCAGTTTTACTTTCCAGCTCGTGGACTACTTCTAGCTTTTGTCATTCCTGCTGTTCAGTAATCTGTGCATTGTCAGTCACGTGGCTCAGTGCCCTTTGGAGCCATCCCGAGCCTCAACTGGGTACAAAGATGAATCCTCAGGTAGCCCAGAGTAGCACAAAGTACTCCTGGGAACGGGTACAGACACCTAGCATTCCTCTGATCTCAGCAGCAAGGCCATTGCACCTAGAACAGCTTATCAGCCAGCATTACTGTTCAGAGATAAAAGGCAGGTTAAATGATCTATTTCCAGGAGATGAAGTCTTAAGCAAGGCCTAAGAGTGGAAGACTACCTCTGACATGTAGACTCACAGAAAGAGGTTCTATGAGAACAGGAAACAGACCTTTGCTTTTATCCCATTGCCTTTCTTCAGCTTAACTCTCTCCCTTGGAGCTGCTGTTAACACCTTAGAAAAGGAAGTACAAGCCACAGCAGCCTTCTCAAAATCAGACCACACTTGGGCACAAGTGGGCTGGAACAATTAGGTCATCTAGAAGTAAAATTTGAAATCTAAAGACGCCTACATCCGTGAAGTCTGGTTCAGCTGCCAGCAACAGGTAGTAGGGGAAATACAGGGACCCATGGGTCAGTAGAACAGAACAAGTCCTCCTTTCTGTTACTGATATAATCTGGGACTGGCTAGCAGCAGACCCTTGTACCTTAAAGTCAACAGCTCCCTTAAAGGCATAACAAAGTTGTTGTCAGTAAAGACAAACATAGGTTTCCCTACTAGGAGGTACCCTACATGATCCCATAAATACCTTCCCCTCTGCTGGCATTAAAAAAAAAAAAAAAAAAAAAAAAAAAAAAAAAACCAACCTAGAGGGAAATTAAGAGTCACATGCAATATTTTAGATGCTGCCTTACTTATGATGGAAATACTGCAGATTAATAAAGTGCTCTAATGTGGTAGATCAGTACCCTGTGAAAGCCTCAGCTAGGTAAAGCTTTAAATGTGACCTTTCTAAGCAGAGCTGATCTTGCAGGAAGTTGCATGCTCAGAAAAAGTAATTCCAGTGAAACAGAGGCACTCAAGATGCTTGAGATCTGGAGCTAATACATACCAGGAAGGGCTTTCTTTTCTTGGGAGAAGGGAGGAGTCAAGCAGGAAAAAAAGGAATAAAGCTTACTAAGAATGTTAACAGCAGACATTATATCTAATTTCTTTGCATTCCTTCCCCCCTCCTTTTCCTCCCGTTCTTTAAAAAACAGGAGCAAACTTGTGAGTTAAGGATTCTGATCAATGCAACATGTTAGGAAAAGAGAGCAGGAGGTCAAGAGGAAATGATTAATCCTGTGCAGAAGACTGGCAGGATGGGTCCTGGAATGGCTTACCAGAACAATGCCCCCACTAATAAGCAGGTCAAAAGACCCTTACAGTGCACAGAAGCCCCAGTTACACTGTACATTAATATTCTTCCCTTTACTTGGAGTTATTTGTTCCTTAAAGCCACATTTTAAAAAACCCTAAGTATTGAATTAGAAGACAGGTGAAAATTTGTGGTGCCAGACAAGCAGAAAATCTGAAAGATAAAGGATTACAACTGAACAAGTCAAAGTGTAAAGAGCTCCACTGTAAGGTGGTATTTGCAGAATGTTTTGGTAAACTGAGGAACAAGGCAAGAGCCCTCTATTACAGATTTCACACTGACTTTTGTGTTCATGCACTAGTTTCTTCTGATAAAGACTGCTCTTCTGTTAGTGGCATAGTTTAATAAGCTGAAAGAAAAAAAAAAGAGCAAATCCATTGCAGGCAATACTTTGGACCTGAAGGTGCATGTAGTTCAAGTTTTACTGCAAGAGATAGCTGTTTAGTACTGTGGTTTTAGGGTATCAAACAGAAGCTATACTCCTCTACTTTAGGCAGAATTATAAGTCCCTAGGGCTGTGTTGTGGATGCTGTCAGCTCTATTTCCAAAGATACTGAACTTGCATGAAGCATTTATCTATTCAATGATGCAGCACCCAGTACAACCTCAGACTTGCATTCACAAATACACAGCAGAGGTTTCACAAAGGCTTCAAGGCTGACCCAAGCAAACCCACCTCTTCCAGAGCCACCACCCTTTTAAGCACCCTCCCAGTTTAGACAAGCAAGCACCAGCACCTTGTCTCTTGTGATGCCACCAGAGAACTGATGCGAAGACTACCCTGAAAACTCATCCATGGTCTATAAAGGATGAAGTTGCTTATCGGTCAGCTCAGCCCACAAATACAGCTTGTTGTACTGATGACTAGAGGTGTAAAAGCTGGTGCTGATGTACAAGCCAGTGGTGGGAAGGAAGAGCCGGGCAGGGAGGAGAGGGGCTGGCCTGCCCTTCCGGTAGAACCAGCGGGCGAAGGAGCCAAGTGGTGGGGAGGGAACACGCTCCAGCAACAGCAGCAGCATTGCTGCTTGCCTTTGTATCAGCAAACAGCCTCCATTTTGAGGAGCTGGAAGCACTGAGCCCAGACTGGAGGAGGCCAAACTTCAGCTTCCAAAGACGGTGCATAAAACCCGGGAGGATTGTATTAGCGCTGACACGGTATTGTTAGTGCCCCCAGTGCTCCCCCAGTTGTACACTACTCCTCTGTGTGCAGTGAGCATCCATCCTTCACCCCCCACCAGCAGAACAGGGCTGCACACAAACCTAAATATGGGCCAAGTGCATGGTTTTTGCAGTGAGACCAATCCTTACAGCATAGTATGACAAACTCAAAATTCCTCAGGTTTTAGCAAACTGAATATTAAAGCAAGGTTGATCATTAATACATTAATTTCCATCCCTATCCCCCAGTTGCCCCCATTTTTCTGCAGGGAAATGGGACATGGGTTTCTCTTTGGGCATTAGCAGGTTGTTCCAGACAGGTAACTCCACACCTCTGAAGAAAAGCCTGAAAACAAAGCTACAGCTTACTTGCAAGAGAATTTGGACACAAGGTCTCCACAGCCCTCTCAGTTGAAGACAAAAATCTAGCTAGTGTACATGTCACCTTGTGCCAGCACTGTTAAACCCACCAGTATAGGCACAGTCTATTCCAGATTGTGACATCTCTCAGGTCTGCCGAGAGCCAGCACATGTCAGGCCACTAATTTTTAAATCAGTGAATTAAATTGAAACCTACTCCTTCAAATCTGGAAGAAATTGAGTCAGAATTATTAAACTCACTTTTTGCAAATCTGTTTTCCTATTTAATCCAGCCTTTCACAACGAAACACATTTTAAAAGTACTCCTCTATTCTAGGAGTAAGCTACACATTCTATACCAAATCCTTCAGCATGCATTAAGAGAGACTGCTTTGACATAGAGACTGTCCTTACAATGCATCCAAGAACCAAACTTCAGTCTTTGCTCCAGAACACAAGCCAAAACCACCTCAGAGCGGGGTGAGGTTATATATCTCTGCACAGAACCACGAGTGCAGCAAAATGAGGTTAGTGGAAATTAAAAGCTCCAGCGAGCTGACCTGCTCCTTGTGTGTGAATTCACAGGACAACCCCGTGTGGCTGGCTCAACATCCCAAATACAAGGATGTTCAAAAGCCAAATAATCGTTATCTGAAGTTCAGTGCACGTGCTGAGTTCAGCGCAAACATCCATTTTGCTCTGCCTCCCCACACAAAAGCCAGGAAAGTGGATTCCAAAGTTCGAGCACGGTAACTACAGAGGAAATACTGCAATCAAACACAGTTTCACTCTAGCAACATTTCCACCAAATTTAATGGACAAGGTTCTTGGATACCCAAGTCACACCAGTAACACACCAACTATTTAGGATTCATCTCCTACATACTTATTTTCATGACTAAAAACATCACAACTAGGAATAAAATAGAGCTCATACACAGAACTATTCACTGCAGTATAAGCCTATTAAAAATTAATTGGCTAATAAGTTCCTTAACCAATAAAAGTAGTAGCAATCATTATTTAATCAAGGGATGATAGGAACTCTTTTAAGAGCAATTTCTTCTGCTATTTTTTTCTCCTCTGTTCCCCACAGTTCATTATAAAGATGCATCTTCTGGTGGGGGAAGGGGGGGGGGGGTGGCAAAGGCACTACTAACCAAAAGTTAGCACCTCCAGCCAGAGACACAGAGGTTGTGATGCAAAAACATCAGCGTGTTCTCGTGCATTAATAGTCTCCTCCTATTTTATGTGTAACAAGATATTGTCGCAAGGGCAAATCCATTTTAGCTATGGCTGAACTTTATGAACAGGATCAAGTTGCACGGCTTCCCCCTACCCAGCTGATGAATCTTTTAAAAACAGACCCATCACCTCACATTTTTGTTAACTCCAATCTTGACTGGCAGAGACTGTCACTGTTCCAGCCCTAATCCTGCACTGTAAAAGGATCAGATGATTCCCCCCAAAATAGGAACTACTCAGTCCTCCATCTGCCCCACATAATTACTCTTTTCCTGACAGTCACCATATTTTTCAACACAAAACACCAAGTACTGCTTAGGTCCAAAATCAGTTTTTAATGCTGTCCCTGTTAACTCAAGTACAAAAGCCCAGTCTGCATTCAGTGTTAAGTATTTATGGACTTGCAAGCCTCCAAATTGCACCTAGAGTCACACTATCCTCCCTGAAACTTTTCCCAATGGCTGTCTCAAAGCAAGAGCCCATAAAGAGTTTATTTCATCAAACTGGAAGATGTATGAGGGGAAACAGGCTTGTGAACACCACCATATTTAACTCATTAGACTTTTTTCAAATGTTTCAGATTTTGACCATTTCAGGGAGGGAGGGAATTGAAAGCATTTACCATCAAGAGCCATGATTGATTTAAAAACAGTTTAGAGAAACAGGCAGAAGCAAGTGCAGGGCTTCCTTTCAAATTTGAAAAGAAACATATCTTGTTGTTGGCCCTCCGGTCACATTCAGTGCTGTTTTTTCTTAGGACCATCTAAACAAGACAGATGTAGCCAGTATCCAGGCAGCAGCTGAAGCCTGAGCACTAGAAAGGCTCTCTGGGGTGGGGGATGGAGGGGAAAAGAGGCAGAAGAGAAGGAGGAAGCCATTTGGCTATAAAAAGGATCTTTCTTTCCTGTTGAAATGCAATGGTAAAGAGTGTCAAAATGG